>NW_027286874.1:38203474-38803474 GCF_022747635.1 Hetaerina americana
TTCGGGAGAGACCAATCTTTCAGTGGATGCGGATTTTGTAGATTTTAAAAAAATTTTCGACAAAGTACCACAGAGTAAATAAATTACAAATAGTAATAGTAAACCAACAAAAATATACTGAGCAGGATTAAAGACTTTTTGAAGGGTCTGGTACAAAGAGTAGTCATAAATGGAGTTATTTCTAATACACTAGAAGTCACTTCGGATGTTCCCAAAGACAATATTATCGAAACTATTCCATTCCTTCTCTACCTTAACGACATTAACTCCGTAGTCATTAATAAGATACGGCCTATTTGCCGGTGATGTAGCGGTTTACAGAGATATTCGTAATTCTAAGAATAAAGCGGCTTTAGCAGATGATCTAAACGCTATACATCCCTGGTGCAGTACTTGGTAATTAGAATTAAGCTTAAAAAAGTGCGCAGTGTTTTTTTTTGGAAAAGGAGCGATTCCCTCCTGACTGCTGCATCGGGGACACTCAATTAAATACAAGGGTAATTTGCGGAATGGAATAGAAATAAACGACTTCTTTCGGTGAAACTTTTTTACTTTTCTGCTCTCTCCCTGAACACTAATGAACTTGGTCCAGCGATGTTCCAATGTCTTGATCCAATCTCCAAAATTATATTCCTTCAGGTATGCAAAATACCCGTCTTCTTCGGTTGTTAGTTCTTGGTTTGAAGATAATCTCCATCCACCAAGGAAAATTTTGAGCTTGAGTAAGAGAAATGGAAATCTGATGGAGCCAAGTCAGGCGAATACGACGGGTGTGGTAACAATTCTCATCTTAGTTCACGTATTTTTGCCGTGGCAACGACACTTGTGTGGGCGTGCATGGTCTTGATGAAAGATGACTTTCTTCCTTGCCAAACCTGGCCTTTTTACGTGTATCTTTTGCTGTATTTGGTCCAGGAGGTTAGCATAGTATGTCCAGTAACTGTTTGACCAACGGGAAGATAATCTATCAGCAGAATCCCTTTCGCCTCCCAGCGAACTAAAGCATCGCCTTTCCGGCCGACCGTATTGTCTTTGCTGCATTTGATGGTAGTGAATCAACATAATTCCAATGCTTTGACTGCTGTTTGATTTCTCGAGTATAGCAGTGGACCCAAGTTTCATCTGTATTCACAAACCTGCGCAAAAAATCTTGTTGGCTGCTCTTAAAACAGGTCAAACATTGTTAGGATATTTCCATTCCTATACGTATGTGATCCTGCGTCAAGAGTCTAGTATCCACCTAGCAGATAATTTTCTTATATCCAATTCCACCGTTAAAATGTGATATGCTCGCTCAGAGGACAACCCCAAGGCTTCATTGATTTCTCGCGCTTTTAGTCGGCAATCCTCCATAAACATTTTATGCACTTCTGAAATAATTTCTGAGGTGGTGGTACATTTTGGCCGACCACTACTCTGATCTCTTCAAAGCTGTCCTGATCAAAGTTAAACTGATTTGTCCACTTGGTAGCAGTTGAATATGAAGGAGAAGATTTCCCTTGAGTGTTCTGAAAGTCTGCTTGAATTTCCTGTGCTTTATACATTTCATTACAAAGTATTTACTCACAGCTCGAATATCATTTTTTCCATCTTCACAAATCACAACACGGGAACAACAACCGAGAGGGGTTCGTCCCACAGATCTCTACCCAGAGCACTGACGCGTTACGTGTTTACTCATTAAGGAGTACCTATTGCCGCGTGGGAAACTCGTTGAGCTAGCGCAGACGCTTGGGTGTGATCCGGAGAATCTTTCGAGGTACCCTCGTACTTAGGAGTTACCCTCACTCACGACCTTTATTGGGTGAAACAAATCGGGGGAATAGGTGGACAATTAATCAGGACTAATTAATGGAGTATTGAGAAAATGTGCTGAAAAGACTAAGAAAAATATTATCTTTCGCTTGTTAGGCCTCATTTATTATACAAATATTCTGCTAATATGTATACTATGGGATCCTCATGAAGTTGGATTGATTGCCGAATAGGATCGCGTGCAGCGTAGAGGAGCTAGATTTGTATAATTTTCTTATGATGAACAGAGTAGCGCAACAAATAATTCTTTTGGATATTTTAGTACCGTGCATGCCCTCGCTAGGGTTTGTGGCAGGGGGTGAATACACACCAGACTAATTAGAGGAGCTAGACTGGGAATCACTCACGTTCATCTTCAAAAGATCCCATGAAACGTCGCCCAATACGTCTTTGGAAGACAGGGTACATTTTTTTAAGTCAATACCGGTAGGTACTGACTATTGTGCCATTAAAAGGGAGAGCCACGATCCCATATCTCCTTGAGTATGGGACCAGACCATCCAAGAGGAGAGAGGACCGCAGGGGAGTTGCTCCCAAACGATGGCGCCCGATGCTATTTGCTCAAGGATTCCATTACGACATTGGTAACGAGAAATGGTATCAGAGGCTACTCCGTACATGTCGTCGATGCCTTTTCTGGATGCTATATGGGTGTCGGGCTGCCGAGCCCGTGCCATAATGGTATCTACAAATGCATTGCCCTGAGTTAGTCATTTGTCAAAATCGCCATACAACACATACTGTAAACTTGAGCGTTTAAGAAAAATGACTTGAAACTTACGGTATAATAAAATCGCGTTTTTTCAGTCTCAAGAGCTTTAATTTTTTCATCAATATATAAGTCCATCGACAAAAGAAAGATAAGGAATACATTTTCGCTTCCCGGAGCCATTCTGGATTGTCATTATAAATTGTGGTTGACTTTAGCGTGGGCATCTAAATAATGGCAAAAACTAGCTTCAAGTCAGGGTACAGCATCATTAGTACTTAGATGCACATTATGTAGCACTGCTTGATCTTAAAATATTTCGCCTGTGGGGTGCATATTTGAAATATTTGGGCTGAAAAATGCATTTACCTCGAGCAGGGACCTTCCAGAAAATTAAAACTCTTGCTAATGACAATCTACCGTCTACCATTTAAATTCATATAAAAATAATAGTGTTTTACAAATTTTAGAAAACAACACCACAATTCTTTGAATAAGAATGAGTCTTAAATAAAAGATAATACTATTATTACTTTTTGAACTCACTTTATTTTATTTGTTTACTCTGTAGAAAGATGCAAAATACTGGATATATTGCACCTTTTGATTAGAATTATTCATTTCAAGTGCACTAGAGTGACATAACTAGACAATTTAGATATTTCGCCACAAAACCAATTGAAACATTTCAGATGATAAAAAATATGCCATGCAAGTAATATCCTAAGTATCCTAAGGAATGAATAAAATACCCAGTCCTTGGATAAACAAAATCTGCCCAGTAAAGGGTCTAAGTCTGTCCATATTCATTCTCATATATCAAGGCGTTACTTCCAAAAGAGCAAAAATAATTCAACCCCAACATTGATAGTATATGATACAGCAAGATCAGAGTAAAGATAAAGAATTCTTTATTTTGTTTCTAATCGGGCAAGAAAGGCAATTCGAAGCAAAATTTTATTCTAAAATTTTTTTCGACAAATATATCATCAAATTTTGGTGACCTAAAAGTACAAGGCACTTCATTTTAAATATTATTACTTTTAACCTTTGCACTGATGTTCTTCATCATCAGTATTCCAATTCCTAAGATTGATTTACAGCAGCCCTCCAACCTTCTCTATTTGGTCTTATTTCCCTCACCCTCTGATAGGTTCCCGGTTCTACGTCCTTAATTTGCCCTATATACTTGTCTCTTCGCCTTCCTCGCGGGATCTTTCCTTCTATTATGTTTCTAACTAATCCATCGTGCCTCAAGGTATGTCCAATCCATCTAGTTCCTCTGTGCTGTAGAGTTCTCCATATGGTCCTTTCCTCTTCTGCTCTTCTATATACTTCATCGTTTCTCACTTTGTATGTCCATTTAATCTCCAGCATTCTCCTCCAGCACCATGTTTCAAATGCTTCCATTCTTTGTTGGTCCAATATTCCATGCCTCCGGTCCATAGTGTCATGCTCCACACGAACGTTTTGACGAACTGCTTCCTTATTTGCAATCTTACGTCCTTTGAACATAGTAGTTGCCTCTTCCCAATGAACGCCTCCTTTGCTTGGGCTATTATTCGCTTGATGTCTGTCGAGCTTCTCCCGTCCCAAACAATACTGCTGACCAAGTAGATGAAGGATTCCACTTGCTATTGTTTCACTCCTCGCATTGTGATATCTGCATTCAGTTTCTCTCTTCCACACTCAAGGATTTTCGTTTTCTTCTTGTCGATGCTCATATTATAATCCTCCAATACATGGTCCATAGTATTCAGGTTTGCTCGCAGGTCCTCTCGCGTCTCTGCTACTACTGCTATACCGTCTGTGAACCGCAGCATGTTAATTTCTTCACCTTTCACCTTGATTCCTTTGATGCCTAATGCTTGTGCTTCCTTTATTGCCTATTCTAGATGTACGTTGAAGAATGCTGGCGAGAGGTTGCATCCTTGTCGAACTCCGTTGTTTATTTTTGCTTTTATTTCCCTTCCGTTTTTCATTTGAATGTTTGTTATCGGATTCTTGTAAAGGCGATGGATTATTCTTCTGTCATTGCAGTCCATTCCAAGCGCTTCTAGTATCTTGAACATTTTGTTCCACTCAACATTGTGGAAGGCCTTCTCCCAGTCCACGAATGCCACATTTAATAGCTTGTTTACATGGATCAATTTTTTGAACAGTACCCTCAAGCTGAGTATTGTTTCTCTTGCTCCTCGGTTTTTCCTGAATCCGAATTGGTTTTTCGAGAGGCTTTCGTCTACCTCTATTCGTCGACTGATTATCCGAGTATCTTCGATGCGTGAGAAGTCAGGCTCAATGTTCTGTGTTATTCGCATTTATCTATTCAGGGTTCCTACAGTATTGCAATCTTTCAGCCATCTCGAAGTCCTCAGGTAGTCTTCCACTGTCGTAGATACAAGGTGTGATAAAAAAGACCGGACTGATTTTATTCTGCGCAAAGGGTTCAACGGATCGAAACGAGACACAGAGCCCCATCTAGGGACACATCCGACAACGTTTACGTCGAGTCGTTACGCAGCAGCAGCGGGATGTCTTAACCTGTTCGTCGCCGCGTGTAACAGCAGCAACGAAGGAGCTAGAGGAACATGTGTGCGTGAAATTTGGTCTCCGACTTGTCAAAAGTGCTACGGAGACATTTAGAAAGATTCAGCAAGCCTTTGTAAATGAAGCTATGAGTCGAAGCCAGTGTTTTTAGTGGTACAGTGGTTTTAAATCGGGCAGAACCTCGGCAGACGAGGATACGCGAAAAGAGCGCGACAGACCCCAACAAGGTCAAATTGGTGCGGGCAAATCGCCGTTTAACTGTTAGAGAGATAGCCGAGGAGGTGAGCATTAGTTTTGTACCCTGTCAGTCAATTTTGACGGACATTTTGGGCATGATGCGCGTCGCATCAAAATTCGTCCCGCGGGTGCCGACTGATGAACAGACAAAAATTTGTGGACATTTGAGGGAACTCCTGGATCGAGCCAATGCCGACCCAGAGTTTCTTAAAACCATTGACCAACCGTTGACGAAACCTGGATTTACGGTTGTGACGCTGAGACTAAGGCCCAGTCTTCTCGGCGGAAAGGTCCTCATTCTCCGCGACCAAAGAAAGCTCGCCGGTCCCGGTCCAATGTGAAGGTCATGCTGGTGCGTTTCTTCGATTGGCAAGGGCTGATTCATTACGAATACGTCCCTCAAGGTCAAACCGTCAACAAAGATGTCTACTCTAAGGTTAAGAAGAGGCTGAGGGTCGCAGTGAGCAGAAAGAGGCCGGATGCGTGGAGAAGCAATTCATGGAGTTTTCCCCACGATAACGCGCCGGCTCACACGGCGATGCTGATCGTGACAGAATTTTTCATCAGAACCGGAACTTCCGTGATCCCGCAGCCACCCTATTCTCCAGACGTGGCTCCATCAGACTTTTTTTTGTTTCCCAAGTTAAAATCAACCTTGAAAGGGCGCAGTTTCGACTCTATTGTGGACATTAAAACTAATTGTGCGGACCTGAAGAGGATCTCTAAGGCGGCTTACCAGGCAGGGTTCGAGAGCTGGAAGAAATGTTGGCTAAGGTGTGCCGTCAGCCAAGGCATGTACTTTGAGGGCGACAATTTCGATTAAGCTGTATCCGTCGAAATAAACAAGTTATAAAATGAGTCCTATCTTTTTTTATCACACCTTGAACCTTTCATTAATTCAAATTGGGTATCCTTTGAATTTGCCGATGGTTTGATTATTTTCTCCGTTTATTTTATCAACTACCGGTGCCTTGTTGTTATTTAGCTCTTTCACGGCTCGGTCGAATCCACTTCTCAGTTTCTGCGGACCACGTTCGTCTTCTTCTGTCACGCTTTCTTATTTAAGTAAGTCATCTTCAAGTGGTTCGGGCCCTTGATAGAGATCTTCAATGTATTCCTTCCACCTCTTCATCTCCTGTCAGTATATTTCCATTAGCATCTCGGACGTTATGGGGTTATGTTTTTCTTGCTCTAAATTTTGTCTAGACCAGTTCATAAGCAGTTTGACTGCTTCCCTTCCTTATGTTGTCACAGTTTCCTCGCAGAAGCTTTCAATCCATTCTTCCTTGGCCTTCTTGCACTCTCGTATGACTTGGTTCCGCAATTTCTTGTAAAGGGCTTCCTCAGTTTCATTTCTTAGATTCTTGTATTTTCTTCCTTCCTCTATGAGGCATCTTATTTGAGCTGTTATCCATGGCCGTCTGGTTGGCGCCGTCTTGAGTTGTTCATCTGATACTTCGGTAATGATATTCTTCATTTCCTTCCATCGTCCTTCTATGCTAGTCGCTTTTATTCCTTCTAATTTTTTGTCAATGGTCGTGGTGAACTTTCCTCTAGCCTGCTTTTCCTCCAGCATTTTTGTGTTTCATCTTGGTTCCAGTGCCACTTTCTTAATTTTCTTCTATCGCAGTTGGCTGTCCATGATCACCACGATACGATCGCTATTTATATCTGCGTTGGGGTAGCTCTTGCATTGCCTAACTTGGTTTCTGTATCTCAGTCTTACGATAATGTAGTCAATGAGGTATCTTGCCCTGCCCCCTTGCATCTTCCAGATGTATCTTCTTCTCCGATTTTGCTCGAAGTGGGTGTTTGCCACTACCATGATCTTCTCATTGCAGCAGATGTTCTTCATAGAACCCATTCATTATGCTCTTTGACAAAAATGAAACTTTCTTTATAATAAACTCCAGCACTACTCAATTAGTTTTGCCAAAACTGAGATCTAGCTACATTATTTTCATAAACCTGATACAAGAGGATCCATGTCATTTCATCAAAATACTTATTACCACTTTAAAAATAAATTTAATGCTCACTTGATGCCATAGGATAAAGGTCACACTAGTGACATAGTCATTCTTGGTGGCTTGAAAATTGAAATAAATTTAGGATCATTCCCGGAGTTTCCTCGGTGCAGGGAAATGTCTCTAGTCTCTCATCAGTCAAGTTATCCTAACTTAAGTCACCACAATCATTAATTTTCACTTGCATAAATCAATCAGAAATACATATTATATGTTCAATGGAAGCCTGGGGTTTATTCAAAATTTGTGCCCATCATAACACTAAGCAAGTTTCACATACAAATAAATTACAAATATAATTATGCAAGTGGCAAATGTTCTCTAAAATCCTATTAAGTTATTGACCTCAATGGACATACCACATTTGCCATAATTATACTGTTTACAGCTTTAACTACTACTCCCAAAAGCAATATGGTGCATGCACATATAAACCTTCATCAAAAACTGGATAAAATACTACTTGTGTGTTCATAGTGATCACCCTAACCATTAATGGCTGAAAGCCTCAGTTGGGTTCGTGAAGAGGTGGGAGACAGGCATGACACTGGTATCAAAAAGCTGCTTACAAGGATGCAAAAAGTGAATGATCGTCAAGGCGACTATGTAGAAAAATTGCTAAATGCTCAAACTTTCCAACGATGTACACAAATTTGAGAATAAATTTGATTTTTCATGAAAAAAAATAGGACACCTTACTTTTCGAATCGCCCTTGCATCATACATTACCATAATAAGCCCACCTCTTTGGAGTACTGATGCTAGTGTGATTGATCTAAAGAATGTAAGCAGCTCTACGCAAGGGTGTAGGAGTAGTCATGGTAGGCATTTCTTATCACCATTATTCCTGCAAACCAAAAATCCTGTAATGCAGGACTTCTGTCAGGTGGCAGACAACAGAGGAAAATGGAAAACTATCAGGATTGACACCTCATTCTCCGGTAGCATGCAGGGTGTCTAAATTCAGGAAGGGTGCTTAAGAAAAAATGTCAACTTCACCTATAGTCTTAACACCTTTCCCCATGTTTTTCTTGGCCACTCTCATTCCTAATCGGCATAGGTACCAGTTTTTCATCTTACGATAAAGGTAACTTTACAACAGTCGGCATTAACATGACAACTAATTAACAAGACAAAAAAAGGTAAATGGATAAAATGTGATTTCAAATAGATGCAGGGTATGAAGCTTTAACTCTTTTCAATACTTAATAACAAATCTACAACTTAGAACAAGTCTCATATTTTGTTATTTAATATGCCCATGTTGACATTACAGAAAAACATTGTTACTTCGATAACATATACTTGTAATTCGAAACACCATGTCATTCAAAGCTAAGAACAACCTCTAATTAAAAGCGTGAGTATTTTTATGCTTTATGAAAAGTATAAATATATCTACAATGAAATTCAAAATCATTGCCTGGTCCAGACTTGCAAATGTATTATTTCAAAATTTACCAAAGGCACTGAACACCACTAAGCATTCATGCATTGCTAAGTTACCGGTATTCATTACAAGACTGTAATTTCTATAATTAATTTTTCTGACAGAAAAAACTGTAACTCCTAAAACTACTTTTGGCTAGGTCCAGTCAACATGGAATAATAGTGAATATATATGATATTTGTAATAAAATATGGAAATTAAGAAAATATCTATCTTTCAATTAATACACAAATAACTAATGTTTGCACTTACTCAATGGTTTCAGATTTCAATGCATGGAATTATTTAGGAATCTTATAAAAATAATTTTCACTTTTCGACAAACTTATTTTGAAGTACCAAAGTGTATCACTGACTGGCAGCAGGATGCAACAAGTCGGTCAAATGCATTGTACCGGAAGATAAATTTTGTGGAGAAGTAGAAAGTTCTTTAAATGTATACTAATTTTCGTTTATGCTTTTGGTGCATAATGTCAATGGTCAACAACCTTCATGCAAGATTCAGCCCTCAAAGAGTGTCAAAGAAAACTCATAGTCAGGCACTTGTCAATCGTTAATATATTGTCTAGATATAATGACTCTATTCTCTCCCTAACTTTTCCCTGGGTTAGGTAGTAGGTGGAGAAGTCAAGGTCACACTGCCACCTGCCTCTTGCGGGGAGAGCGGAAACAGCAGTTGGACCCTTAAGTATGGCAAGCAGGTTGTCAGACAAAATGAACAAATAAGAAAAAATTCTTAAGATGGCAAATGCAGATTCTCTACCCCAAGTCCTTTTGAGATGCCCTTAGAAATGCTTCCAAGCACATTCAGGGACTGTAAAAGTGTCCGCAATTGTTTAACTTGGCTCTCCTAGTACTATTTCCTGAGGTACTAAGTAGAGGAACAGATGAGCACTGAAGTGACTTCCACCTGAAGCTCAACATCTCGTAGCCTTTTCTCATGTCTGATAATGAATGATATAACACATGCCCCTTTCTCAAAAGAACTCTTGGGGAATTCACTGTACATAATCCTGAACTAAAAATAAACACTACACAAAATATGTAAACCCTGTGCTGATAGTAGTAGTTTTTTATGTATATGATACTCCAAAGGTTATATTAATACAAGTATCCCGCATCTTGATGCAAACCACTCCACACATATAAATGATTTCAACAAACCTTCCATATGGTATAAGGTGTTAAACATTTGGGATTGCCAGCTGATTAACAATTTGAGATGAACACACAAGTAAATGTCAAAGTTTTCACTAAATAATATAGCCAACATTCTTATAAAGCAGTGATGAAGAAGTTAGCAATTTATGAATTTATCATTCATTTAAACTTTAATGTTAGGCAATAATTTTTATCACTTGCATTGGGGATTTTATACATGCATCGATCGGCATGGGTATTTCATGTGAAACTTATTCTGGTGCAAAATTATTGCAATATTGATACACTACAGCCATAATTCATGGAAAAATTGCACCCTAAGGGAAATTAATTCAATTTCGGAAAAGGGAACAATCACATTAATCTGAAGAAATAAAAAATTCACAATGCAATAGAGCACTCCAAGAAAATATGAAAGAACTAGCTTAGTGCGGACTCAATGGAAGTCTCCAATATTTAAGTGATAATTAAAGAGAATCTTCCAACAACACAAAAACCAGAATGAAGCACTTCTTATGCAAGCAAGAGTGGCATAAGAAAGAGACAACAAAAAAGATGCACTTTCAATATCTGCTTTAAAAACATAGGTTACACAGATTTTTTGGGTGTAGGCCTAGGGATAGAAATCCAATTTACTAATTCATCCCAGCATAAATCATTTTTGTATTTTATTACTGAATACTTTCCGCAGCAAGTGCTTCTAAGTGCTACACATTAAGAAAAAAATTAAATTACAAACTTGCCATGTTTTTAACCAGTATTTTAATGGGCACATAATAGGTCATTGAGATGTAATTAGCCAAAAAGAAAAAGAATTTTGTTAAGTCTATTTATTTCAAACCCAGATACAGATTTAAAATCCATTTGTTTCAGTCACTTGAATTCCAAAATAATGAGGATTACTTGCATAATGACTTTCAAGTTGGTTATCACATATGTTGATGTCAGAGATTTAATTTAGATGTATTACAAGAATGCTGTAGATTTAAGTCAGGATATTCATAGAAATTTGGATGGCAAGAGTATTGCTATAAAAGGTCAGCCTGCCAGTGGTCAGCACCCAACTGGTGGACACAATGACCCTCTGTGTGAGTTTTGAGGTATGCTTAGCTGAGCGAGTTGCTTGCTGGCAAGTTTAAAGATAATACATCTCATACAAAAAGTCATTCGAAGTCGAGATGGTTTCATGTTGTCCATGCTAAATTTTGTCGATGCTAATGAATGTAGATTAGTTTCAGCATAACGTAGACTTCAAATGAGATTACTCATATACTTATTTAAGGTTGTTGACAGGTGTTTCATCATCAAACAGCAGAAAACTTCTCCAGCAATACAAACTAGAGATTGAAACTACTCATCAGAACACCAAAATGTTATCATCCTACATAATTTGTAGAAGGCACCTATTATATTACCTACCTCCGAATTCTGAATAAAATACAACAAATGCTTATTTTTTTTAAAATGGCAGTCTTAATATCACTTCACATATTTTGTGTGCATCACGTCTTTACAATGACAACAGCCAACAGATATATAAAACAATAATAAAAGAGGCAATACATGAAGTAAATCATAATTATAATACTATTTCTAAAGTAATAAATTTTCACAGTTGCAAAAAAGAAGGCACTTACAGTGCAAGGGAGAGTAAAGCCTAGATCTTCAATTTTCTACAAAAATTAATAGCAAGAAAAATTGTTTCAAATGGTACTACAATAACGAGATAATAATTAATGTTTATTTTAGAAGGGTTTTAATGGCGCATAATAAAGTATTAGTAAGAATTTCAAAACATTTCAAGATTCTCTGCTGACTTCCATTCAAACAGGATCCTAAGGAATGAGAGAAGCCTTATATTTTTACATAACGGCATTCTCATTTCAGCTCACAAAAAATTTTACCACAGCAATATCTTCTCATAACGAGGAAATAAATCCGTAGGTGGTTTACCATCAAAAATTAACTTCATCATGAAAAATGCCTGAAAAAGCAAGTCAGTCTTTGAGTTTTTAATTTCAGTTCAGGAATTTACCTTTAAACCAACAAAATTTGTAGCCAGAGATGAACATATTTAGTCATTATTTTCAATACCAACAAGATAGTTAAGAGTATGTAATCAACCCGATTACATATTCCCTAAACCAGATCTGCTGTAAAGTATAAATAATCAACATACCAAATTTAAGACAAAAAATCAATTTTCCTTTAAATATCAATAAAAACTGAGAGAGTATTCAAAATACCATTTCTGTACATACCTGATGCATCCCTTAATGCCAAAGCATTCTTGCTCAGTGACTATTAGAAATAAATTTCTTTAACTCATTAGCATTTTTAGTAATAATTTCATAAAGTCACCATGAATACCATTTTTCATTTATGCATTTAAGCATGATTCATTATATGCATTACACAACAAATTTTATAATTTATATTACTGGATTATAGTAGTTTAATTATTAAAGCGATACTGAGAAAAAATAGACTATTTAAAAAAGTCAACAGATAAATATACTTGTGTTCACATTTGAATATACTCAATTTCAAATTGTACCATGCTATATGTTACTTAGTTTTGAAAACATTACCAAATCATTGTAGCAGCTAATAAAAATGATAAAAAATATAGAAAATATAGCCAGTAGTTATTTCAAATCAAACACTTGATACAAATTGGAATCTTCATGATGGAGGAGGGTTTTGAGGAGGCTGCTGTGGATAGGGGTAACCAGCATATGCTCCTGGTTGAGGATACCCTGGGTAGTAGCCTGCCAAAAAACAAATACAACAAACAACAAATCATCAGCAAAGGTCATGGAGTAATTATATAAATGATTACTAACATTATCGTAGAAATCTTAATACAGGACACCCTAGCTAATCCGGACTATATGGGGTTTAGGTTTGCTCAGGTTAGGCAAAAAGCAGATTAACAGGGGCTTTGATACAACCCAGTGAGCACCCCCCGCCCCCTAATCTTGCACATCACCGTTTTCCAACAACTTCTATTGACACCATTAGGCCCCAAAAGGTATGCATTAGGCCCCCAAAGTGTAACCCTTAAATTTTCAATTAACTTATTTAAATAAAATACATCACATTTTCCTAACAAATAATTAATGAGCCAACTGCACCACTACATGGCTACTGTTTGGATTACGTGGAGTTGTTTATGTTACGAGATTACGCTACGAGATGTTTCTCATTCTAAATAAATGAAAACATGAATTTTTCAGAAGAAATGTTTCTCACCTGGTGGAGGTTGTTGATAATGTGTAGGATAGTACTGCATTGGCATGCCCCCATAAGCTGGCATGGTTGCATAGGGCATGGGCATGCCTTGGGGCTGGATTGGATATGGCAGATTAGGAGTAGGCTGATGCACGGTGGGTTGGTGCACAGCAGGTGCCCCAGGAGCTGATGCAGTTGGCGTACTTTCCCCTGGAGCTCTTGCACCACCTACATGATTTATTTGCGTAACAAGATGAATCGAAGGGTAATCATAAGTACCATCAATTAATTTTTTGTCTAAATTTAGTTTAATAAACTGGCACTAACTAAAAAAAACTGCTAGTATCCCACAGTAAAAAATCCTGGAAGAGTCACAGTACTCTACAAACTTTCCTCTTGCAATTTTTCACATTTAACAATTCAGCCCTAATATTTGGGTGTCCAAAATTGTTATTCATTACAATATTATAATTAATAAGACAACCTTTTTCACCAAAAATATTGCAAAAAAAACTAATTTAAAAACTTCTCAAATTTTCAAAAATCTTCCCACCTCAATGAAAAATAGAATGATTCCTCTTTAGCCTGACTGAATGGGATGTGTGAATTATTTCTTAGAAAAATTAGTTCATTTCTAACTATTTCTATTGTAATGGACACAATCCAAATACTCTCATCAAGTTATGAGCAGGCATGTTGATCAGTTTATACTGCCCCCACTTATTATGCAGCATTAATGCTAAGTTAAACTTTAAATCAGTTCTCAGGGAAAAAAAACATGGAGAAAACATGAAATTCAAATTTATGTGCAAATAAAGGCAAACTTCTATGTTGAACATCAGAAAAGACAGTCTTGAACATGTATGTTTTGTGGGGCTGGGGCGTAAAAAAACGAAACAGAAACACTCACTCACACCCTACTGGAATCAATGAATTTGTGAAATATATGAAAACTAATAATCACCAGACTTAAATTTCTATAAGTGCCCATATGGCTATTGTTTTCAAAATATGTACTTTCTCCTGAAAATGGATAAAGATAAACTAGTTCTCAAATGTTATGAACAAGAAGAGTTTGAAAAGTCCATATGAAGTCAGATAGATAACACAACTGGTGCATATTGAAATTATTTACAGAAAGTAGCATCTTTTGAAGGAATGTACACGAGTTTCAGCCAGATCAGTTTAATACTTTACTGTTTAGCAGTCACCTGAATCAAGCACATTGAGTGATTTCCATTAAATGAAAGAAAGAGAATTCAGTGAGTTGTTCCAAAATTTAATGAAAAGCAATCATCTCCAGATATTAAAACAGGAACTTAATAAACATTATGGTGAATATGCACCTTCAATTAGAATGGTTTGCAAAAGGCATCAAAATTTTCATTGTGGCCATAAGTTAAAAATTGATGCTGAATGTTCTGGATGCACTGTTGAGATTCCTACCCCAGGAATCATTGATAGAATACACAATATGTGTTAGATAATAGTAGTGATAAATGAGACTGGTAATACTGCAGGCATCTTGAGTGAATAGGTACATAAAATATTTTGTATTGAAATTTGAACATGATAAAGCTATCCACAAAATGGGTGCTGGGTTTGCTCACAGTTGACAAAAATCAACATTGTGTGACAAGTTTTAACTTCAGTTTGTTGTTGCAGCTAAATACAAAGGACTCTAGGTGTCATTCCAGCTACTTTTCATTTTAAATTACCTCTCATTTCTCGTTTTTTGAGAATTTTTTAAAGATAGTTCCCCTTCCATTACGAATAGATTTCCAGGATGTCTGGTCACCCTATCAATTAACACATGAGTTTATAATCTCACATCACAGAGGCAAGAAGGCAGCTTTCACCTATGATATCAAAGGAATTTTGGCATTGGAAAATAGCTACTTTTCTATAATTATCTCATCTATAAATTTCAATTTCAAGGAATTAGCACCATGTTTCCCAGGCTCATTATAAAATTTGGCATTGCTACATAACAAAATATAAATCATGCAGTGGGAAGGGCTCTTCTGAATTAGTGCTTAATTCTGCTAATATGTTCCTAAAGTGATTAGCAGCAAGATTCCGCATTTTTATCGACATTTTTTAATAAATACAAGTGAAGCCAGATGTGAATTTGAAGCAAGAAGCCATAGTCTAATGAGGAGTAAAATCTACAAGGTAGCAGTTAATAGCTAGGCAAAGTTAACACATTCCTACATTACTTAATGTGATTATACTATCTGGCATGCTGCTACCAAAAGTGTTCCTTCGCTTGCACAAAGGTGGCAAACACTTCAGCCCAAGAGTTTGCAAGAAAATGCATGAATTGATAGGAAATGCATAAAAATTCAGTCCTAACTACAAACAAGTCCAGAAAGTTTACAACCAAAGCCTATACTCTATTCCTTACCAAAATTATAAAACACGTTGAAATTGTGATATTGATAGAAATGAGCTCTTACGGCTAGTAATATATAATATATGTGAAACTCCAATAGCCGTAAACAGTTAAGACTGTTTACGGCTATTCGAGTTTCACATTTATTATATTATACGTTGAAATTGACCTATTTTTATACTAGGGGCAGTCAAATGAAAACCAAACATCAACCATAGCAAACAAACCGCTAAAAGCTAGCTTTTTGTGCATCGATACTGCCACCAATGAGTTAGGAGAACTGCATAATAACAACTCAATGGTGCACACAGTTGTTGGGTTATGTCCTTGTACAAGATCAGTTCAAAATCTTCGGGACTTTTCCATTTTTTCAAAAATTATTTATTCATTCATGAATATCTATTTTGTCCCTTTCAAAGTAATCCCCATTAGATAGTATACACTTGTGCTAATGCTTTTTCCAATCCTCTAAGCACTTCAGAAAATCATTTTTTGTGATTTTGTTCAGCTCCCGCTTTGATGCAATCTTTATCTCGTCAATCATAGCGTAGCGTCGTCCTTTCATGGGCCTCTTCATTTTTGGGAACAAGAAAAAGTCACTGGGGATCAGATCTGGGGAATACGGGGGCTGCGGCATCATTAGTGTGTTGTTTTTGGCCAAAACTTCACACACAAGTAACTATGAGAGAGCAGGGGCGTTGTCATGGTGCAAAAGCCCATTTTTGTTCTTCCACAAATCCGGGGGTTAGTGGCGGAATGCTTCATGCAAACTGCACATAAATTGCGGATGATATTCATTATTTATCTTCCTACCCTGTGGCTAGAACTCATGATCCTCCATGCCCCTGCAATCGACGAAAACTGTAAGCAAAACTATCACATTCGACCAAACTTAGCGTGCTTTTTTCGGCCTCGGCTCGAACTGCAGCTTCCATTGGGATGATTGAGCTTTAGTTTCCACGTCATAACAATAACCCCACGATTTGTCACCAGTTATGACCCTCTGGAGCAAATTTGGGTCGTTGTGGACAGAGCCCAACACCTCATTAGCAATGTTAATGCGTTGCTGTTGTTGGTCGAAATTAAGTGCGATTTTGGTGTGCATTTTGCGGCGACCCATGTCATGCCCAAATCATTGGTAAAATCGAATGGCACTAGCCAACTGATATGTTTAGGTCCTCAGCAACTTCTCTAACGGTGATTTGTCGATTGGCCAATACTATTTTCTTCACTTCATCAATGTTTTCGTCAATTGTTGACGTGCTTGGGCATCCGTCACGCTCTTTGTCCTTCACATTTTCTTGGCCCTCTGAGAACATTTTGTACCACAGCATAACGTTGCTTCGGCCCAAGGTAGCTTCTCCATATGCCACAATCAACACCCGGAATGCGTCCGTGCACTTAATATCATTTTTCACATAAAATTTAATGCAGATTCTTTGATCCATTTTTTGGAACAGGCAAAAATCGAAGAAAAACCAAAACATGTCCAAGCAAAACAGCTGTTACCAATTAACTAAACATTCAAAATGGCCGAACGTACCAACATAACACCATAAAAAAAATCAAATATATGTAACTCATGAAAATTCAAAATTCGCGATACCTTTTGAACAGGCCTTGTATATCCAACCAGCATGGACTGGTTGTTTTAGCGGTTGTTCGGTTTTCATATAACTACCCTCATACATACACTAACTTGTGGGCTGGGCATGGAAATGCCATGTACACAACCAAATGTTTAACAAAAAAACATTAACAGAGTCACTATATTAGATTCTACCGAAAACAATAACAAAGTGTGTCTGGTAACATATTTCTACCCAAAAGTGAAAAACTATACTAGGAGAAATTAAAAACTTCCTCTTTATTTTACAAAATAAAGAGATTTCACTACTAGAAGTCAAGTCATCAAACTTTTAACAATAAGGCATCTTCAGCTGCAATTCCAGTTTCCCTATCAAAGACTCGGTCAGCTTGTTTTTTTAGAAGTAGTCAAAGAGTAAAGGTAGATTATTTCATGGGCCCACGATCTAAACACTGCTACACTCTAAACCCCACCAAACACAGCACTAAACACTGGAACCCCTTCAGCTACAATAAATCACTCCATTAACTCAAGACACTTTCTACCTCATTTCATCCCATCCCACTTGCCTAATTTTTTCCTACCTCTAATACACTTACCTAATATTCTCCCCTCTATCACGGTCGTTAACGTTTCATTGCCAATCAGTATGCCTTGCATCCAATCTTCCTGCCTTCTTTGAAGTTCCCTCAATCATCTTCTCTCCCCCCCCCCCCCCCTCTACCTGCCTGGAAATTCGGGGTACTCTGAGTGCATATCAAAATTAAGTGATGAGCACAAGATATTTAAACATTACGTCAACTTTTCAGGTACAATTCAACCTTAATTAATTTCACTTGAGGTCTTCCCTTCTTTTCTGTTGTTGGTGGGATTAATTTACTAACTGAGTTATGCTAATGAAATAAGAAGTAGCCAGTCATATTTGGTCAATTTCCTCCTCAGTTTCATTAGGAGTACATATCACAAATATTAAAGATTGCTTTTTGAAAGGAGAGTGTATTGTGTATCATTGCGCTCCACATAATGTAACAGGAGTCTCAAGCAATTGTTAAGATCTGGCATTGACAGAAAAACTACGGTGAAAATTGTCGCAACTTCTAAATTTCTCCCTCCATAAAATATCATACAATAAATTAATGATGCGACAGCAAGTGTATTATCTTGAGTTTTTAATTTCATGAAATAAAAAGTAGACAATAGCATTTAATGTTATAATTTAAACATTTTTGTAGTAGCCATACTTTCCCTCACGTTAATTTGTCCTAAGAATTCCATATTCTCCTTAAAGCCAAGCAAATACATAGTTTTACTATGCAACAAATGTCTTAACTATCTACATTGGATTATTTTGTTCCGTATTAAATGATATGAATCCTTTTAATTGATCCTTTGTCAATATTTATCCTTAGCCAATCATTTGTTTTTTCTTGGCTATGTGATTGGTTTAGCTTTTGGAGGAAAATAAGTTCTGCTATGCACTTGAAGATAATTCTGTTTTCTTGTTCAACTATAATTCCACCATCATAAAAATGACTGAAACATGACACCTTGTACTTTCCATTGCTAAATAAATGTGAAATTATCACAAGGAATAGAAATAGTCTCCGCGTATATATCATGACAATATTTTCCATAAATTTTGGTTATGCGTTTATCGATAATCTGTGCTTCATCATACATCATCCATTAGCATTGATTTTCAAGAGTTTACTGTAAATGTATAGATATAATATATAAAGAAATATATGGTTGGTAGAGAGAAAGAAAAGAAAAATTATAAATGAAAGCATAAACCAATAATAACAACAGGACTGCATGCAAGTTTGAGTTTATAAAGCGGGAAGGTGAACTTTACATAGAATTGAAGGGGGACCACACATGTAATTTAAAGATATGTATTTTTAAACTGCATTAAAAAAGTTTCAAGGGCATTTATGCTCTTGTGGCCATCGAACAAACAATTTGTACACTCAATATAAGGCATGGACATTTTGAACATGCATTTGACTTTCTAGCCACAAATTTGGATGTGACCATGCCCAGACCTATATCATCAACAGTCAACTTCACAGATGCATCAAAACAAAAAAACTGCCTCAACCTGTCCTGAAGGTTTCATCACTTGAGGGTTTTTAAATATTTCCACTATTAAATATCTCAAAAACTATGGCCATATGGACATTTTTACCATTACGGGCACACATTCCACAGGCAAAATTACAGGTAAGATGAATATACATTTTCTTTCATCCAGCTAAGTTTGATCATAAACCGTATATCTTGGAACCAGGTCTTGTCATTAGAAAATGGAATTCAGGTTGATCGTAATGGTCTTATTACTATGTGCAATTATGCATCATATAACCAGCAGTAATACGATGAGGCATAATTTTTAACATCAATAAGATCATTTTTGGCAACAAAAACTCATAAATATCTATGAAATATGAAAGACAACACACCATAAGTAGCTCACAAGTCATTTAAATACATACTGGACGAAGTATAGATGTCGTGATAAAAGCATGTCGTAGTAGTGGCCAATAGCCCATTCAAGTAGACTTCTACCATTTTAAATAGGCACAGAATTACATAGTTTTTATTAGAACAACTTTGACTGGATTATGCCACAATTATGAAAAAAAAAGCTGGCAAATTTTTGGGTATACTGCTCTAGATAAATGTATGATGGATATTTTGCATCTGTATTTTTTTTCATTCAGGTTAATTTAAATTTTTTGTCAATATTACTAAAATATGTCAATTAAATCCATACAACACAGACAAAAATCGGTAGTAACCTTCATTGTACTTCCCTGCAACAATTCAAATAACTAGAGGCTGGAGGGTATCACAGGTGCCTGAGACAAACTTGATAGCTGAGATATATTATTACTCCAATACAATATAGTATTTGGTAAATATTGCTCAGATATGCAATATATTGATTCACCACCTCAATTTACATGTATTTCTATTATATTTTAGTAGCAAAATTAAGACATTTACAGTATTACCCACACCAGAAGAAATACTTTCAAAATATCTTGCTTCGGAACAATATTTAAGCAAATGATTTTTGTTATTAGTAATAGGGATATGGAGAACCAGAAAAAGATTCCACCAATTAACAGCTGCATTCCAGAAGTCATATTAACATTGAATGACGGCTCACTATCATTTCATAATCACATAGAAGTATGAGTTTAAACTTCATTATTTCAAAATACAACTAAGAATTGATGAAAACCCCACCAAAGATATTTTTATTAAATTATTTTTAGATCCTTGCATTTACGTTAACATAATAAAATGTTCTGGGTAGTAAGCCAACCAAATGCTTATGAAAAACATTGAGATTTCCCATCAAGGACAAGAGTTTGACTTCAGATGATAACAAGGAAAAATATTGGACTATTCATCACATCTCACTTTAAAGGAGGGAGCAAATTAATCAATCTTGAGAGTCCAGACGAATTTCAATTAAGTAAGAGGTCCCAGAAACCTCCAAAGTAAATGCATCTACTTGACAACAAATTTATAATACAAACAATTATGACTGTTTATAAACTGCAACACATTCATTATATACAAAAACACTACATTTTTGTTAAAACTATAGTAATCTTATATGAAAACAAATAAATTACATTTTTAAAAATACATTTGAACCTTACTTTACAAAGTTTTGCATGCCTAACTTACACACTCGTGAGAAATTGTAGTTAGATTAAGAAAATTAAATGGAAAGACTTTGAAATGGATGTTTTTAAAGGGAATTGACATTATTACATTAAATTAGCTACAGATATATCAATTTTTTTATTTGCGGGCAGAGAACTAAGTCTGGCACCTGCTCAGCCCAACACAAAGCTATATGATTAGATATCTCAGTTTTACTGCACTTAGTACTTCACTAATACTTGGCTAAATGCTCACAGCTAAATACTTTGTAATGAAATACATTCGGAAAGCAAAAATAAAATCACTATTCTGACAACACGTTTAGGAGAGCATACACATTTTTACTTTCTAAACCAAAAATTGTTTAGTAAATGGAATGAGATACTTCACTTGGGACTGAAAAAAGGAGCTTTAAATTGAAGAAACACTTAATTTGAGAAAGTAAAAATAAGTAAATAGTAGAAACGGATAAGTTAGTCATTGATTAATCAAAAAAATCCAAAAATTGGGAGCATTATTATACAGAAAATTAAAAATTGAAAGATTGGAGTCTTGCAATGAAATCCCACTTATTCAAAACATTTTCTAAAAGCAAACAAAGATAATCCCTTGATAATTTTCATTTTACCAATATCATTAGCAGATAAGTCGCATCCAAGCTATTGTCTGATAGTAATATCATTTAAAATGGCTAAATAAATAAATAAGCAGGAAAGAGCTTGAATGGAAAGGTAAAATTCAAATTACAACAATACAAAAATTGTTCTTAGTTTTTTCTTTACTTAAAAAGCAACAGGGTACAACTATGCAACGTTTCCAAATAAAGTGTATAACACCACATTTTAATACAGCACACACACTATTGAGAAAAAAAGTACAAAACAAATATTTAAGCCAAAATTAAAATAATAACTGTTAAATGTAGCAATAACAAGTGGAGAAGCACACAGGGAAGGTAATGGCATACAAAATGGCTATTTCAAATTAGGAAGGGATAAAAATGTCACCGGAACAAAATGTCTCTGACAACATCAAAAATTCCAGTAGCACTTAGGGAAGTACCTGCTGCACCTGCTGCATGATGGGAAGGAATTCCTGGCAATTGTCCACCAGCTGCATCGCGCCCTGCATTCTGTGTCAGATCTTTGAGGAGTTCCTCCTTCTCAGTTTTTCGAGCAAAACAAAAGTCAGCGACTTTATTTTGAAAACCCACAAGCAGCTGAAATTTCAATAAACAGTGATCAATTTTCATAAAAAACATAAATTAAACAATTGCACCATAATTATTAGATCTATCATAATCCCAATATGTATGTGACCCCAATGACCGTATCAATCATTGGAATCATAAAAAATTACACACAGCAACAAAAAGATTTAAAATATCACTGAAAAAATACATTGAGATTTGCATAAAAGTCACATGCTCTATTAAAATGTAAAAAATTCAAGTTAAATACCATATTTTTTACATAAGGTTGTGAATATCAAAGAGATTCATACTTATTGAAATAGTTACAACCCTACCTGCCCAAAAATAGTTTATTTAGAAACATTAGTACGGTTAAGAGATGAAGCCATTTATAACAAAAAAATCGTTCAAAGTCATGGCAGGGCAATGGAATATGACATCATAAAGCATTATTATTCTAGACCATAACGTTTAAAGTAATAAAGTGTTAAAACTAATACTTACATAACAGTAATAACATTTATGCCATGTGCGAAATGCTCATGGTCATTTGTCCTCACCAAAGTTGTTAGTATTTTACATGAATTATTTAACAACCCACATTAGATGATATCAGATAGATGTGTTCAAAATAGCCAATGAATGAAATTACTGGCAATCACCAACAAAATTACCTAATATTATCCCATTTGGCAAACAATAACAATCTTAATTAATCATATTTCCTGAATACATATTTGAAATTATTCGCCAACATCATGGGAAAGTAGAATTTTGTGATGCCAAAGAAATTTGAGGGGCATGCAAAAGATCAAAACCCTGAGGGTACAAAAGACAGAAAGTGTATACTTTTTAAATGTATTCAGTTAAATTAAATACTCATGAATCACCCAACCACTAAAAATAATAGTTTAATGATTATAGAAAGATGACTTTTCTCTTTAGCACCACACAGTATGAAACATAAAATGTACCACTAATGGGAACCTTCTATTTTGTATATTTACCTGAGTCAGATCATTGTAGAACTTAGTTCCTTCATTGAGATTACTTTCTAATTCTTTGAAAGCATCATATGCTGCTGCTAACTGCTTCAAAACTTCCTCCCTTTGCCCAGAGCCTGTGGAGCGCTCTTGAGTTAGCTCTTGATTCACTCGCTTATGAAAAAATAATCAGGAAAACAAAACAATTTTAATGCAATATAAAATGGTGATGCAATCTTTACAAAAGTCTGAGACATTCAAATTCCATCCATTCTTGCATCATAGCCTCTGCATCTTATGAAATAAAGCAATGAACTATTAATGATGATTCCTTGCTCTAACTTAAGGCCAGCTTACCAAGTTCACTGCATGTCCTATGCTGCTATTACACACTACAACTAATTTTAACACATATCTATAATTACATCAAGTGTACATCATCATCATCATTGGTCATTCAATCCTAAGATTGGTTGACAGCAGCCCTCCATTCTACCCTATCTGATGCTAATTCACTTCCTGGTATTTTTTGCAATGTAATTTCTTTTTTTTATTTGTCCCATATCTTTATCCCTTAGTCTTCCTCTTGGAACTTTTCCCGCTATTTTTCCTTCTATTTTATTCTTCACAAATCCATTGTGCCTCAGGGTGTGGTCAATCCATCTGGTTCTTCTTTTCTCTGTGGTGTCCCCCAAGGTCTGTTCTTCTTCTGTTCTTCCGTATACATCTTCATTTCTAATTTTATCCGCCCATTTGATCTTAAGCATCCTCCTTCAGCACCAGGTTTTGAAGGGTTCTAGTCTTTTCTGGTCTACTTTTCCAATGGTCCATGCTTCTGATCCATAGATTGCCACGCTCCATACGAATGTTTTCACGTATTGTTTCCTCGTTTGTAGTTCTATCTTCTTTGAACGCAGCAGTTGTCTTTTCATTGTGAATGCTCTCTCAGCTTGCGCTATTCTTTGCTTTATGTCTGTAAAACTACTTCCGTTCCATGTGATGGTACTTCTGAGATAGGTGAAGGAATCCACTTGCCCTAATTTTTGTCCTTTCAGTGTGACTATTGTATTCCGCTTCCCTATTCCACATACTACGATTTTGGTCTTGGTCTTGTTATACTCATGTTGTACCTTTGTAGAACTTGATGCATCACGTTTAGTGACCTTTGAAGATCCTCCTGATTTTCTGCTATCATTGCAATATCGTTGACAAAGCATAGCATGTTTATTTCTTCTTCATTGATCCTAATTCCATTTAATTTAATGCCATGAGCTTCTCTTATTGCCTCCTCCACATATATGTTAAAAATGCAGGTGAGAGGTTGCATCCTTGTGTTAGTATTTTTGATGCATGAGACACAAGACCCAAGTTTTGGAGTACCTCACATTTCTCTGACCTCGTCTTCTTTGGTATCGCAATCATTACACTCTTAGAAAGTCTTCATGAAATCTTCCATAGCTATCTTTGATTATTCTGTACAGATTGTCCCTGGCTTTGCTTCCGAGTGCCTAGATGATATCTCCATCAATTTTATCTTCTTCAGGAGCTTTGTTTTCCTTTTGGTATTTTACTGCTCTATCAAATTTGCTCCTCAGTAGGCATGGGCCCTGGTTTTCGTCACCCGTTTCACCCTCATCCTTCATCAGGTTTTCTTCCAGCGGCCTTGGACCTTGGTCGAGTTCTTCGATGTATTGCTTCTATCTATTACCAATATCTTAATCTTCTATCAGGGTATCACAGTTTACTTCCCTGATGTTGTTGCTTTTCATATTCCTTTCTCCAAAATGTTTTTTCACCAGTTTGTTTGCTGTGTCGGCATTCCCCTACTTCATATTTTCGTTGATTTCCTCGCAGCATCCTTCTATCCAATTCTCCCTAGCTTGGCTCTTAAGCTTATTATAGAGCCTTTCCTCTGCATCATTCCTGGCATTCTTGTATTTTATTTTAGTTCCTTATCTCCGTCGCGATCCATGGTTTCTTCGTGTCGGCTCTCTTTCTCACCAGTTGCTCTTCTGCAACTTCTCCGATTGCCCTCTTCAGTACATCCCATCTCTCTTCGGTGCTCCTTTCTCCTTCATCACCTAGTTTGCTGTCAATGGCCATGGCAAATATTTCTCTGTTGCCTTTTTCTTTGCCAGCAATTTTGAGTCTCACCTTGGCTCTTGTTTGGTCTTCTAAAATTTCTTGTAGTGACATTGGCTCTACATGATTACTAGGTTGTGATCGCCATTTATTTCTGCACCAGGGTAGCTCTTGCACTGCTTCACCTGATTCTTTTATCTCCTTACTAGTATGTAGTCTACTTGGTATCTTGCGATATCCCCTGGCATCTTCCTTGTGTACCTCTTTCATCAATGTTACTTGAAGAGGGTGTTAGCTAATACCATATTCTCTCCTCTTCCTGCTTCACCATCAGAATTCTCTCTTTGCACGGCAATATTGTCTTTACTCTTCCACCACATTCCTTCTTCAGTATGATGCCAATCCCTGTGATCCTGCGGTTGTCTACTGAGTATATAACTCGATATCCGTCGCTCCAGTAGTTGTCTGCTCACTTGATCCACTTGATCTCGCTACCTTCCAGGATATCTGTGTCCCAATCCAGCATCTGTCTTTCCTGACCGATGTACCTTTCCCAGTAGTCCCCACCCAGAGAACTGTTTGGGGGGGACTATTTTACCTCCAGAATATTTTACTGGGAAGGATGCCATCATGTCATAAATAGGTAGAGTGTGGTGCTGCATATCCTCGTGAAATTAATGTGGTGGTCTCCCGTTGCCTTCCGCAAAGTTTACATCAATATTATTTAATCAATGCTTTCTAAAGTATGTTTCCAGCCAATTTAGGCACTGATTGTCCTTTCTAAAAAAATTATGAAGGAAACTTAAATAAGCTAATTCAAATAGTAGTTCAAGTAATATACACAGCCGCTTGATCATTTAATATTAATACAGAGCAATGCTTTAGAAAAAATAGCACAACTGTATGCTTATAAGTGACGTATAACTGCTTGAGTGTTAAAAACACCTTTAGAGTTGATTAAATGTCATTAGCCAACTATACAGCAACTGGAGGGAATTTTCTTGAAGGGACAAATAGAAATTCACCTTTTGAACATGAGGTCCACAGATAATATATATCATACTGTAATTTATAATAAATCAATAATTAACTACGTTGTTTTTTAAATTTTAAAAGCACATATGGCATAGAATGTTCATTGCTGTAGCATTTTTATGCTCACAACTATCTAATTTTTTGAGGTCACTTACAGGTGGCATTACTTTCATCTAACTTCATTATATTTTGTAGGTTTATGATTATCCTTTGTCACCAGACCTGAACCATTAGAGCACCATTAATTATATTACTACTATACATGTAAGGGTTATTAAATAGGGTATTGAGTTACACACAAATGTAACCTAAATACATTCTTCAGAATCAACTATGGCACCATCTGTGCCCACATATTGATTTATGTGATGCATGAAAAATTCTTGGAAACTTAATTTCATAAGAAGTAAATTATTTACCGGATTCTTTGCTAAAAGAAAGCTATTCCAGTAGCGATTTTGGAAATCATAACATAGTGATGAAAAAACAACCTAACTGTAGTGGAAACTCATACAATGAGTTCCGGGCTCCTTTACTGAAACAATTATTCCAATATAATGTATATTAAATGCATATTTCGCAGAGAAAGACTGCAACTACTATTTGGAAGGATTAAAAGAGCATCACTGAAAAAAGTGTATTATTTATTAAAGGAGGCTAAGTTGTAAAATAAAAATTTTAAGAAAAAATGTCTAGTTTATTTGTTACGTCAAAAACTTTTTAGACTGCTCTTGTACTTCTACTAGTCTCTGCTTACATGCACTGAGAATGCAAACAATTTTAATGTCTAACCTGTATGTTTGCCAGCAATGTTTCTTGTCTACCAACACTTTCCTGCACCCGACGCTGTAAAGGACCATAGGTGCGATTCAGCTCTTCTACGCCTGGCTCTTTTCCCTCTTGGCCTAAGGCGTTCAAAAACATATCTTTCATATCTGTGGAAGCAGATTTGAGTTCCCACTCTATTGTATCTCTCTCAGCACGCACAGCTTCCACCTGCAAGACAATGACAACATTTAAAACAACACACATTTTATTCCCTAAATCAGGTTCTGTAAGCATTAATCATGTAACCCAAAAAAGTTTCAAAAAATATACAATATCTATAGATTGCAACCTCTGCCAAAAGATGCAATAATTAGATCATGGCTGAAGGCATCACATCGCCCACCATGAATTCTCCATAATTGTTCCCTTGGAGCATATGGTTCCATTGTAGTCACTCATTATCACTACATTTGTCACATGCTTTCAGGGATAAAGAATCAGTATAGTAGTGATAAGCGAATTGATAATATCACCAACAGTTAATCCTCAAAGTGATAAAGAGTAAAAGAATAAAACACTGGCATTGTGCTATGGCAGGTTTGCATATTTTTTTCACTTATTGCCATGATGGGATAAGTTTGAATGCACAATTACATCGCATAAGCATACCAAAATGCAACTCACATTAGGTTTAGTGTGAGTTGCATTTTGGTAAAAGTTTTCTTGGGGCTCAAAAATTAGACTGGTTGTGACTTTCAATCTCTATCGAAGTGGAAATAAGGACACACTAATATGCAGGTTAATTTCATAACTCACTTTGATAGCAATTTTAAAATAATGCAAGATTATCCAATGAAAGTACTCAGTTCACAAATTTCTATCTTATTTTCAACATACAATATTTCTGAATTAATTTCTTCTCTGATTAAAATTGTAGCAAGAGCATGCTACATAATCAAGACAATTTTTTTGCTAAAATTCCTAAAAAATATAAATATATATAAATATATATATAAATATATATAAATATATATATATAAATATATATATAAATATATATAAATATATATAAATATATATATAAATATATATATATATATAAATATATATATAAATATATATATAAATATATATATAAATATATATATAAATATATATATAAATATATATATAAATATATATATAAATATGTATAAATATATATATAAATATATATAAATATATATATAAATATGTATAAATATATATATAAATATATATAAATATATATATAAATATATATAAATATATATATAAATATATATATAAATATATATAAATATATATATAAATATATATATAAATATATATAAATATATATATAAATATATATATAAATATATATATAAATATATATATAAATATATATATAAATATATATAAAAATATATATAAAAATATATATATAAATATATATAAAAATATATATATATAAAAATATATATATATAAAAATATATATATATAAATATATATATATATAAAATAATGGGCTGACACAACATAACACAAATAGAAAAGAATAGATACATATAAAAGAACACTTACACGGTAAATTGTTCGAGCTTTCGGCCCTCTCAGGGGCCTTCTTCAAGAGAGACTCTTCTAGATGTGTCTATTCTTTTATATTTGTGTTATGTTGTGTCAGCCCATTATTGTGCCGCTCGTATGAGTTTTTCCGGACAATCGTGGTGTGTATATATATATATATATATATATATAACTTAAATATCATTGCATTATTTACTGGTCAAGGTATTTCTGATGGACCCAAAAACTAAGCACTGCTACACTTTTAAGCATCACCTAGTATGGCGCTTAACACTGATCCTCATATGAGGGTATTTAGTAAGGTTCCATGAATCACCACCATGTGTCAGCGCTAGTAAAATGAGTTTCCCACGCAGTAATAGGTAATCCTTTGGGAGTAAGCACATAATGGGTCAGTGCTCTGGGAATAAATCTACGGTGTTGATGCCTCTCTGTTATTGTTCCCTGTAGTGATTAGTGAAGAGGATAAAAATTGATATTCCAGAAGTGATTAAATACTTCGTAAAGAAAGGCATGAAAGCATAGGAAATTCAAGCTTGAATGGTCATGGAAGATCGTTGACTAGAAGTGCAAGAAATCATTGAAGCCTTGGGGTTGTCCTCGGAGCGAGCATATCACATTTTAACTGTGGAATTGGAGATAAGAAAATTATCTGCTAGATGGATACTGCGACTCTTGATGCGTATCACACACGTATCGGAATGGAAATATCCGAACAATGTTTGACCTGTTTTTAAGAGCAACCAACAATATTTTCTGTGCCAGTTTGTGACTACAGACGGCACTGGGGTCAACTACCATACCCTAAAGACAAAACAGCAGTCAAAGCAGTGGAAACATCTTGACAACCACCACCAAAGAAAGCAAGGGCAATACGGTTGGCTGGAAAGGTGATGCTTCAGTTTGTTGGGATGCGAAAGGGATTCCGCTGATAGATTATCTTCCCACTGGTCAAACAATTACTGGACAACACTATGCTAAACTCCTGGACCAATTACCGCAAAAGATACACGTAAAAAGGCAAAGTTTGGCAAGGAAGAAAGTCATCTTTCATCAAGACCATGAATGCCCACACAAGTGTCGATTGCATGGCAAAAATACGTGAACTAAGATGAGAATTGTTACCACACCCATCGTATTCACCTGATTTGGCTCCGTCAGATTTCCATCTCTTCCCCAAGCTCAAAATTTTCCTCAGTGCACGGAGATTCTCTTCAAATAAAGAACTAGTAGCCTAAGTACATAGGTATTTTGCAGGCCTGATGGAATCTAATTTTTGAGATGGGATCCAAGACATTGGAACATCCTTGGACCAAGTGCATTAGTGTTCAGAGAGAAAACAGAAAAACAAAAAAGTTTCACTGAGGTAAGTCTGCTATTTCTGTTCAATTCCGAGAACTTTGTCAAATTACCCTCGTACTACAATTAAAAATTCTCCAAATCCAGTTACTTCCTACATCAAATCATCCTGCCCAACATTCCTAATTTCTTCCACCATCTAATAGCTCAGCCAACATTCTCCTATTCTCCTTTCTCTCACAGTCTTCAACATACCAATTCCACTCAATATGCCCTCCACCCAATTTTTCTGAGGACTCCACATTTTTACAAAAATACCTTCTCCCTTCCCTTACAATGAACTTCTTCATTTCCTTCCCCTTCCATCTATATCATTTTTTTGTGATAGATAATCAAATCATTTAAGGCAGGTTTTGGAAAGACACCAACAACTACATATTACATTACTGGTGAACAAGAAAATCCAATATTGCACACATGAACAAGTTCTGTGAACCAGATGCATATTCATCAAATGCAACATCCATTGTCATCAGTGGGTATTTGTTGGTAGTTGTCAATGATTAGAAATTTGCCCTCAATGTTTCACACAACTCAAGATAAAGGAATTTGATTACTATTTTATATTTCTTTCACAAGACAATAGCCTCAGGCTCATAAACACTGGCCTCTGAGCCCTATGGGATGCATAGACATCATTGATACACTCTTAGAAATCCATTAAATTTGAAATTGCACAACTAAAATAATGTTACCAATGGACTAGGCAATCCATACACTTCTTTCCTGACAGTTTAAATTCCAACCTAATTCACAAATCAAGATAACTCTTGATGCATGATGGCTCTCAAGGTTATCATAATTAATCATTTACATGGATCATGGCCGATATTGATCGTAAGCCAATTGCTAATTTATTTACTGGCTTATGCGGGAAAAATAACTAAAAGTATACTCTCCCACTTACCCCACTGGATTTTTGTTATTTTTACTTGAGTTTGGAATTTTACTTTTATACAAAAGGAGAAATCTCAGCTAGCAAAAGCATAACAATTTACTATCAATTAAAGAATACTGAAAAATGACCATTATTCACTTAATTCATTCAAGGTATTTTACCTAATGTGGGTTTTCAGAGTTCCAGATGCCAATTAACTTGTGTCGTGACAACTTCCTCTCGTTTATCCTACAATATTATTTCATCATTCACTCCTTTGTAATGTTACCTACCTACATGCTGTCTATAAAGCTGACTTCCTTCCTCAACTCCACTTACCCAACATTCTCCCTTCCATCATGCCCTTCAACATCTCACTATCTATCAATATTTCCTCCATCCACTTCCTCTGTGTTTTCCTAATTTTCTCCAGGAATTTCCTTACTCTCTTCACCCACTCTATTTTAAACTTCAGAATTTGATGAACATGACAACTACATGTAATAGAAAATACAACTACAAAAATAAAGGGCCATCACACTCTGGAGCATGAAAAACAAGTTACCTCTTCCATTAGTTTCCTCATTTCTGCAACACCTCCTTGGCTGGATTGGGGTGTACTGGACTGCCCCCCCAAAGGCACAGATGCATTCAGCTGCTCCATACTTTTGCTAAGAAGTTCTATTCCTGCTCTATGTTTTCCAAATTTCTCCTTTACAGACTTATCAGCACTTATTGCATTTGATATTATCTTTCTGAAAACAATGAGGAACCAAACACAATCAGACATGGCATCTTGAATAATTTCAAATATTTATACACAATTAAATCCACTGCAGAACTTATAAAACATTTCAAATTTCCAAAAGACCAATTTTCCCAATTGTACCAATTTTCCCAATTGTACCAATTTTCTATACATGGATGAGGTAAAATAATACAAAACTTGGTGTAATCAAATATGGGAGTTTACCACTGGATTCCAAATGACAAACTCCAAAAAACAACTCCAAGTTCTTCAAAATTTTAAATTTCTTTACTAATCTACAGTTATTCATAATTTTGATGCCAAGGATACATTAAGTCTTTTGTTGACAGAAAACTAAAGCACTTCACATCACTCAGGATTGAAGGTTATCCTATCACACAACGTCCTCCAACCAAGGTTGCTGATAGGCACTGCAAATATCTTGGAGCAGGGATGGAAACACAATATGTAATGTTTACAGTTTACTGTAAGAGAGATAATTAATAAACAATAACTTTTAAAAAGCAGAGTGCTCACAATGCCATTGTTTACTGCAAAAATTTGACCTAGAGAGCCAATCCCAAGCGTAAGATGTGTGCAAGCGGAATCGCAGTGACATGGAAAGAGGGGATTCCCTAAATCAGGTTCTGTAAGCATTCAGCATGTAACCCAAAAAAGTTAGAAAAATATTAAATGTCTATAGACTGCAACTTCTGCCAAAAGATGCAATAATTAGATCATGACTGAAGGCATTGAATCGCCCACCATGAATTCTCCATGATTGTTCCCCTGGAGAACATGGTCCCATTGCAGTCACCCATTATCACTACTTTTGCCATGGAGAACATCACCTTTCAGGGATACAGAATCAGCATGGTAGTGATAAGTGAAGTTATATCACCAGCAGTTGCAGCAAAAAGCAATGAAATGAAACTGCTGAATAATGGTTGAGATAAAAATGGGCAGCTACAGAGCATCTACCATACCCCATAGAGATGAGCCTTTTATGAATATAAGTGTGGCCTTTTAATTGCTTATTTAAAATAATTAATCTCTTCAGAGATAGTGGTCTCAGAGGTTGATTATATGCTTCTAGTGAATTGTCTTTCATCACTGTTGGTGCCACTGATATCACCCAAGTTGGTCCTACCATAGTTTGGTTTTTGTGAGTGGGCTCCATGCATAATGGCCTGTACCCAAGACGAACTGACCTCATAGCTAAAGGGAGCAATTTTGCTTTGGAAATTTTGGATTTGCTTATCCTATTACTGCTTTTCTTATAAAAAATAATATTATAATAATGTCATGATGGCCATAGGAATTCTAAATTATCACCTGAAGATAGAAAATTTGGTTTACAAAGCCATCAGAGTTCATACTGTAAAAATGAAAAGAACACTTCAGGTGGTACACCAATCGACATTCCATACATCTATATACATACCTATATTTTTCAGAGTTGGAACGGAAAGTTTCTGTGAGCTTTACAGATGGTGTCCTTGTCCAACGATCTCCAAACTGAGTGCGAAGCTTGGAGTCAGATTCATTCTCATCACGAAGCATGCGATCAGCTTCATCGAGTATGTCTTGATTCCGTTGCAGTAGATCTGGTAGGTCTTTGATCATCTTATCCAGCCACTCAATTCCATTTGCAGAACGAACATAATCTGCTTTCTCACATAATGACTGAGGCAGTGAGTCACCAGTAGTTTCTTCAATAGCCGCAGGAAGGTTGAGAGAAGCCAGTATGCTAAAGAGAGTAAATTAGAAGGTGAAAAGGGGAAACTGCAGGGCATCCACCAAAATCCTTGGACATGAGCCCTTCTGCTTTTGAATTGCTTCTGAAAAAGTTAATTTCTAATTGGGAAGATACTATGATTTTCAGGCAAGGTTTAGATTTAGGTAGAGTGCTACAAGGTTTAATTATCATCCATACTAAAAAGAAAGACTCTTACTTTTCCACAGATTTTATTATACGGTATAACTCGTTTCACCGACTTACGGCATAATCAGGTATTTTAATTATCATATTTAATCTTTGCAAATTGAAAAAAAAATACCTCCTGCACCAAAATTAGAGCAGATACACTCCAGGTAAAAATTCTCTTTGATGATTTCATTCTTCCAGGTAAACATTATTTTCCATGATTTCATTCTTCTTCAAACAAATTCAAAAATACAAATGAGCAAAGGTACTTTTCTTTGATTTGACTGAGGTTCTTATTCTTTTCTTTGATAGTCAGTTTTAAAATTAACGTAAATGAAATGAAACTAATACCAATAATTTAACTTTGGAACCTTTTCCTGAAACATTTGATCACTTTGCATTCATAAGGACAAACAAATTAGACGACTAAGTGGTATTATCATTAATTATGACTATGAAATTAAAAACCAAGAACAATATGACAATGGAGGAAATGCATACAAAATGGCTCTCTGGATTTTGAGTAGATTCAAATATGGGAAAATCAAATTACACCAACAATCATATTCTTCATGATATTTGAGAATATTATGATAATACAATTCATAGAAGGCATGATATAAAGGATATTAACAAGAACTGGCTACACACTCGAGTCTAACCAAGGGAAGCGAGAGAATAATAGTGGAAAAATGACACCAAGGTAGAAGACTTGCAGGTGGGCAAAAAATAACAGCAAAGAGTAAATGATAATTTCATAAGCAAATTCAGTGGACTCAGTTCATCACACGTGTAATTTGTGTACAGTTGGGAATTAACTTCATTTTTTGCCAACAACTCAAATTTTGAAAATGATTTATTTTGAAAAACAATATTAAGTTGAATAAATAATCTGGAAGATCAATATGCATTACGGATGGATAAAATAGTATCATGATTATTCTCCATTGACATACGTTTTCACATTTTTTCAGTAAATTTATTTCAAAAACAGATACTATGAAATTCTATTTTATTCACCATACATGAAAATAACTAACTAGGCATGTCTCTGTATTATTATCACTGCCATTAATTGAGGTTTCCATTTAACAACCCAAAAAACCATTCGGCACCTATTATTGGAAAGATCAACTGCCGCCGTACTCTTATTGGTGGGCAAAGGATATGGTGAGGGAATATTTAGAGTAAAAATATGAAATTAAATTAAAAAATTATAGTGGGTTAGGATCGAACAAACGATTAAACCAACATACGATAACAAAACGCACACTAGCTAAGGTGTACTAGCTAGCACTGACCCTTGCCCGTAGCAAGCACTCAAACACCCAGGGCTTACGAGAGATTTCTGCCAACACCAATCACATGTAATAAAATAAATACAAGTAAATAAACCATGCACAGTCTAGCTTGCATATACTAAATAGTATTGACCCTCGCTAGTCTAAAACATTCACACACAGGGCTTACATGAGATTTCTCCCAATGCCAGCAGCCCACCAATCACCCACAATAAAATACGAGGGTCATCCGGAAAGTAGTACCCGTTCGTGCCGCATGAAGTGCTGACGACGCGAGTAGCCGCTGGACGAGGTCAGATAGCTTCAGTGGCTTGTCTGCCTTCTCTGAGCCAAGTTGCGTGACGCTAGCATTGCCTGTGTTGTTTCTGTGATTGTTTACAATGTTTAAAAAAATTGAGAACGCCGCCAGTTGTGAAGTGAGGGCAGTGATTAAATTCCTCAATGCAAGAAACGTTCGCCCATGTGATATTCATCGCCAATTAAAGGAGGTGTATGGAGACAATGTAATGGACGAGTCGTCTGTTCGGCGGTGGTGTCGCAACTTCAACATGGGGAGGGGGAACACACACGACGATGAGCGTTCGGGGAGACCGTCTGTCATTACAGACCAACTGGTGAGCTCAGCTGACGAATTCGTGAGGAACGATCGGCGCGTCACAATTGATGACATCTGTGAGCATTTTCCCAATGTTTCTCGAACAATTGTTCATGAAATTGTTAAACACCATCTGCATTATGCAAAAATTTGTGCAAGATGGGTCCCTCGCGTATCTCAATGAGCTGGCGGCGAAGGACTATGCAGCAGGAATACAGAAACTTGTCACACGTTATGACAAATGCCTTAATTTGCTTGGAGATTATGTTGAGAAGTAGTTTAAAGTATCCTCTTTCAAATAAAATTTTTTATGTTTGTTAATATTTACTTTTGTGTCTTTATTTCACGAACGGGTACTACTTTCCGGATGACCCTCGTAAATACAAGTAAATAAACCATGTACACTCTAGCTTGGATACACTAAATAGTATTGACCCTCGCCAGTATCAGGCACCTGCACACACAAGGCTTACCAGAGATTTCTTCTTATGTCAGTGGCCCACCAATTACACGTTATAAATAACAATAAATAAACCACACACTCTCTAGCTTAGATATAAAATTGACCATCACTAGTCTCACTCATGCACACAGAGCTTACGTAAGATTTCTCCCTACCCCAGTAACTTTCTGGCTTAGGTATTCATAAATGCCTTAACCCTCGCAAATCTCGCTCACACAAGCAGGTCTTCCATGGAATCTCTTCCGACATTAGTCCAGTAACTTGCACTTAGGGAAGGGGAAGGGAGGTGCCTGGAAACTGACACAGTGTTTCAATTGCCAAGCAGTCCTCTTCAGAGAAGGAATGATGCTGTCTCGTGTCTAGTATCTTATACATACTGTTTGTTTTGCAATGGTCAAATGTTGGCAGTTTGGGAAAGGTCATGGCGGAAGGGGAGGGTGTAAGGAATGATCATGTTTGGAATTTTGTTACTTGGGGGGATGGGGCAGAAAGCCATGGAGTGGATTATAGTCAAGGTCAGCCTAGTCATTAATGGTGTTTTTAAGTAGGGTAATTTTGGTGTTTTGCTAACGAGAATAAGAATGATGAGCTGGGACCCTGGTCATGGTTCATGAGTTTGTTTTTGGAGCAGAGGATGCGAATGCTTCATGGTAGTCTAAATAAGTGGTTTCGTACTGTGCTAATTAAGTTTTAAATTTCTCAATCAGTGTTGTGTGAGTGTTGATACATGTGTTTCTCAAGTGCTGATCTTTCAGTATGGCCTGTCAGTAGCAAGCCATTTGTTCTTTACACCATGTGGGAATGTTTCTATGTGTCTGTTCAATGTACGATTGGACACATTCGGGACAAATTATCCCATATATGCCTGATTTTTGGAGTTGATAGATGGGATTTTTTGGGTTTCTTAAAAGTGTTTTGAGTTTGTTGTTGTGACAAATGTGGGATGTCTACCATGTTTTTTTGAAGATCGATGCAAGTACTTAATCAGTGTGGGACAGAAAGGTAATTTTATGTATAGTATTTCTTTTCATCTGTGGGTAGTAGTGTAGTGCCTTCTGGAAGCAGTTTTTTGTGTTTTTGTTTCTTGAAGATCATATGAATAACATTTGGGTTATAACCATTTATTACGGCGGTTTGTTTCATGTACGCCAGTTCTGATTGAATTGGAACTGGATTATGTAACTCTTTCATCAGAACGTGAGTACATAAAACCCTGCAAGCCCTGTGTGTGTAAATGTTTGAGACTAGCGAGGGTCACTACTATTTAGCATATCCACGCTAAAGAGCGAGTGATTTATTTATATTTACTTTTTATTTATTTTATTACATGTGATTGGTGGACCACTGATGTAGGGTGAAATCTCTCGTAAGCCCTGTGCGTGAATGTTTCAGATTGGCAACGATCAATGCTATTTGGCATATCCAAGCTAGTGTGTGCATGATTAATTTGCATTTATTTTATTACATGTGATTGGTAGACCTGGAGTTGGGAGAAATCCCTTGTAAGCCCTGTGTGTTTTAGTACTTGCTAAGGGCAAGGGTCAGTGTTAGCTAGTACACCTTAGTTAGTGTGTGTTTTGTTATCGCATGTTGGTTTAATCGTTTGTTTGATCTTAACCCATTATCATTTTTTAATTTAATTTCATATTTTTACTCTGAATATTCCCTCACCATATCCATTGCCCACCATTTAGAGTACAGCTGGGGTTAATCTTTCCCATAATACTCATACGGCCATAGTTACCATTCATTCGCCTGCTATCATTCATAGTTACCATTCATTACCTGTTTAAAAGCTGAGTGTTCTCACGGAGTTTCAATACTTCAGCATTGACTATTTCATTTTTCTTCGAGTCATATGCAGCCATTGCTTGATGCACAGCCACAGGCACCAATGCAGCAAATAAATCTAAAATGAAATTGAAAATGCAGACTTCAGTACATTTAAAGGAAAGGAAAGTTTAAGCCTTTGGTTTCACTACTCAATTCCAAGACTAGTTTATAAGTGATTGCAACTATGCACAGAAAATATGGGTTACTTTGTAGAATCAATTTTTTTTATCCCTGATGCTTATACTTGGTGATTCTGGCCGGGAATAGAGATGATTTTCAAGGATATAAGGATATGGTGCCATGCAATGTGCTATTCATGCCAAATTCATTGTACCATTACGTATTCACACAGGGAATAAATTAGAGCTTATTGTTTTCTATCTTAATTTTAGGTATGCTTTACAAGGAAGGGTTGTACTATTTCCAAGTATAGAATTATAATTTTGTTAAATATCTAATTTTTTACAAAAAATTAGTTATTATTTTCAGAATGTTACCAATGTTTTACAAAAAGATATATAAAATAATGTGATATCACTATTTATTTACGACCTAAACAATATATTATTTTAATTCATGCGCAATATTGGCTAACAAGTATATTTCAATAATATTAAATATTTTCTTAATTCACTTTTCTAAGAATTTTTCTTCGGGGACATTATTAAAACTTTGCACAATATTATATAAACTTTGCCCAAAAAAATCACAAATAATTCGTCTGAAAACAAAATTGGAAAAAATGACAACTAGATGCTAGTGAAACAAGTGTTAAACACAAATTGAAGCAGCAGTCATGCAATCATTCCAGGATTCCCTCTCTCCCTGTCACTCCCAAAAGGTCAATGGTTCAGCAAGCCATTGCTTAAAAATACTTTTACTCATTATGTAAATTACCCACTATGCAAGGTGCTCATTAAGCGAGGTTCCACTGTACCACTTTTGCCATGGGGGCCATTCAAAAAATATTAAGCCTTGACCAACTTACGACAAATTTTGAAAAATTTTTCTCTCAACAGAGGAAATAGGGATATAGCTAATACCGCTAATAAAATAAAATTGAATTAAGTCACTTTTGATAACACAGTAAATACCTGCAAAATTAGCACTAAATCTTTCTGGAAGAGGTGTAGCTTTGGCAGGGCAAAATTTTCCCACAGGCGGCAATGACTTTGGATCTGGGATCCTTTCATGGTAGATGAAATCATTGTTCTTCTTTGCCTCCACTAGATTTAGTTTTGCTTTATTTAAATAGTCTTGCAGAAGTGGATTTCTTACGGCACTTTGCTGGGCTACCTTCATCGCTGATAAGGATACCTAAAAATAATTAAAAGGTTATGCATGATAATTTTTCTCCCCTGACCTCCAAAGGCATTTTTGATCAATAAAGGTACATGACAGTTTTCAATAAATAGAAAATTTCATCTACAGGAAAAGTCATTAATACCACAGATGATAGAAGACTTAAAACTAGTGATCAACAGTATAATTATTCAAAAATTTAAAAAATTAATGCAATAATGCATTAATTTTCCCATTTGAAAAATCTCATCTCTATTGGCATGAGAGAATTAGCAAACCAAACTTTTTGACTTCAAAATGGATGAGATTAAATGATGATGAGAAAATTTGATCTTTAAGGATAATTAAGTTTTATTTCTTGAGCAGTACGTTTCAATACATGAGCAATAATATGAAAAAGTTAGTCAGAATATTCTGACAAGAAGCCAAATACAAACTTTTTGTTACATGAGTTCTTTACCAATGGGTAGGAGTCGTTTGATGCAAAATGAAGTGCAGCCAGACATAATGATAATATAAAAGTTTCTTAACCACCAACTGCTATCAACTATGTCATAACTTGTCAAATAATTAGCCAATTATGGGAATGTATGCAGTAAAACAAGACATCAGAATTGTCATGGCAATTCACTGATGATGATGAAAGTCAAAGCAAGTTCTGATTGAACTTCTGTTTATATCATACATTATACATAATTTTTTGCAGCATTTAATAATTTATCTTTTTATTAAGCAAATTCTTCATTACAGTCTGCAATATTAACTAGTTAAAAGAGGTCACTAATAGAAAGGAACATAAAAGAGTACATACAATCAGGATGTATTTGTTTGTTTCTAGGATTTCTAGAAGGTATTCAATTGAGTAAACTGGAGGAATTAATGAAAATATTACAGAGGATAAGAGTAAATTTGAGGGATAGGTGACTTATCCACAACTTGTACATGCCCCTGACTGTTTAAGTGTGTATGGTGGATAGCAGAGATCGAGAGGGGTTTGAGACAGTGATGGCAGGAGTGAAAAGAGGTGGGGAATTCACAAAAGATTTTTGAATTATCAAAATTTAGTTAGCCAGCCAACCAAGGGGTTACCAATCATTGCTAAATATATTAGAAAATCATAGTGATATGTTAGGATGAAGATCAACATAAACAAAAACATTAAAAGGTATTTCAGAAAAAGGAAGGCTAAGTTACACAATCGAATCAGAGGGTGAAAATTAGAGTTAGAAGACCAATACACCTATGTACCAGTGTGTATTCTTATCGTGTAAGCGTTTTGGACCAAGATGGACCTAATAGTAGGGACATCAGAAGAATGGTTACATCTGGCAAAGAAGCTTTGACAAGGAGAAGGTATCCGATGACAGGGATGTTGAGTAAGGACGTTAAGAAAAGATATTGAAAATTATCATTTGGAGCATGGTTTTGTTTATCCAGACAACCTTCAGATTAGCGAGGGTTTACTGCATAGTTAATCTAAGAATTAGCCTAAGCAAAAACTATTGGGGATATCAAGTTTGAACTACATCAGCAAATATTTTGTCAAACCACACATAAAACAGACTGCAAAGAATATTTTCAATTACCTACATCAGCCATTTCCATTACACCATTTAGTCAAAACTAAAGAATTTTTCATTCCATCTTTATAGAAGAAGTTCTCAAGTCTTAATTCTATCTTAAATAAATACAGTGTGACATTGAAAACAAACCTCTAGGCGGGCAATTTCTTCACCAACTTCTTTGGCATCTCTGCACACTAAGCTTCTATGATAATCAGCTATTCCTTGATATAGTCCTTGTTTTGTGCACACCTGGAAATGGTGACAATCCTTCATTAATATTATCATCGGCAAGATATATAATTGGCATTTTAAATTTACACCTAAACATCAATTATATACACATACAAGTTATAATCAAGTATTCCCTCAAAGTTGAAAATATGTAAATGATCAAAAAAATAGATAATTCTTTTATTGGTGTAATAATTCTACTAGGACAATTAACAAAAGTACATTTGTAAAAAAAATAGCAACATAAATGTAAAACTAAATATTATACTTGACATGCACTGATCAATACATTTTAACAAATTGGAATTAGATGGCATGAAAGAAGGCTAGCCAATGAAATAGTGGCCACTCAATAAGCATAATAATCTCCTAATCCTAAAATTAATCATATTTTCTTTAAGGTTGATAATTTAATAACTTTATTCTTTAAATTATATGCTGAGTCATTAGAAATGACTTTTTTTTGTTTGGCATGATGATTTATAATTTGAAAACAGCAACATTAGAATTTCATTAATAGTATTAATTTCCCAATAAATAATCCTAATTTAATAAATGATTCAAACTTATGCTCACCCCAATCTGCTCAGATTACATTGGATGTTCTGGAAGAATTTGAAATCATTGTACCTAGCTTTATGTAATTTGTAATGTTGCACATCAATGATGTACATTTCCTGGATCTCCCAAAATTTAAATTATCAACCCCAAAAACTGCATACCATCTCACTTACCCATCCCCCTACTCCCTTTCTTACTTCCATACCCACCACAAGGCCTTGATATGAGAAAAAATGACAAAGTGTGGGAAGATTAATGGAAAGAGGTAGACAAACCAAACTTAAAGAGAAAATCGACCATAGTTTTAAAATAAAAATAAGAATGCAAAAAACTAATAAGAAACAACTACCTTTTAAACAGAATTATTATTGATTGGAACCAGCTGCCTGGAGGTTTGTTTGAACCCTTTCCATCCAATTTTAGGAGTTTTAAGAATAAGTATAAAGCAGCCACTGAGTGATTAACTTCATTGATCAGTGAGTATTATACTATTGTACTAATAAAAAATTGTTTGTAAGTGATGCGGACGGTGTTAGAAGTTGTATTGCAAAAGTGAATGATGTGTTACCGGTGCGTGATTTTGAACGGTATATGAAATTGAAGAGTCCAGAGTGGAGGGAAAGTGACAATGGATGGTGCAGAGTATGAACTCATATGGTATTAACATAATCCATGGGTGATGGTAAATGTGCGGTTGGTAATCTTTAATTGTCATTGTACATAAAAACTTTTTGTCTCCCATCTGTTCTTCTTGTGTATGTCCATTGTAAGAGTTACAGTTGACCAGACTTAACCATTGCCACCAGGTTGATTTCCTATTTGCAAGAATAAATTCTTAAATAAAAATAAAATAAATATGCAGGCCCTCCTCCATTCCCACTAATTGATGACACCCTACCAAGCCTTGCACATACATCATTGCCCATTCCATTACAATATCCCTCAGTGCCCACCCCTTCTCCACTGCACTAACCAACCACCTATCCACCCGAGTATGCATAAAATAAATGTAGATGAATTCTGAAACTAAGCTGAATTTGTTATACAGGAATGAAACCAGCATCATTCTTTAATGTGGAATCACAAATTATATTGAGTTCTTTCAATCATGCAGCAGTTCCACATAGGCACTCCAACAACCACTTTGTATTCCTTAGGCACTAATGATAAAATTGTATATTATGCTCTTGAAAATCACTAATATCAGAAGGTGAGAAAACTGGTAGCATAAGTGATTGCCATGAGAGAATTCTGAGAAACAGAAGACAGCATTTTCTTGAAAGCGAGATAATAAAAGAATCACTCAAAGAAAAGCCCACTCACTGACTAAACTCTAAAGAGGTTCCTGCTGCACCATGGGAGAAACATAAGAGAGCCACAAGATAATCCTTTCACAGCAGAACTGAAAATTATTCTTAAGATCAACACAGCATTACAGAAACCTAAATATCACACATGAAACACATTAGGTCCAAAATTAGAGATTCCATTAGATGAGGGTAAGTGGCCTGATGTCAACATCCGAGTAAGAATAAAATGTTTAATTATATTAGTATAAAGGAGTTGCATGTTAATACATGATTGAGTAGCCACATTGTACGGCACTCAGATATTGCAGAATTGTGATAGGTTTTTAATATGAAGCTAGATATACCATTCTGGCAGAAACTGCACACTGGCTCTATTTGCATATTATGTCTTGATTAATATGGACATCAAACAATTGCAAACAGTGAGGCCTGAAAGTGTCAAGTATAGCTATATCTTTAATTGAATTTAATTAAGTACATCATCAGGGACCTTTAATTGTTTCTTTATAATTATAAATGAAGCAAATTGATGAGATCTTGAAGTTTACAGCATACTTAATCAACTATGCTGTGAGCTTTTACCTGCATCCCTCTGGATCTAGCATTATTACTTAAGTAAATTTTGGCACACACAAATTTAAACTAATACAGCAGTTGTTGGAATGTACTAATTGCACAACTTGGGGATCACCAGAGGTGACAAAATATTCTGCATCTGAGCAAATATTGTTGCATAGTAGATGTGACCAATTGTTGATAAATTTGTGAACACTGAATCATTTCCTGAGCACACTATTCAGAGGGGGCAAATTGCCAGCACATCTTGTTCCTTTAAAAGCCCCAAAATTTCAGAGTTTAAGAGAACGCCTTGATAGCTTAACTGGATAAAGCACTCAACTGGACATTGAGGGATCCGGGTTCGAATACCAGTCATGGCGACTGATTTTTAAACTCCAAAATTATTGATCTCAGCAATGGTTAAATTTGTTTAGAAATATGAAGAAACAAATGAATTGGCCTGTTTTTCTGTAACAATGATAATTGCATTAACAAGCATTTCTTCAAAATAGGGAGTTCTAGTGCCATACTATATATTTCCTCGGACATAGAACTATCAACTTTAATGCAAACACAGATATTGTGACTTTCAGAGTCCCTCTATTAACAGCCTGGCTAATTAAGGAGATATATTTTTATAGTCCCTTAAACTTGGAAACTTTCACTGCATTATAATAAAACTAAATTTAATCAGTATTTGATCTAGTAAAATTTGTATGATAATCAAAAATCACCGCAAAATTTATTACTCACTGTGCTTATCCAATCTCTATCCCATAAAGGCCTCAGCATTTCCTTTTGTAATTGCTTGGCAACATCATCATACATCTCCACACACTGGTAGCTTAGTTTGGCAATAATCATGTCTTTCATATTATCTGCAAATTTAATTACAATTTAAAATAAATCAACATAAAAATAATGTATGAAGGAAGAATCAACATGACTTTGCATTTCCAGAGGAAACAATATATTGCACACTAGTTTCACTACACCAGAAGATAATCTAGATTGATTACAAGAAATTCACACCATATATATACTTTGACAATTGGTTGCGCAGAGAATGGGGGGGTGGAGGATGTGGGTGGACCAGGGTGGTTGTGGATGTGAGAGGAGAGAGGGAGGTCAGGAGGGGGAAGAAGTTACCATACGGTGGTTAGTCACTGGTTTCAGAGTATGAAGGAGAAGTTATTAATGGTTCTTAGGTAGTGTTAGTAATGTATTTGATGGTTTTGATGATGACGTCTAAGCATTGAAACTAGTAGTACCAAAATGGAAAGGAAACAAACTATGCAAATTTCACTTGAATAGAGATTTATTCACGACCCGGGTTTCAAACACTTAATGTCACATTACAATGTGACATTAAGTGTTTGAAACCCGGGACGTGAATAAATCTCTATTCAAGTGAAATTTGCATAGTTTGTTTCCTTTCCATCATGGATAAATTTCACAGGGTTAACCCTAATACCGTTCGGTTTGTTAGTAGTACCAAAATTAAGAACAGTGGAAAAATGCATTAGGTTCTTCATTTAACAAGTGTTAGTAACCATGAAATGCCTAGGAGAGGAGAGTGGAAAGGGAAAAGGTGGTCATTAGTGATAGTTTCCTTTCTCTGAACATACGTCAGTATGGCCAATTGTTTGTGGATGCCCATCCATGTCCCCTTCTTTGCACATCATTTGCAGCAGGAGGTCTACATGATGACCCTTGCTGAGGAGATGGGCTGTATACTGTAACACTACCATTCCTTTGTTAAAGTCCCAGCAATGTTCCTCTGTTCACACCGAAGACTTCTTTCCATCTGATTAAAGTATGATGCCTCGTATCGTACATTGGGCAGGCAGTAAGACTTACATTTATTGTAGGTGATAAACTCCACTCTGTTGAAGTGTCTCCATAAGGTCATTCACCAATGGTAGCAGGCTTTTGAGATTTTGTTTGCTGTAGGATGCTGTTTTTATGTCAAATCCTTTCAGGAGTTTTTCAATTATGATGGAAGCTTTCCCCAATATTTTACACGTCACCAACACTGTTGTTCCATGGGATGTGAGGTATAAATTTTTCTCAGGGCTGATTTCTTTTGTTTTTGTCATTAATTCATCTATGGTTTCCTCAGTGAAACCAATAACCACCACTATTTTTGCAATGGTGGCTATGTCTTCAGGAAGGGCTATGGATGTTAAGGGTATAGTCAATACCCTTTCCTGCTTAAATTCACACCACCTGCCATACCCTCAAGGGACACACTAACTTCATTACTCCCCTAATATAAGTTACAGGTTAATTTGTTCCGACATGGCAATGATGAAAAGTCTTCATAATAAATAGGTGGTATATAACATATTTTCCAGTGCATAGGATTTAGTAGGGTATAACACTCCGCACCCCCTTTTTATGCAACTTCTTAAGAAAAAAATTCCACAAAGGTATCAGGACAAATTGAAGTGGGGCTCTTTAAATCTTCTTTCTCAAAACCCAGAAATTCATTTCTAGGGCTGAAGAATTATTGGCATGCTCTTCATACGCTCTGTCTGCATATAACCAGTGCCATCAAGTGAGTTACCAATTTCACATTTCTTGATTGACTTTACAATTCTCACCGTTTAACACCATCCATAAAGTTTTGGCCAGTTGACAAATCTGAAAATGCTAGGCCTTTTCCTTAATTGCATTGGAACTGATTGGGTCACTTCAAAATCTGCACCCTCCACCTAACGGTTCCATTTCTCCTTCATGAAACATTTAACTGGTTTACTAATGTAGACATCTGATGGTTGAAGCAAACTTGGTAAGGCACCTGGAATCATAGCTAACCAAGTTTTCAAATGGTTGATTGTATTCCTCACATTTTCTGTGCTGTGACTCCAAAACTGATCACATACCAGCAAGGCAGGTTTCTTTCACAATCCACCAGGAGGTCTACACTACTACACAGGGTCCATCAAACACTAAATCCCCCTATCATCTATCCAGCCCATAGGAAAACATGCACACACAACATTAGGCTGCTTTTCCATGGGCAAGGTTTTATTTTGAAAATCAAAAGAGGCAATATTTTTGTTCCATTGGCATAGAAAGACAACATGACTGTGTGATGCATTCTCCCATTACCATAATATTTAACAGTCACTTTTTTTGCTCCTTTGGATCTAATGATGTCGAATCACTCCCAGGAGACGGTCAATTATAGGGAGAACTGAAATCTCAACATAAAATATCACAGAATACAGATGATGTTCTGGATGAATCTACGAAGCTCAACATTAAAACACTGTCGTCAGTCAATTGTTGAAATGCAATCATGCACACACACACTGGATAGATGGTAACCTTAAGAGTCCAGTGGATTTGAAATCTATTTTACAGGCAGTTTTGCTCTTCCAGCAATGAAGCATGAAATATATCAGCAAGCTCATTTTTTTACAGAATAGGAAAAAATTAGGAAACTATTCAAAATTATTCTTTCACTACAGATTAAAATTAAACAGAATAAATGCATATTAATTTAAGCCAGAAATTTTAGACTCAGGAATTTCACTCATGATTTTTATTACTGGTGGATAAGATGCACCCCATATTTTAGGTATATTTTGAGGGAAAAAGTTCATCCTATATGCCAGCAAATATGGCAATATTTTCAGTAGTACGCTAATACATAAACATTATAATTACACATCAACGAATATACACACTGGACTACATGCAAGAGACTGCAGACTTTTCTTTTACTCTTTACTGCTGTTTTTCCCATAAATATTAAATATAACAAATCATTAAGTTCATGGTAAAATGACTATTGATGATAGTGGTACAGAGGACAGATGAATGGATATCAGCAAGAGTCAGGACAACCAACCATTCACAAATGCCAACTCAGCAAAACCAGATCATTTTCAGTGCTGTGACAACAATAAGGCAGAAGAACTACTTTAATTTAGAAAATTACTTTAATCGCTTATCATAAACTTACCATGAATTGCTTTCAAGACAAAAATTTCTTGGGCTTGAGCCATCATGAGTGATGACAGGGCCCCCAAAGTTTCTGGGTTCAGGTCAGGAGTTGGATTTTGTTGAAGTAAAGGCATCACACATCCTTTAAGATGGCTAAAGATTCCAGCAGCTTGCTTCAAAGAAAACATAATTTTAAAATTAGACAAATCCTTCAAGAAATATGAAATTGTCTTTCAGTGAATTGCGAAGTGTAATTACAAGTATATAGGCACTTCTGTCAGTGTTGAACTGATGAATACTAAATTTAATATTTTAGTGATACAAACGATTAATCATGGGTAAGACAAAACATTTGAGAATAAAACATTTTTCACACAAAACTAGACCGTAAAAAAAACAGTAAAAATATGCAAAAAAGTATCAATGAACACACATTTTCTCCAAACCCAAATGTTTTAAAGCACTGAAAAGAATAGAAATCAAATTGAAAAAAATATCACAGGATTACCGTATTTCCTCATCCATAACGCGCACCCAGAACTTTGTAGTTATTATGAATTTATATAGATACCGCGTGACCAGGGCTTCATAGTTATCTTGAACGCGGCATAGAGGCCGCGCATCTGATATACATATACATGCACATAAAAATTAAAAATAGTGTGAGTAAAAATGTCTATATCGGATGTGAGAATGTAAAAATATGTCTATATTTGGATTTTTTTCAATTTTTATTACATAACCCACATCATTTTTTCGATCATCTGAACACAAATAATATGTATAACATATACACATATGTATATACACATAAACATACGAGGGTCATCCGGAAAGTAGTACCCGTTCGTGAAATAAAGACACAAAAGTAAATATTAACAAACATAAAAAATTTTATTTGAAAGAGGATACTTTAAACTACTTCTCAACATAATCTCCAAGCAAATTAAGGCATTTGTCATAACGTGTGACAAGTTTCTGTATTCCTGCTGCATAGTCCTTCGCCGCCAGCTCATTGAGATACGCGAGGGACCCATCTTGCACAAATTTTTGCATAATGCAGATGGTGTTTAACAATTTCATGAACAATTGTTCGAGAAACATTGGGAAAATGCTCACAGATGTCATCAATTGTGACGCGCCGATCGTTCCTCACGAATTCGTCAACTGAGCTCACCAGTTGGTCTGTAATGACAGACGGTCTCCCCGAACGCTCATCGTCGTGTGTGTTCCCCCTCCCCATGTTGAAGTTGCGACACCACCGCCGAACAGACGACTCGTCCATTACATTGTCTCCATACACCTCCTTTAATTGGCGATGAATATCACATGGGCGAACGTTTCATGCATTGAGGAATTTAATCACTGCCCTCACTTCACAACTGGCGGCGTTCTCAATTTTTTTAAACATTGTAAACAATCACAGAAACAACACAGGCAATGCTAGCGTCACGCAACTTGGCTCAGAGAAGGCAGACAAGCCACTGAAGCTATCTGACCTCGTCCAGCGGCTACTCGCGTCGTCAGCACTTCATGCGGCACGAACGGGTACTACTTTCCGGATGACCCTCGTATATATACGCATACACATATGTATAACATATACACAAATGTATAAACAACGCGCACTTTATCGATGGGAAAATACGGTCATTCATTTCTAAAATACAGAGAAATGAAACATTTTGTAAACACAAAGCAAAATGACAATTTCCTTCTATCATCATGAAATTTAGAATCAAAATTTTCTATTAGTGGATTAACAAGTATAAACCATTACAATGCAATAATTTCAGAGTGAAAAAATCATTTGCCTTGACCAGGATTCAAACCCAGATCCCTTGACGTCCGATTGAGTGCTTTATCCACTTAAGCTAACAAGACTTCCAAGAACGCATTATTGGAATTATTTTAGGTATAAACTAGTTAAAACCTACGATACATTAGCATAAATTATTAATACATTTAAATTTATCCAAAAATTACCATAAAATTTGAAAATGAAATAAAGCACAATTTATGTATGATTTTTTCCCACTGCAAGGATTCCAATTATTTTTATTTGCCAAATTAGCAACAAGCCACTTGAGGACATTACCATCAATGATACCTCTCAAATATACCCCTCATTCAAAATGTACACAATAATATTGATATGGTCGGTAATAAGCAATGAGGATATTAGTATTAAAAATAAAGAGACATTCATAAAAAGTTTTAAAATACAAATTGCTTTGTATCAATAAAAAATTACATAAAATGGCATATAACTCGAGCTTAATTTCAGAACACCAAAATAAGGTTTCCTCAACATGATAATTTTCAAATCATTAGGCTAGTTGAAGAATCATCATATATTGTGAATTATCTTAATGTAATTTCTATATTACTTAGTATGCATGGTATTGTCATCAAATATTTGTTTAGGAGTGGAAATATGACAGATACTAAAATAATAAAAGAAAATGTGACTTCATGCAGAAATCAAGAAGCTGCATGGAACTGCAACAGCTACATAATATCACTGATTAAAAATAATCTTTCCCTACTCTTAGATAATACTCACCGAAGTGTTAAAAATAACAGAACATTTTTGTTTAAACAAACTAATTACAATTCATTGAATTTGAGACTTGTAATTCCAAAAAATAAAGAGATTAGAGTCTCATGTCACAGTTTGTGATGAAACTTTCATAATAAGTCAGTCTGCCGAAAAGACCAATTTTAATGAATTTAACAAGACACTAAATTACCCAACCCTTAAAAACTATTTCTAAATTTCCTATGCCCTTATGGCCTGTGCATTTTTATTTTAAGAAAGATATTTAACAGCATATTTTCACAGCAAGAACATTAATTTAAAGATAGCACCAGCCTCAACAAATAGACTTCCAAAACAGCAGTGGTGTGACAACAAACATCTCTCCCTTTCAGGCCAAACCAATCCCAACACAGAATTCAGACTAAGTCCTTTTAGTCAGGCAGGTGGCACTCCATTTAGAGCTAATTGCACTCAGAGCCGTGGATTTTGATTGAGTTCCTTCCCCAGATGGGTTCCCTCTCGTGCTAAGCAAAACCTCTAATCCATTCTCTCTTCATTAGGAAGGGTTTCTGCATGATTCACTCTGCTATTGACCAGAGTATCTGCCAACATGACCTCATTTCCTCGGCTGCCCCATGTTGGCATTCACCATTCTCAGTATCTCTTTCTACGCTCTCAGTTGTTGGTCTACATGCATTTCCCATGTGTTAAAGTCATTAGTCTGCACCATGTAGGTTATCGCTCCCAAGCATTCAATCACTAAGGATGGAGCCGACTTCTGATTATACCTGAATCTGCTTGCTTATGTCTGATCCTAATATGCAACCATTCCAAGGCATGCACGTGCATTTTACATGTCCTCTTGTTTTGCTGTCATCTGCTGGACAAAATCTGGATGGAGTATGTCTTCAGGCATACGTTCATCAGCAACTCTTCTGAACTTCAGCCAGTTGCACTTTAAGTGGTAGTGGGTAGCACTCCTAGGTACCTGACAAGTCAGACCCCAACTCCCTCAGATAATCCATCTTGAGAGCATTCTTTGTGTGTCATACCATATACTCACTTTGCCAATTCAGGTAGCAGTGTCTTGGGGGAATGGCAACGTGGCATATTCCAATGATTCTTCTAATTCAGAACTTTAAACATGAAAAGCATCCCATTATCCAAATTTATAGTCTCTGGAATGCCATGGACTGTAAAGAGCCAATATAATACCTGCATGGTGGAAGTGCACTCGGTCATACTCACTAGAAGCACCTCCAGCCATTAGGAATACTTGTACATATTCACGACTATTAAAAAAGTTTTGCCTAAGAATGGCCTTGTGGCATCAATATGAAACTTTGACAGGTTGTCTTTGGTGGTGCACACTGTATATTATGGCATTATCAAATCCTGCCTTCCACACCTTCACCTATTCAGGGATTGATAGGTAACTCCTTGTCAAAGTCCTATGTACAATCAGAGTGTAAAAATCACTGATGGCACAATCTTTTTGTCACATCTTGTTCCTTTAAACCCCTAAAATATTTGAGTGTAATGGGATGCCTTGGTTGCTTAACTGGCTTGAGGTCTCGGTCGGACATCAAGGAATCCAGGTTCGAACCCCTGTCAAAGCATATGATTTTTACACCCTGAATTGTTGCATTGTAATTCACATTGAGCAGATGACTCCATTAAAAGTTACTATCGCGGCATCTCCAACAGTTTCTCGGAATTCTTCTCATGTAGATTTCTTTGTTGTGGCTCATCTAGTGTGTTAAGCACACACCCTAGGGCCTCCTCCTGAAAAATCTCATGGCACTCCCATCAGCACTCATTAAGGCTGATAACTCACGTTGCCTTTGGGTAAAAGTTTATCCTGTAATGAGCTTTCTCACTGGCCATCCTCTAAAGCACCCAGCTCATTACAAATGAAAGCCAATGATCTCTCTTAGTCATCCTACCAATCACTTTGGCCAATATTGGTGATCTGCCAAGGATTTTGAAGAGAAGTATTCCTAGCGAGGTGGTGTCACATTCCTACGCAATGGAAAGGGGTTGACTACTACATCTTTTGCCATTTACAATTGAATTCCCGGGTACATCAAGGAGTGTACAATCAGATGCAAGGTTGGCTCCAATCGAAGACCCATTGAGACACTATTAATCATGTTTGTTGGTCACTTCCTATTAAACTCGGTAGTAGATTTTTGTTGGTCCCATTTATAATGTTTTGGCCATATATGTATGTACCTGTGGAACTCCCGTGACTCTCAAAATGATTGCCTCCATATCCATTGGGGCATAATTGCAGTTTTATTCTTGGTTCAAGAATAGAACACGATGGGCACTTCATTATAGTGACACTTGTTCACTAAGGACACATCCAAAGAAACAAAGGATGCAACCCATGACAAAATAATTGGTTTTAAAGGGTCAAAGTGTAATAATTAACTATTCCACAACAAAATTTTCAACTTCTCTACATGTCCATATGTGGATTCCATCACACAGCCATTTTGAGCCCCTATCCATAATAAGTGTATTTTGTCACTTATTATTGCCTTGCCCTTAGAGAATATTTGCCTAAGAAGGCTAGAAGCTAGTCCAAAATTTGTGTGAAGTACGTTTATGATGACCTGGATATCTTCTCACAAGCCCCAAGGATTTAATGTTTGCCACCCTTATGACACATTGCTCTCAGCACAAATTCCTTCCAGAGTGAATCTAATCGGGGCTTCTCCAAAATACTGGACTGTTCTTCATAGTGGCTTCCTTTAGAAGAACACCTCAAAATGAGAGATTGCCCCTCAAATTTCTGCTAGAATAAGGTTTAAATCAATTGCTGTGGAAATCCTGTTTCCATAGATATCCCAAACTGCAAGCAACAACATCTAAACGAGCCACTATGTACAATCATTGCCTGTGTTCTTGCACACCCTATATCAACAAGTAACTGAAAAATCGTCCTGTGATAAATGAAACTTGGAGAACAATCTTTCTCCAGAGAGTTCCAACAAAAGTGGGGTTAGCATTAAAGTCTACTAAATGTGCATTTAAAGTCTTCACATAACCAGACACATTGGATTATATTGCTGCATGACAAGTCACTCCACTTGCTCAACCGCAACTCACTTGGATATGCCTTGATCGAATAGTCACTCATTCTTTCGATCTACCTTCAAACACTGGCACAAGGTGTTCCTGGTCTTCATCTGGATAAGTAAAATGGTCTGATCACACTATATGTCAAAAGCAGGACCAAGTATTCATTGACAAAGGTCACAATTCTTAGTTCTCGAGGTCCGAATTCTTATTTAAAATTTCAATGTACTCTGCAGCATCAAGGTCATGTCAACTGCCAGCAGAGTGTTAAATGTTTCTAGTATGCTTAACCCACTTAATAAACATTTCAATATCAATTCCTTTCCTTTCATCTTCACCAGATAAATATGGGAGGTACTTGGAAAATGATTTGCTTCAAGGGAAAATTATCTTGGCCATGGAAGAATCCATTGACATTGAAATTTAAGGCGTATTTTTTGGTATTTAGTTCATGTATTTTTTTTAACCCTTGAGAAATTAATCTAAAATCTTTCTCGAATCCAAGTTATCAATTTTCAACTTATCAACTATATAGAATAGCCTTGTTCACCATCAACTGTAACATACTTAAGTGAATTATCCCGATTTCTACGGGACCAATAACATGTCATCATCGGATTTTACCTACATATCTCGGATAGATGGAATAATATATCAGGGTTGATAAAAGCAACTAAAAATTACAATATCCCATTAAACTAAATTAATGAGGCAAAAATTATGGGATATTGTGAGCCTTTTAGTTTGGTTGATTAATTTCTAAATGAACTTGGAGGTAAATAAAGAGAGCAGTAATTTTAAGCCATCAGTGCAATTCATGATGACGTAACATTCCATCCACTCATCACAATTTTATGGAAAGTGATGAAAATTATTAATGTTAGCAGTAATTCTCCCCGTATATCTTACAATTGACTATTGCCATCACGGCATATTTCAACATACAGAAGTTGGCTTAAATAACTGACATTGAAAGTGAAAATTCAAAACAATTAAATTACCTGTAAAAGTTTCGCCGACAGCTTAAGACCTTCATCACTTTCAACACTTTGTGCAGCCGCTATGCTACTCTGAAGAGCCGCAATATTGAACAAAATGCACACTCTTTCAAAGGATAGAGATGTTATTGCTGAAAATAAGGATATTTCAAATTTAACCGAAGGTGATTAAAAATGTTGGTTCCTCTATTTTTACTGCCGTAACATAAGGAATTCTTAACTAACTTAGGCTAATGCGACCGCCAAAGATCGAGCCTTTATCGAAGGCATCCTTCCACTTGAAAGGAATCTGGATTTCGTTGGGTGGTACCTTGCATTCCAATGCACTTAGCTGATCATAGTAGCTACAAAATTCAAAACAAAGACATCATTACAAAACATGACAGGTCCAATAACACAATGATTATATCGAAAACTAGGCTTCACAATTGAAAAATGAAGTACTATTTAAAATCTCTAGGCTAATTTACCAAATGAATATATAAATGTTTAAAAAGAACACAAACCAGTTCATCATTTCCAGCGCCGTTTCATTTTTCTCGAATGCACGCCATATAGCACTACTTCTCAATTTACTGAATTCGCTTATAGCTTCACTGTAATCTTCTTGATTATTGCTTGAACTATAAGTGGACGATAGGAAATTTTTCAATGGTTTGATTACATCTACATCGGACGGTTTCTTTAACGGAACCGCTAAAATCCCTGCCATTGTGACCGAAAGTCACGTTACAAAATGACTCATTCAGTACTTCCTTTACATCAGAACCAGAAATACACAGCGAATGAACGACGAATTAACCGCGAGCGAGCACCTACTAGTGGCAAGTAGTGACAATATATTCACCTTGACTGTTACGTATTATCCGGTTGATTATCTTCGTTGTTGGTTTTTAAGGTTTATAATTTTTCAAGTTTGAGAGCCTATCAAGATTTTGTTCTTCAGCACAATACAATCTGCGTTTAAAGTTATTCAAGATACTTTTGACCTACGCATAAGCTGTTTCTACCATTGTTTATTTTCCTTAAAGCTATTTGCAGTCGATTCAAATAGGTGTCATGTCAAAAGTTACCATCGCTTGAAGTAATTAGGAAACGCATTATAGCTAATGAATTTGCTGTTGTAACTAATTCTTAACGATTTTTTGAAATTTTTATTTCTTCAATTACAGGTTAAAAAGAGGGAGCATGACATTGATAGAAGGTATTGGTGATGAGGTGATTCAGTTTTTTGTTGTTGTTTTTATTGTTGTTGTGGGACTGCTGGCATGGTGGTCTACGAGTATTGCCGAACAACCTCTAGTTCGGGCAGTGTTGGTTTTAGAAATGATGACACGGCAAAGATTGGAAACAAATCAAGCAACCAATACAGCAGGAGAGACTTCAATAGATACAGGACAAAACACTTCTCCCAATAATTTAGAAGAGGAGACCGAAAATGTCTCATCTGATGTGACAACTTCCCTCAAAGAAAATTCTGAAGTAGTGTCAGACTCGAGTAGTGAAAGTATAAATCGCACTTTAGGTGCGCCCAGCGAACACACACAAGTGACAAATGGAGTGGAGCCCAATTCATCCAACGAAGAAGAATCGGATGTTTTAAGAAAAAGAGTGGCATATTTTGAAAAGAAAACTCTTTCGTCGTCAGCCAAGGCAAGTTCTGCTAGTAATGTTGAGGCATCTACCGAAGGAGATGTGTCAGATCCTCAAGTAACTGTATCTGAGATATCACAAAATGAAAACACAGAGGAAGATGATAATTCACCTGGAGTCATCAGAATACGTCTCAAGTATTTAAATGATACCCAGAAGTTAGTCGTTGGAAATCTCGAAGAGCAGTTAGGTGAATTTAAGAGGTAATGTGTTCCTCCAACATAGAAACCATTAGCTGTAATCATAATTTGCAATATTTAATCATCGTTCGCCCATAACTGATATTCATATTCTATTATAATTGGCATTATTTATGCCAAACGGTGTTTTAATTTCCTTTCAATTCTCGTTAAAGAGTAGTTTCTGGTATCAAGTGCTATAGAGTAACGTTTAATTTGGCCAACCTAGTGTCAAACTAGTAACAATTTTCAATTCTATTTCAGGAGACATTTTGGATTGGAGATACAAACCAACAAACTGGTTCGCCTAATATTTAATGGACAAGTGCTGCTGAGGGATAGTGAAACTTTGCAAAACTACGGACTCTTTGACAATTGTGTAGTTCATTGTTTAGTTCATAATCAAAGGCCCGTTGGCAACAATGCTAGTGGCAACTCAGTGGATATTGGACAAGCAAATGGCGTTAATGTCAGAGAGTGGGACATGGACAATCATCTGTTCGGGTCTTTGAGCTTTATATTGGTTGCAGCTTGGTACTGCCGCTATACTTATGCACAACTTTTTACCACGACTACTACTGTTGCGCTTGTCTGTCTTACTGGAGTGTTTTTTGTATCCTTGTTGGGTGTTTACTTACCAGATCAAGGAAGGGAAAGACAATGAATGTGAATTAATCATACGCATTGTTATTGGTTCTTGATTGTAATGAAAGTTACACATTAAAGCAAACTTGTAATGACACTTGTAAGCCTTTTCTGTAGTTATTGTACAGGTATTACCATCACAATGTCTTTCTTGCTGCAAAATGTCGCTGTACGATATTATTTTGATACTTTGTATATATTTATGAATTTTATTAATGTGATTTGTTTTAATTTCTGTTAAAGTGCACATATGAAAGATTGTTAAATAGCTTGTTTGAGATTATTGATTGGAATGCCAATAAAATACTAGAATTTGGGCCTTTGAAATTATCGTTTCCTGAACTTCCTTGCATAATTTTGTGTCATCGAAAATTTTTTAACGTTTGAAAACTAAATAGATTGTCGAAATATTATGACAATCGACCGTCTTTGAATAAAGTATAGGCGTCAGCACATGAGAAATGCGAAGACGCAGGTCTAAACCCCAAGCGGGAAATATTGAACCAATCCTAAACCTCCTTATATTGAGGGTAGGTTGAAGGACATACGGGAGTTCTCACTGCGTGCTCCCGCAAAAAAAGTACGCCATATTGTTTCGCCGATGTGGAGAGATCTGATGTGTAATGAAAGCAATTTATTTGTCACCGTATTGTGCTGTTTATGGAATTATGAATTTTGAAACTATTATGCATATTGTGTGCGTACATACCTCGATGTGACTTGGGGACATTTAGTGTTGGTGTACAATAATGGACCGTGGAGTAATGTAAGGATTGATCTTCGTAGCATTGTTTTGAAATGAAATAAGTGTTCTTGTTTACAGCCGACTGATTATCCCTCGCCTGTTTTGGAAAGAAATTAATTCATTATTTTAAAGTTTACCTTATATTATGATCAGTGCGTCATACGATAACTGATATGAAAATTAACTCGATGGGGACAAGTGTTAGTAGGACTTATGTTTTTACGAATGTTATTGCGAGTGAATACTTCGTAAAGTCATATAGAAACCTGATTTATCAGTTTTCATTGACATAATGAATTCAAGGATAATAATTCCTTCGGTATGTTGGGTCTATAACGATTCAATATAACTGAATTAAGTAAACATCGTTTTGATAAAAATCAGTTTTGTACACCTTTTAACCCTCAATCATTTGCTCTACATCAGAAGTTATTCGCTTCGAAATTAAGTAATACACGTGTTACTGTGTATTATGTATTTACGTAGTTCCCAAGCACTCGTCTGAACTATCAGATTCAATGTTACCCTGGGCGTTCATGAAGACGTCGCTGTTATTTCTCCTTTTTTTGTTTTTTGGTGAGTGAAGGAAATCCTCAGTTGCAGTTATATTATACATAAGCGAGGAAACTGCTTGTCATAACATAACCAACTTGTAATACGCAATTTCAGAAGTTTCATACTGTCATGCTATCACAACCACACGCTGTGAGTACTACAATGCAACCCTATGTCAAACTTCAAGACAAGGATGTAATGAGACACAAGAATGCGCGCAAACGGAGCCCGACAAGAGAAACCATTGCTATGTACTCTGGCAGAATAGCAGTGATGGAAAACCTTACATAAAGCTGAAGGTGTGTATTATCAACACCAGGTCAATTCCTGTCATACCTTGTTCAATATTAGTTTGAAGTTTAATATGCAGGCACTTGTATGAATAAGAAACTCATCCATTTGTTATAGCCTCAAGCTTAATGCCAGCTATGAACCTTGCCGTGCCTGTTTTCATGGTAGAAAGGGATGCATATTGTGGAGTCGTGCTTTATCACGAACAGTCATTTTTGTTTTGCCAAATTTTAGCAAATGGCCCCAATGATGCTAGCACTTTTGCCGTGCCTGTGTTTATATTTTACTTATTATGCCATAACTTGTTTAATTCACAAATCATTTAAGTTTCGCTTTGCGTGTAATTTAATGATATTTCTATCACTTGCGGTCCACTCCACAACTTTTTATATTTGATTTCATAAAATAAATTGAGCTTTACGAACTCGTAAATCAATACAATATAAACTCTTCTAGCCGTAATAACTTATCTGAGTTTAAAGGACTGAGGCTATAGGAGTTTTAATTTATTCATTTAATTCAATGCCTTGATAAATGTTGTATTCCAATGATAAAAATAACTTTAATTCTCAGGGGTGCTTTTTGGATAACATAAGTTGCTACGACCAGCAGCAATGCATCGAAAAAAGAGAAGAACCCATGAAACAGCTCATGTTTTGCTGTTGCGAGGGGGATATGTGCAACAGCAATTTCACTTGGGAACCTTCTCCAACTCACTCACCCACCACTCAAAGTTTGTACTTAGTTACTTGGAACTGCAATGTTTGCTGTCTTGTTTATAGATGTGTATTACACGTAAAATTGTTACTTTGCAGCTCCCAAAAAACCAATCCATCCTGCGAATCACCAAGTGTTATACAGTCTAGTTTACACGTTTGGTTGCCTGATTGCAGTCGGCATTGTAATATCCTTCCTGTATTGGCTCTATAGACAGCGAAAAATGGCATATTTTAATGAGGTAAGTTGGCTTATTTTTTCGATGTATATAGCAAGTTTTGTTCACATTGGTCATTGCCTAAAATTTCGCAGTGTTGTTGTCCCAATATATGCTTTAAGGTTTCATTTTTTTGGTATTTCATGCCTACATAAATACTTGTGATGATGTAAACAAAATGGTGACATTCTGGTGAGTACTATTTTGTTGTGTTCATTCTTGTTTGCAAGTGAGAACCTTGTATCTAAAGGAAACCCAAAAGCATGTTTGTCCAAGATTGCTTTGTAGTAGTAGTTCATCTCCCATTTAAAATCTGTTAGTTTTGGTGTTCTGCATGATTTCAAAATGTACTATATAAACTTGTAGCCCTTGTCCATTTTTAATAATGTTGCAGAAAGTATCTACTTTCTCCTACTCGATTGCATTACCTTAAATGTCGATCTAAACCATGATAATTGTGGCAGAAATTGTCTTCTGAAGGGTTTATGAGCCTTCCTTTAGATGCTAATGGCAGCCATGCCCAAGTTTCCATTCTGGTTGTCGACTTTATTAATAATTACCAATCTGAACAATAAGGATTCCTATGGTAACGTTTTCAGTGCCATAAGTTTTTAAAGTGTTGATATATTAAAGTCAGGTCATCATATAATGCTATTAGAGTGAAATATAATAGGAAGACACTTTAAAAAACACTAATTTTAATGCATTATATTTCCATGTACACTTATTCTACTGAAAGGTACGTGTGAAATTGTAAGAAAGTTTGCACTCGCTTGTCTCATCATGACACCTGAGTTTTATAAGCAGTGTGTTACTGCCTCAATTGTAGTGCAGCACTTTGGCTCCTGTCTCATTAATGCATATCACACTGAAATGTGAGGCCTCAAAATTTTGGATCTGGTAAACTTAGAATCTGTATGAAAATTTTTGCCTCACAAATCGGTAATGCTAATAATCTTTGGGTCCAAGTGGCATGTATAATCCCACATGCATTATTCTTTCAATTGCCCCATATTGATCTGTCTAGTTGCTTTGTGATTAAAATTGTTTTATGAGACTTAAATGATACAAGGATTTAGAGTTCAGCACCTTTCCTTGCAGCAGAATATAGTAGAGTGCTTTACGTAAATAATTAATTACCTTGTGAGAAAAAGAAGGCTTGATTAAACTGCTTTTAAAATATTATATTAAAATTTTACTAATGCAAGATTTGTACATTGTAACAAGGTGATTATTGAAGTAATTGTGATAATAAAAATTCCTATATAAAAACATGACTTCAGTAATGAAGATGGGATTTGAACTAGTGACCTTAAGATTGAGTAGCTAATGTTTCTCAGTGTGATAATGGGTCATCCACTAAATATGTACCCATATATGGATGGAAAACATTGTGCCACAATTTTATCACCATTGTAGGTTTCTGAAGCATTAGTCATCATTAGTGCGCATCATCAAACTCTGGATATGCTATGATGTAGTTTACCAAGTTTTGAATGTGCAGACATAGTAAATTTGAACTGGCTTACGAGGTATATTTAAATTATTTCATGAAAGTATATTAACTTATTTATGTACACAGAAGGTATACTAACATGAATTTGTCTGGGCTTGCCACTCTATTTCAATTAGTGATGTGTAGAAAACTGCATCTTTTAAAGACCATGTATATTCCTGGCACATTCATCTTGAAGGCTTTTATTCCAACATAAGAATTATCATAAAAATGGAGTCAGGCAATACTTAGTGGAAACTTACCATATTACAGTCAAACACAACTCTATTAACTTGAGTCACCATAATTTATTAAAGAAGAACCATGGTTTTGACAGATTACTAATTATCAGGATGCATTCAATACCAGGTTGAGCCATTCATTTCTGTATATACCACAGCATTTGTGTAAATGTAGTAAGTGATGGGAGGAACCTATGTTGTAATAGGCTGGAAAGGAAATATGAGTGAGGGTTATGGAGGAAAAACAGGTCTCCAAATTGGATGCCAGGAATCAATCCTAGACGGTAGTTTTTTGTGTATGTAGGGATATTTATGGGGGATATGTCATCAATTAGCCAGTGACATCCTACTTTTTCAGTAGGAAAGGTTTCATTCTCTATGCATTTTTATATCCTGAAAGGTGCCGATGAATTAGGAGATTACTGAAGTGTTTCCATTTTTTTAATTTTATAAATAATGTATTTGTTTATGTGTAAGCACATATGTAAACATGAAAGCCTAGTTATTGCCATGACTCTCTCTGCCACAAGTCCTTTTGGCAGTTTATTTGCTGTAACAGTGTAAATATTATCTTGGCATATCTAAGAGGTTTAACTGCCTTTATTTTGTCATTTTTAGATTTGTTTCAACGTGTATCAGAATCGGGGAATGCATTTAGTTAATATCATGTACTTCAGCCAAGTTTTATGTGTGTTGTGCATTGTTGGGGAACAATGAAAGCATGCATCCCTGATTAAAATTTTTCTTAGTTCTCATTCATTTCAGTATTCTGGTTCACTTACAGTGTGTCAAAATTAATGTTCTAAAAAATGTGTCGGGAGTCTTCCATCTGCAGCTGTGCTCTAGAATGAAGCAATCAAATACCTCCTATTTAAACCTGTTATGCCCTAATATCAGATGTAGAATGCAACAATGGCTGTGAATCTACTATACCTTGCATGAATGATGTTGTGTATTGCATGTTCCTGTGAATAGTTATGTAGTGAAATGGCCAACTCTTGAAGCAAATATTACTCATTGCCAGTTAAAGTATTAGAGAAGGCACCTTGTGATCTTGGCATACATTTTGTGTACAATTTTGTGAAAATAATTGTCAGTTTTAAATATTTCCACGTGGTAGATTGTTTAATTACAATGAATAAATTGAAAACTTCCATTATCAGTAATTGTAGAGTTATGTTAATTCTATGTATATGTTGGTGTAATAGTTAAGAACAGGTGCGGTTATTGTTGTGGTAGAAGTGCTAGATTCATATTTAATGAGATAAATGATTTGCGCAGGAATTTTCTTTGGTCAAGCAAGATCATTGCAGCATATTTTGAATACAACAGTTCTCCATATACTGCTGGTTCACTAAAAAATGTCATATTTCAAAATGGTAATTTTATTTGAAATTCAGTGATTGCACAAAAATATATAACATGTGTGCTTTAGTCATTTTCACATCAATAATAGTGAGCATATGCTTTTACGAAGTAGTTGGCAGTAAATGCCTGAAACATGGTTTACATAACCTCTATAGTGCACATTTACTCATAACCTAAATCACTCGTTAAGTAGTTGTGCTACAACAAAAGTCCATTGATACTCATGTGCACATTTAATTAGTTGTAAAGTGCAAATACCTAACTTTGTAAATATTTGCTCCAACCTCCTAACTTGTTTGAAGTCCTTTTTAAAAATATAATTTATTCCGAGCAATTTTTGTTAATATTTTCAGGAATGCAAATTCATATATGATAGTTAGCATTCCTCAGATAATTTCAACAAAGTGACAAGATAATATCTGAAAAGCTTTTGCATGTGTGATGAGCATGTGAGGTGTAAGTTGTGTAGCAATCAATGTTATATAAATCTAAATCTCTCCTGCTTCAGTGTTGATTGCCACTTAACATTGATGGTCTAGCACAATTAACACAAATTGCCACATTGTGCACATTCTCCTCAGAAAAATTTGATATAATTTCAAGATGGTCATAATTGAAACTCCTGTCAGGGGTACCAAAAAGCACTTCTTTGATTAATTTCTTAGAATGATAGATCAGAATTCTTCCAGACCATGATAATAAAATTGGAGCATTATTTGTACTGTCCTCTTATTATAATATACAGTATGCATTCTAACACCTAGACGTAATCTGTGAAACATTCACTTAATGGCATCACTTAAGACTTGAAAGAATGTAATATATATTTATTATAATAAGTGAACCACACAGTGTTCTCCATTTAATACAGTAGTGTTTCTCACATCACACTGAACATGGTTGAACTTATTCTCCCGAAGCATCCATCTTTCTTTTTTTCCTAATACTTTGATTAGAAGATTCTATTTGCTTTGGAGACCCATTTGTTCTGGGTATGTAATGCTCTACCCATTAGAGCATGCAAGTTTTTTTCTGATATTCTAGTGTGGTTTAAGTTTCCACACTTAAAAGTTTCTCCACCAGATATAAAGGAATGTCCTTTGTCATTTGAAAATATATGGTTACCATTATAGGTTTTAATTAGTTAATGAAATGAAAGGAATGGTGACTACGGCCGTATGAATATTATGCGAAGAGTCAACTCCATCCGTGCTCTTAATTAAGAGTACAGCTGTGGTTGATTCTTCCCGTAATATTTTAATTAGTTCATTCTTTATAACCTTTCAATAAACATTAACAGAAAATCGTTAATTGCGTAGGGTTAATATTAGTAGGAGAGGAATTTAGGAAATGATTTGAATTGGGGCCAGTTTAGTAGCAAGTTTAACCTTTCTTATAAAGCATATCAATTAAATAATGCTAAGACATGTGGGATTGTGTTGATTGTGGACATGTGTTGATTAGTCTTCCTAGTGGCTTATTTATCTTCAGATAGTGCATTAACAAAAGTTCTAAAAAAATATGCGTGACTTGTATACGAGGTCTGTCCTACTGAGTTGATTCGAATATTTACTACCGGAATTGATACATTCACTCCAAAGTTTTCAAAGTAGCACCCTTGTGCATCCACATTCGGTTGCCAGTGGGTTTTCCACACCTCGTACGCCTTCTGAAAGGCCATACTTGGAATGTTGCTGAGCTCCCTTGTCACAGCCTGTTGTAACGCTTCCACCGAGCCATGGTGATATCCTTACAGGATGGATTCAAGGCAGGGAAAGAGGAAGAAGTCTGGTGGGGCATTTTCTAAAAAAATTGAAACATTAGGTGTGTAGGGTGACTAAAGCAGGATCGGAAGCTCTTGGCTGATCATCCTGCAAGTTTCCTTTTGTTCATCAGAAACCATGTGAACACTTAATCTGTGAACCCTGTCCAACAAAGCCATCCCTCTTACAAGATTCTCATCACTTTTTGAGGTTGAAGGGCAGCCTGAACGTTCGGCATCTTCAACATCTTCTCCACCCTGCCAAAACAACTTGTGCCTCTCAAAAAAGCCTGATCTACCCATGGTGTTATCACCATTAGCTGCCTTAAGCATGTCATGAGTCTCTTTCCTGGTTTTGCCAAGGTTCACTTAAAATATGATTGTGTAGTTCTGTTCCAACAGACGGTTAATGATGAAGCGTAACAAGGTCACATTACAGAGGTTTTGCAAATGAACAATCCTCACTCCGCAAAGGATGAGAGCCAACTGCCTCCAGCCTTTCCTGAGACTCCCTTCCCTCGAACCCAGCCAGAGAAACCACCACCTGTCCATCTGTATATCTGGGAAAAAATAATTCATACTAAATTTGGGTCAGACCTTGTAAATCTATCCCCAGAGGATCTTAAACATTTTTCTAAATGTTGCACTCACTAGTTAAATTTCTGCTGTTTCTCATTAGTAATTTTGGTGATTCAAAATTCATAACTCAGGGACTTAGGTGTCAGTTTTGCTAAATTTTCAATTAATTATGGAACCCATTGGGTAATGTCATTTGTTCAAATCGGCCTGTGCCTTTTTTTTCAATATACATCTCTAGTGATGTCTCAACAATACCATGTCATCATTACTTTTTTGGATTTGAGCACTCATCCTTTTTTTGTTTGTGTTGGCATCATCATCAGTATGTTTAATCTTAAAATTTGTTTACTGCTGCCTTTCACTCTTTCCGTTTTAGTATTATCTCCTTTAGTTCCTGATAGGTTGTTTGTAACAATAAGTATGTAGTTATTCTGTTATTCGCACTTAAGATTATGATTTATTTCATAGTTATATTCATTTATTTACTTTTGAGTCGATTGAAGAAAAGTTTCTTTATGGTTTAATTCTATTTGTAGATCAAATAAAAATTAATTAAAGTTTAGCATGAATAGATCAATGAATCAAATACAAATATCTTTTTACTGGCATAAATATTTTAACTTAAACCTTTCTCATGTCTAAATACAGGTTCCCACATTGGAGCCTTTACCACTTCCACCATCATCACCATTGTTGCTCGGGCTGCGGCCTATCCAGCTCATCGAAATCAAAGCCAGGGGTCGTTTTGGAGCAGTATGGAAGGCTCAGTACAAGACGCAAACAGTGGCAGTGAAAATTTTTCCTATCCAGGTATTTATTGTATAATTTGTGGAATAATTAATAGAATGAGATAGTGTTTTTTAAATGTTAATCATATTCACTTGATTTCATTTTACTTGATCACAAATGGATTAAACCCTACTATACTGGTAATTGTTAGAAGCCAGTTTTGTCTAAATCAATTCTCCTTTCTTTTGCAAAATTTTGGTATGAAAGTGAAAACGTTCGTTGATAATCCATAGTAGTATCAGTATTATATGCAGTGAAGATTTTACTGTATTGGTGTAACATTTTATCGATGTGTTTAATTGGCACTTGTAGTGCTTGTCGCAATGTTTTACTGGTCTACTTCTTGGATGCAGTAGCAATTACAATGCTTTCCCTTTGTTAGGAAAGGATTGTAATGTGATCATTGTATTTACATGTTTCTTGTCCATTCCGTATAATCTACATGATTCAGTGAATGTTTGCATGCAAGTTGATATAGTACCTGCATTACAACAATTCTTACTGGGTCAACTTTTATTCATGTTGGCTATCTTGACTCTAATAATAATCAGTTTGAAAATTTTTAAGGTATTAATGAGAGTAAGATGTTAATAGGTTGTTAACCTAATGTGATTCTTTGGAGTCTGTTTTACTATGCATGAAAATCAGTACCTTTACAGCCTCATTTTTGTCTTTGATCCTGGAATTGATGTAACATCTTGCAACCCCTTGGAAATAATACCAATTTTTATTCCCTGGTTTTGTGTGTGAATTGCAAATTTCATGTTTATTTTTTTTAAACTACAAAGAAACAATTGTTTCTAACTGCTTTAAAAATTTTACTAATTTCTAATTGTGTAGTGTATTTTCATCACATTGATGTTCTACTGTATATTCTCAGTAAAAAGAATTTACTCATTTTTTTAATTGCTCCTAGGGAAATAAATCTAGCACCTTAATCTAACCTGTGCAAAATAATGTTACTTCCAGTGGTAGCAGTTTTTTAACCATCTAAAATCATGCCAAAGTAATTAACAAACTTTAGTGTTGCATATTTTTATCTTAAATTTGATGTTTTTACTTAATAAGTCAGAGTAATATCAAAAATCTGGATATTGAATTTTAACCTTGAGGGATGCTTGATATAAACCCTCCCCCTTGGTTTTAATGTATTGTAAATATTCATTGTCCATGCTAATGGATGCGTGATAAAGCACAATCAAAATTACCATAATAGGTGGAAAATATATCCATGATAGAAACAGATTAATATAAAAACTCTCCATTTCCTTTCCTTGTGGTTAATTCATGAGTTTTAGTAATGAAAAGGACATTTTTCCATTCTTCAGCCTTTTTATGGTTGAATGTTAGGTTTAACGGAACACTGCACTGTTATAAAGTGGATTGTAGAACATATTTTTTCAGAAAGCTCAACTCATACATGTAGCCTGGGGAAAAAAATGACTTACATAGGATAAATTTTAAAAAATGATGAAAGGATTCACTGTCATTATGTGATACCCAATGCATTGTAGGCCGGTAATAACTTATTTTTAGCATAGGAAGACTATGTATTTGCTCACCATAATGGATAATGTGGAATTCTAGGGGCTGATGAATGCGAAGGAAATGATAATGGGAAAGCACAGTCAGTATAGAAATATTTAAATGAAAACATTAAATATTATTGACATCTTTTGATTTTGCAAAATTAAAAACTTTGAAGAAAGCCAAGGTGTTTCAAACTTGCATTTTTTAAAAAAAGTATGTCAAATTTTCTGATCATGCAATAACTCTATGATTGTAATGTTGTGAAAATTTCAAGGTGCTGGGTAGAAAGTAGCGCTGATAATCTTCACATGGATAATTGAGACTGTATTTGAAAAAGAATTCTGCAAGAAATAGGTATGAATATGAGAAACACTGGGAAGTTAAAGGTTCAAATTCCAATTTGAATAAAATAGCAAAGGGTAATAGCAAGACATAAACTAGGATTACTTTTTTCATATTCGTCTGCATTTTCCCCAAACTTAGGGACTGCTCATTATAACAATACAATAAAAATGAAGCTAATGAGAGCACACGGTCCCTGCAAAAGCAACTGCTTTGTAGAGTTCTCATTATTGTTTATGTGATGTAATCATCAGATATTGGCTAATTCTTATGACTTTTCAAGATGTTATAATCATCAAAAAGGACATTTTATGCCAAAATATTGAAGTATCAAATGGGAATTTGTTGATGATAGTTCATCATACGTTTTTATGACTTTTCAGGCTATCAATAGCATGAATCATCATTTTATAATATTTATGTAAATAATTGGTGGTCGATATTGGTGACCGCACTTCACTTTACATCACGAGCATGGTGTGATTTTTACTAGAGATTACTACTGCTAGAAATATATTAATAAGTGGAAATGTATGGCAAACAAGATAATATAACTTTTTTTTAACATCACAGCAATCCTTCATGTCCACCACTTTTCAGTAGCACCATTCAGTGAATGTTTAGTGAGGAAAGAATTTGTTAAACAGTCCTGTTTCATCTCATCAAATTGGCATTATTTATGTAAATATTTTCTTATATCAGGGTCGAACTTCGGAAAAACAAACGTGCCCCATTTCTATCCAAGTTATGACCATCTGAATGCTTTGTCTGTCACTGATATACTCAGTTTGGGCTTAATTAGATACCCACTTAGACTGTTGATATAGTTGTTATTAAATACCTACTTCATCTTTAAAAAGTTCTATTAAGAAAGGATACAGAATTTGTGATGTCCAAAATTTTTTTCAATTTCATTCACTAGCAAAGACAGTACTGTGGGCCCGCTCAAATGTTTTCCTGCAGAAAATGAGCCATGAGAAATATAGTTACCCATATATTACTGATGGAGAGCCTGAGGTGTTGAAAGAATTGGGTTCTTGGCCATTAAATAATGATGCAATTTTGTTATTTATGCAGGTATTGATCAATCATATTATTAAACAGTCAATGCAAGGGCCATGCCTGTTTCCCACTATTTATGATTTATTTTACATGTAAATAATTGGGCAACAAACTGTACCTTGGGCAGTACTTGTCATACTGAGATTCTCCTTGGAGAATATTACATTTCCACTTGTTATATTACATTTCCAATGTGCACAACTTCCATGGAATCTAATAGGTAGTGTCAGCTAATGAAATACAATTGTGATCACATCATTCTTGGATGGAAATCACAAATGGAAATGTAAAACATAATAATTATTTACTTGTGTCTCTCAACGGTATGGCAACTAGCAAAACATAAATAGTGTGCATTTGCCCCTTGTAAGGACAAGACCTGTTTCACCAAATACAGGATTTAAAGTATTTAATAGATGTTATGCTATGTGGGACTTGGGACTTGAGAAAAACTGAGGTATTTGGTTATCAGAAACTTACATTGATCGGTAGATTACTAATAATATATTTATTTATTTTGTTATAACCCCAGGAGAGATTATTTTGTGAAAAATGGAAGTATTCTTTCAAATATTTTTCTCCTACTCCCAATTTTTCTTTTGTCAAACATATCTTGTTAATAGTCCTCCCAAAAATGAAAATTGGAAGTTTCTCTGTATTTTAGCCCTATCTCTGCTACCACTGGGAGCAGATATAGCCAGTCTACTTGTGATGGGTTTACAATTAAAAAGAAACAACAAATTGAGAAATATTTTTTTTACTTGCACTTTTTACCTTATTTCCTAATGTTATGATTAAGTTTAAAGGCTCTATGTAGTAGAATTCACGTCACCATGGTTTATGGAAAATAATCACACTTCATCTATTTCTCCTGTAGGACAAGCAGTCCTGGATCACAGAGCAAGAAATTTTTAAACTTCCTCATATGGATCATGAAAATATTTTGCACTTTATTGGAGTGGAAAAACGTGGAGATCATTTGCAGACTGAGTTTTGGCTAATCACTGCATTCCATGAGAAGGGATCCCTTTGTGACTATCTTAAGGTAAGTTACACACAGCATCATTCCTTCTGTAGTTCATGAGACATGAAAAAGGATCTACAAATGGGTTCTCTTGTCAATCGTAATGCTAAAATAATGCCTAGAGTTTGTTGGAAAAAAATAATTTCCATTACAAATTGTAAAGTAAAATGAGCTTGCAATTGATGTTTTATTTTTGTATGAATATATATTACTGAATTGCAAGCTTTCAATAATATGTCATGTTAATTTTGAAGCAAACCATGGTAATTAGAGCATATGGTAGTGGTAATAATATTTGTCAATTTACCAACACATTAGAAAGGATTTGCACAACTTTTGTAAAGCTTCAAAAAAAATGGATTGAATCGCGATTTTGCAAATACATTTATTTTTGTGCAGCAAAATGTTGAAATTTTGCTTCATTGAATACATAATAGTTGATTTTATATTAATTTTATTAGTCTGGACCGGGTAACCCTTTCAACAGCAATTGAAGTCTTGGTGCTTTCAAAATGTTTCACTAGTTTGCAAGATGCTTGAAAGAAAAGGAGGGATCATTAGTTTTTATTGTGGGATATACTTGTTTTAGGATATTTCAGATTTTGTGAGTACCGGGTAAATAGGTGGTAATAAGGTTAGACTATTAGGGTTGTGCATTTTGGTTTGAGGAATATTTCTGGTACGTTTTTGTCACAGTAGTAAGTTACGAGGGTAAGGTGAAGCCTTCTCAGCCTCCAATGAAATACTGCAATTTTCAGTTAAAATATTATTTGATTTTAGTACATAATCTCCCATGACTTCAACACACTTGGTCTAGCATTTCTCTAACATCAGTATTCCTTCCCGGACGTGAGAGTCTGAAAGGCTGTGAAAATATCCATCTACAGCCCTCTCAACTTCTTTATTGGATGCGAAGTGTTGCCCAGAATTTTTTTTCCCAAGTTTGGGAACAGATGAAAGTCTGAGGGAGCTAAATCAGGAGAATAGAGAGGATGGCCGAGCAATCTTATTGCAAATCCCATAGTTTTCCCATCGCCAAGGCAGCTTAGCAGGTGACACCAGGTTGACCTGGTGAAAGATGATTTTTTTTTCTTCTTTAAGTCAGGCCTCTTCTCAATAACCATTTGCATCCAGCTGGTCAAGAAGGTTGGAGTAATATTAGCCTGTAATTGATCTGCCCCTTTCAAGGCAGTCAGTTAACAGTATCCCTTTTGCATCCCAAAACACACTGACCTTTCCAGCAAATGCAATTGACTTCACTTTCTTTGGCACTGAACCACCAGCTTCCAACCACTGCGTCAATAGCTGTGTTGTTTCCAGCATGATGTAGTGGACCCATGTCTCATCCATGGTGACGAATTGCCTAAAAATCGGTCGCTTTCCTCTTGAATCAGTCTGAAAATTGCGGCAAAAATAATTTGCGCATTTCCTTAGGGTTAATCCATCCAAAACAATAAATTTTATGACCACACAATTCAAGTTTTTCCAGTTCTACGAAAAACACGAAAAGAAGTCTATTGCAACAATACGTGTTTACAAACTACTTGAGAGAACTAGTTGAAACTTAATTTATGAGCTAGTGACACATGTTTTTCAGGCAGGAATCATGGAATGCAATCTCTGAGTCAGGTCGAGAACTTTTTACCTTACACCTCTAGAGTACCCACAGTTGCTTCTGGTATGGTGCAGGCTATCAGTATATTGATGCAGGGAGGGGGCATTATTAGGTATGCATTGGCCATAGATGGAGAGGGGGAAAATGGTATGGAGCATTTATTATTGGAGTGGTGACAACTGCAGGAATGGAGGCATTGTTTGTGGCTTGCTGATTTTTTGGATAAAATGTTCTTGTTTTCAAGATGGATGCCTAATAATGTTATATAGTCCATGATAGAAAAACTGAGAGTTAGATTAGAAGAGGATAAATTTTCATGTCAATGAACCCAGAGGAGTATATTTTCTTTGCAACTGGCCCAGAAAGGAGGTTTGACATTTTAATTTTAGAGAAAAGTGCTTTTGAAGTGGCTGATGAAAAGGTCGGCATGAGAAAAGACCATGAAACTATCCAGAGCAGTGCCTCATATATTCAAATGAAAAAATTATCATTGAAGGTGAAGGCATTTTTCATCAGCACTTTCCTGCCATGTGCATGAGAGAGGAAATGTGTTGTATGGTGCATTTGGTGATGTGATACTATGAAGGTTCTAGGCATTCTCTGTTGGGGATTTTGTTATAGAGGGTAGTGACATCAGTTGTAGCCATGAGTAAGTTCTAAATATTCAATTGTTCCCGGCTCAACCTTGTGGAAATTCATTTTAATTAAATGAAGAATACAATAGGACAGTGGAAAGATACATGAGTAAGTTCGTTTAATAGGGATAGAGGGTAGGAGGAGGCTGAGGTAGTGGTAGATATCTTTGAAGAAGGAGAGGATGGATGTGACAATGGGCTTAAAAGCTTTGAAGTGAATAGATTCATCAGAATGAGAGTTGATTTTGCTGAAAAAACCTAAATACTATGCAAATCCTAAATTACCTATAAATGCCATCATACTGCTTATCCCTTATGTAAAAATGTATACACCTATTGGGTACTGAATAGAAATGCAATGAAGACAATATTTCAGTATGTCTTTTGAGGAATGGTTGATGAAACTATGATAGCTGATTATCTCAGGGGCTTGTGTTTTTTGTCTTGTTGCTTACCCTAAAATAATTTATTTGCAGGCCAACATAGTTACCTGGTCCGAAATGTGTCGTATTGCGGAAACAATGGCACGTGGCTTAATGCATTTGCATGAAGAAATTCCTGCTAACAAAGCAGATGGTTACAAACCTGCTGTCGCACACCGTGACTTCAAATCTAAAAATGTTTTGCTGAATGCAGATCTAACGGCTGCCATCGCTGATTTTGGCCTCACTCTGGTATTCCTACCTGGGAAACCATGTGGCGACACACATGGTCAGGTAGGTGAAATCAAACTTAAGTAATATATTTCACGTCAGTAAATTCTCTCAAAAAAATTTGTGTTCATGTGGAAACAGGTTATGATAATTGTACACTTCATAAGGACGGGTTGCAATGGACTAGAAATTCTCTTGTTCTTCATAGGATAATATTTTATTTTTTAATGTAGGTTGGCACAAGGAGATACATGGCTCCAGAGGTATTAGAAGGTGCGATAAATTTCTCTCGAGATGCCTTCTTAAGGATTGATATGTATGCATGTGGTCTTGTTCTTTGGGAGCTTGCTTCGAGGTGCACGGCTCAGGAGGTAAATATATTAGTTAAAATCTTTTGAATGAGTTTATAGTTAATATTTTTTGCCTTTGCATAATCAGCAACTATAACACTACGAGGAAATATTACATTTCCTATAAAGACTCCATCCTTTATTTTTATAGTTTCATACTCACACCCTCTACCAAATTTCCGCGTGGTGGCTTTCAGGGTATTGTGTAGGCAATACCCTGAAACCAACAACAAACCCTGAGTACCCTTTCAGGGTTTGTGTGTATTGTGTTGATGATGAAGCTATGAAATTTAACTAATATTATTTAACATTTAATTTAAACTTGTCTTGCTTCAGTACTGATGACCTATTATGTTATTTTGTACATCTTCTTGCAAATCATGTAAATCTGGTGTTACTATTTCATTAAATGGCCCTTAGCTTGAAAAGAGAACAAAATTAATTTCACAATAGTGAGCAACTTGAATCATCATCTTTGGAATGTGTTTGACCTTGAGAGAGGTCTGTTTTATATGGAACACCAAGTCTGTGGGCAAGGAGTTTCCAAAATCTTCGGTTCTAACATTAATTGTTTGGAATAATTATAATGCATCTTAATGATTATTTTTCTTAGGGACCTATCCCAGAATACATGTTGCCATTTGAAGAAGAAGTGGGTCAGCATCCATCTCTTGAGGACATGCAGGAGTGTGTTGTCCACAAGAAGCTGAGGCCCATCATAGGAGAGACATGGAAGAAACATCCGGTAAGTCATCATGTAAAACCTTCCATGAAGTTTAATTATTCAATGAAATACTTCTCTTTTCTTATAGAATGCATTACCACAATTTTTAATTGTTTCCTTATTAATTTTCATCAATCTTTTTCAAAAAATTTATGGATATGTTAACTTATGTGACTGTCTAAATTTACATGTTATTATGACAGAGTGCATTCCATCTTTTGTTTAGCATTAGTTGAAATGCTCTCAAACTCTGGTTTTCCCATCAGCACTCTTATAGGCTTTTCTAGTGAGCATGCATCTATCTCTTGAAGTTCTCCATGCAAAGCTGTCAATGGGCACTCTAAAAGCTTAGTTCCAGTGATGTAGAAATGGAACAAGAGTCTAATATACTGGTGCACCAAAACACTTGAACAAGATGGCCTCTCATATTCTAGAATAATATTTTTGACTTACTCCTAATTTCATCGTCAAAAATGTATTCTTTTCATGATTTTTTGCCGAAATGTTTGGTTACCTTTAGTGAATTATCCCTCATTGCAGTATATGCCTCTGTTACTGACTTGTTGACCCTGTTGAAGCTAGAGGCAGAGCACCCCAAGTAAATTTGCTGTCTCCTGCGTAACTTGTGGAATTCATCGCATATTGAAATGAAATAAGTAACTGAGTAATTCAGCACAAACTTTATTTAGAACACGACCTAGGCTTCAACATTGGACATCATCATCAGGTCTGAAGATGATGTCCTACATCAAAACCTAGGTCATGTTCTAAGTAAAGCATGAGTGGATTATCAAAGTTACTTATTTCATTTCAGTACCCCCAAGTAAACTAGAGGTGTAATATAAATTAGTATTTTATGGCAATGCAATGAACATGAGCACTACCGCAGCCACCAATAAGCATTGAATTATGTGGCAGCTGGCTATTACTGTACATTATGGAGTAATATCTTTCATGCATTTTTAATAGCATTTTTTACTAAATGAAATTTGTTTTTGTTTTCCATTTTTTTCTCCTAATATTAGATTTTGACAGGTGGCAAAATGTCTAAATTTTTAAATTTGTGACTTGTGTTATTGAAAATGGAAGATGTGGAGCTATTGGCTGTTAAAGTAATAATCTCAAGGAAGAAGATCCATCCATCCAATGAGCGTACCCATTGATATTGCCCTTGAAAACATCGCAGATTGGCTACACACAAAAGACATAACACCCATTGAAATTAAAGAATACGTTACTCTTACTAAAACTTGCATGGACATAACATACTTTCAATTTAACCAAAAATTTTACAAACAAACGCAAGGCACAGCTATGGGAAATCCTCTTTCCTGCTTTGTCGCTAACATCTTCCTACATTACTTTGAAAAAGACTGTAAACACACGTTTGACTATTTCCCCAACACTTGGCTTAGATACGTAGATGACATTTTTGCCATTTTTGACACCAGCAAGTGTGACATAAATGACTTTTTGGACCGGCTGAACAAAAAACACAATTCCATAAAATTCACCTTTGAAGTCGAACAACATAACTCACTGCCTTTCTTGGACATACTAGTAATTAAAAACCATGAGGGCTTAGAGTTTGACATTTTTAGAAAACAGACCCACACCGACAACTACATCAAAGCAGATTCACACCACCCCTTTCAACAAAAAATGGCAGCTTTTAATTTTCTCAAACACAGACTACTGACGACACCACTCAACAAACAACGCTATTTCAAAGAGTTGGAAAACATCAAACAAATAGCCATTAACAACGGATACACACCCCAAATTATAGACAAATTAGTTAGAAACAAAAAAAGAAAACTTGCCAATAAACATACTACACTTCTACCACAACGGAAAGACAACAATAATAAATTTATCGCATTACCTTTCTTCCCCACATTAACCCGAGGCCTTGATAAGGTCTTTAAACAAATTGGTACCAATGTCACTTACACGAACCGTAACACTCTTCTTACGTGTTTAGGGAACCCGAAAGACATAACACCACAGTTAGACAAATCAGGTATTTACGAAATTACTTGCTCACACTGCCAACTCTCCTACATTGGACAGACCAAACGTAATCCCAAAATCAGATTCAAGGAACACATAGGACACTTTAAGAACGGACGTTTCGATAGATCAGCGGTCGCCAAACACATTTTTGAAACGGAACACTCTATCACTCCCAACGACTTAACATTATTAAAACCGATACAACACTATAAACTCGATGCCTGTGAGAGCTTACACATACACTTAAACAAGAATAAACTTATGAACATTGAACCAGGCATCATCAACAGTTCACTTTTTAATTTTGTTAGTCATTTCAGAAACAGACAGCCCCCTCCTAATAGCCACCACTCTTCCCCCACTCCTTCCCTCGTGACCTCAACAAACTCCCCCCACCTAGGGACCATCACTTAACCCCTCCCCCCTTGCCCCTCCAGGTATATATACCTCACCCCCCCGACCTGAACACCCACTTGACTTTGGACGGTGCCTGTGCACATTCCTCTTCTTAGTTCAAGTGCCCTATTTGATTTTCTCCCCGTTGATGGTCACCTGTGTGACCGAAATACCGGTATAGGAGTTCTTCTTAATTATTTTTATTGGCCTTAGGATCTTCTTCCTTGAGATTATTGTGTTATTGAAGATTATTTACTTCAGTGTTTCTAAACATCAGAATGAGATAGATGATTGCTATCTGCAAAATACCTTAATAATCACATTTTAGAAGTATTTATATGTTTGTAAAAATTTTGAAATATTGCTGATTGTATCCATTTTAAAAATATACAAAAATTGTGATGTGTTGAAGATTTCTCTTGGCCCAAGGGCAGTCCTTACTTATTTTGTAATATGGTTGATGTTATCATTCTGCTCACTGATTTGTCTCTTTGGCATGTATTCGCAGGGTCTCTCAGCCCTTTGTGACACAATGGAGGAATGTTGGGACCATGATGCTGAAGCAAGACTGTCTGCATCATGTGTAATGGAGCGAGTTGCTCTTCAGGCGAGACTCCTTCCCCCCTCTTCCACGAATGTATACTCTCCTCATACACTCCAGCAACCTCCCACATCTTTCTCCCCTCCGCCACCATCCTCATCACCTCCACCACCTCATCATAGCCTTCTCTTGCACCCATCTGAGGTTCCAACAAACGGACCTCCTCCCACATTTGCTGCCAGACAAAAGGAGTCGAGCATCTAGCATTCATTATAAGTCAGTGCAAGACAAATGAACTGTGGAACTTGGCCTGCTGATGATGGTAATTTAAATCTCTATTATGGCGTTCACTAAAATGTGAAAGGTGTGAATGTTGGTGATGTTTCTGTTTATATGTTAATTCAGTAATACAGTTTGGGGCATATAGGATTCTGAACTGGGAGGTTTGTCCAGAGTGCAACTTATGTTTACATGTAGGGAGCATTGCAGTGGGGGAGCCAAACGTGTGCTGTATTGACATTAGGGCAGTATGCCTCGAGCTGCAGTATTTGGAAGGCCACACCACCTGACATTTATTTACAGGAGCAAGTCAAAATGAGCAATGCAATTGGTAATCCCAGCAAATGTAAAATCCATTTAATGATAAGGTTTTTACTGGCAATAAACCTCTAAGCTGCTGATATTTATCAGGAAATTTGAGCGATGAACCAACTAAATGAGTGACAGTGTTGTGCGTCAATAGTGTTATACATACATATATACGTACGAGTCATGTTCATAAAGGAAGGGCCCTGTGGTCACGGGAAAAAATATATCCATGAAACACATTTTATTGGCACTTTTAGTCAGCTACAAACCCCTTTCACTTCTCTGCATAATTGCCGTTCACTTCTAAGCATTTTTCTTACCGCTGCACCAACTTCTTAAACCCCTCTGCATAGAAGCTCGCCACCTGAGAGTTGAACCAATTGACAATGCCGATCTTAAGTTCCTCTTTGGTTTTGAAACGTTGCCCACCAAGCCGCTGTTTCAAGTGCCAGAAGAGGAAGTAGTCGCTAGGTGCAAGGTCAGGACTGTATGGTGGGTGGTCAAAGAGTTCCCAACGAAAATCTTGAATTTTCTTATTGGTTTTGGCAGCAGTGTGAGGACGCACGTTATCGTGGAGGAAAATTATGCCAGATGACAGTTTCCTGTATCAATTGTTTTGATCGCACGTCTGTTTGTTGAGCATTTCACAGTAAACATCAGCTATAATTGTTTTCCCACGTTCCATAAAATCCACTAAAAGAACACCATTTATGTCCCAAAAAATGGTAGCTATCAATTTTCAACTTGTGTACTGAGCTTGCTAAAACGTTTTCAATTTTGGTGACTATGACTGTCGCCACTGCATCGATTGCTGTTTTGTTTCTGGATTGATGTAGGATATCCACGCCTCATCCCCAGTAACAATGCGAGAAAACAAGTCTTATCCATCTTGTTGGTAACGGCCCAAAAACTATCGTCCACTGGACATTCTTGGTCTTTGTGGTTGTTGGTGAGCATTTTCAGTATTCACGCAGCACACATTTTGTGGAATCCAAGGTTTTCTGTGGCAATATTGTAGACAGTAGTGCGTCCAAGTTGAGGAAATTGTTCAGCCAGGCCATTAATTGTCAATCGACGATCACATCGCAGTTTTTGTTCCACTTGCAAAACAATTTCATCTGTCAGAATACTTGGCCTGCCACTTTGCTCTTCATCATGGACATTTGTTCGTCCATTTTTAAAATCACGACATCATTGTCTAACCTTTCCTTCCCTTATACCTATAGGTCCACAAACTAGGCATAACTCCCTATGAAATTCAGCAGCCGACAATCCTTTTGCATACAAAATGATATGACAATGCACTTCACAGCTGGTGGGATAAATGATTGTCACGAACATTGTTGTAAGGAAAGGACTTCTGAAACAAAACAAATGCTGCTATAGCTTCTCAATGAATCAGTAGATGGTGCTGCAGGAGCAAAACTGTGTTCTGAAGCGCCAATATTTAAATATAAGCCCACTGCCCTTACTTTATGAATATGCCTTGTGTGTGTGCATGTATGTATGTATATATATATGATCATAAACACAGTAATCAACCCTAAGGTCGGTTTTAGTAGGTGATGGTAGAGTTCACTCAGTACTAAGCCTGACGGCATGTGTAATTCACACATCAGGATAGGGGGGCCAGTTCCTTTCCCTGTGCCGGTTATGGTTTTCCAGGAAGATCTGATACCTGAAAACTCACATAGCTTGGGTGGAGCTGCAGGTGCCCAGACTGTCTTGCCCGGGATTCGAACCCGAGACCCTCCGGTCAACAGTCCAACACTTTACCCACTGGACTACTGCGACCCACATATATATATATATATATATATATATATATATATATATATATACACATATATACATACATACACACACAATGGATTGCAGTAGTCCAGTGGGTAGAGCGTTGGACTACTGACCGGAAGGCCCGGGGTGGATTCCTGGGGAAACCACTCTGGATACTTGCAGCTCCACCCAAACTATGTGATATTTTGGGTACCAGATCTTCCATTACCATAACCGGCATAGGGTAAGGAACTGGCCCCCTTACCCTGATGTGTGAATTTCACATGCTGTATAGGGCTTAGTACTGGGTGAACTCTGCCATCACCTACCAAACTTCGGGCTGATTACTGTGTTTATGGTTATATATACATACCTTCAAACACAAAAACCCACCGTATGGAAAACAAATACTTATTTGTATGGAAATAGATAAAAGGGATAGGAACATACAAAAAAGAAAAACTTAAGAGAGGTGAGGAAGGCTGAATCAAACAGATCACAAGTGCCAAAATATTTCCTTGAATGGGACTTGAATTACGCATCTTTTGACTTGCAGGGCTGATGCCCTCACTACTTGAGCTATTGAGGAAATGTAATTTACACTGAAATGTGCAGGGGGTTTATGTAACCTAGTGCATGCAACCAGAATTGGGGCAATCGGGTTAACACTTAGATTTAGACTTTCAACTATAACCAAATTTTTTGCAGGGGTATATACTTCACTGAGCTTTTAGTTCAAATAGTCAAATTCTGGTTGAATTTTCAATAATTATTTTGTCTAGTTCTGAAGATACATTGAAATTATCATGGTATTGAAGTATTTTTCGAAGTCAAGACCTTTAATAGGATTATATTTTTTCCTAAAGCAGGAGTGTTGTACAAATATTTGTATGTGTAATTATAAATACTTTATTATTCCCAAATAATGCCCATCATAGGATAAAAAGTGATCAAAATTCTAATTTCCAATGGTGAGTCTAGAAAATGTCAACAAAATTTGTGGGAAAGTTGCTATGCAGTGCACCAGTTAATTTTAGTGACAATTGTATGTGGGGCTATCAAAAGAATAACTCAAATAATTCCGAATAATTTTTTTTGCCTGAAAATTCACACCTGAGTTTCCTGAAAAAGTACATGGAATGAAGAACACAATGAATTTTTCCACTATTCTTTATTTGGTAATGCTAGTTTCAATTTAATCGTCATCATGAAGTCCATGGTTCAAGAACCTGATGATGATGCCTAAGCATTGAAACTAGTTGTACCAAATAAAGAACATTGGAAGAATACATTTTATTTTTCATTCCATGAAAATGAACTTCCATGAAATTGAGCCGGAAACCTTCGAATACTTAAAAAGTTCATTTATATAATGGCTTAATCAATTATTTTTCAATCTTTAGCTCCTAATGCCTTGGTGATTCTGCTTGTTTGCCTTGATTCTGGACTTTTTCATCTGTTAACGATAAAATCACTGCCTAATCACCTAGTTTTTATTCCTTTGGGGCTGCATGGTTTCAGTGCAGCTGAAATATGTAAATTACCTTATCATTTGTCCATTGTGTCTAAAAATATAGCTCAAAAATTCAGAAAAGTTCATAGAATACATATTATAGAGTGGAGAAATGGGAATGGCTGCTCAAGTGCTATGATGTGCTCAAGTGCTCAAGTCTAAATGATGATATGTCACAATTAGGTAATGGGTTAACTTGTGATGTTAAAAAACCAACTTGATGTACCCATATCTGGATACCAAACAAATTTATTCAGTTAAATTATTTTTCTTGTCATATGGGGATCTAAATATGTACCATAATTGGTACACTGAAATTTAAAGCCATATATTTGGGCCACCTAATGAATTATAACTAATTAATTAAATCTTATAACCACTTCAATTCATTACAGATTTATAATGATGCGACACTTTCCTTATTTTTTAGGGTCTTTGGCAGCCATGGTAAGATTAAAAGGCCTATCCAAAATTTGTATTAAACCACTTGATCGTAGTGAAATTGGGATGAAAAAATTATATTCTTTTCCTTCTCTAAAATAAGATTGGTAAACCTGGTTCATCTAGAAATAAAAATTAGCTTTCCAATTTATAATTATTGAAGGACTCTTTAACTTATTTTGATGGTACACTTTCATGTGCTCATTGATTGTTTTACTTGAAAGGAGACGGAGTATTTGAGGAACTAAGGTTAGGGGTAGTTAGTTAATTTAGCTGAGGTGCATGATTCTTCTTGCGATGGGTAACTTGTGTTCTCAGGACCAAATTTAATTTAATTTAAACAAGCTCTTAATAAAAATAAATAATGAGCGTACAGTCATGTTTATTTAACAATTTCAAAAAATCTTCAAGTTCCACCAAAGGGTAAAATTTCTGTTATTACCAAAAAGACCACCTATTAATTAAAAAAATAATGTATGCCATTATAAATGCAACATTAAACAAGTATCACACCTTTAAAATTGTTTTGACCATTCTCAAAATATTCAGTTTCAAGCTTAAGTTACAGTGTTTTGAAGAAACATTTAAGATAATCATCAGACATGGACATTAAAATTGCAACACACAAATGTGTTTGACCTGGTAACCAATGTTCCAATTCCAAAAATATTACTGTGTCTAGTACTCTAAATGATTAATGATGATTATGGAATCATTCATTTTATAAGTTCTTACTTTCTTGATAATTTTGTCATTGGTGCGAAGGTTTTATTTTGATAGTGATGGTGTCAACTGGGAAACTGTTAATAATAATTTATTATACATACTTATTGACTTAACATGATTTTTATAACATACATTTCCTTATAGTTGTCATAATAATTATAATTTTTAGTGCTCAATCCTGGTGATTGCTTGTACCCTGTATTTTTTGTGGTTATCAAAAAAGTTGTTTGCTATAAAGGCACATGATTTGGGGTGTTCTGAGAGATTATCTAAATATGATATTGAAAACCCTGTCAATGACTACTCTGCTTAATAGGGTACCACACTACCTTTCATTGATTTATAAATTGTTCATTTTCAGGTGTTATTGTATCTTCCATCATTTTCTGAAGTTCCCATCTCATGCATATCTCACTTCCTTATATTTGACATAAGTGGATTGAATGCTAAATAAATGCTTATCATATGCCTGTGAATGCGAGTCAACTTGTACTTTTCAACGAAAAATGTTGACTGAAATCAATGAATAGAGTACAAGTATTAGCGGAAATAAGAAAACATAATTTAATTTTGATATTTTTATTGACAGTCAGTCAATAAATAAACCAAAAGACAAGATAAACATGATTGAATGTATGAAAAATATAGATAACAATTCAATGATATGTAAAAGTTTTCAACATATTAACTGTTTGTGGTAGCTTCATCGTAAAGGATAACCATTAAATTTTCTACTTTTTAATAAAATTATTCCTGAAAAAGTAAATTTTGTTGCTCAGCTATGATTCACCTTCAGCTATTCTCCTGTCTGAAGCAGCAAGAACTTTCTGAGCATATTCTCAAAAAATATGGTGCTATGTAATTTCTTTATGGTGATTATTCAACTGTTCATGTTTAACAAAATAAGGAAGACATTGGTTGGTTTTGTTTGCTCAAATATCATTCAGTCTACATTTGATTCCTCTGTGTATCTGCATGAATATAAGAATGAATGTTATATGTCACATAGCAGTTGTGGCCAACTCTGAGATATGTTTTGAGGATAGGGTGACGGAAGGTATTACGGGACAATGTACATATGTTGAATAATTTAAAAGTAAGCTTTCAATCTAATGAAAAGAGAAATTAAGTGAAAAGCATGCCAAGGAATTTTTGACATTAGGACAATGTCTTTCATTTATACCAATTGTTTCATGGTAAAACTCTGTATTTACTTTAAAGCTTTGAAACTGGTATGATGAGGATTCATGTGTTTTTAATTAGCTTTTAAACCATTTCCAACCCCTAATAAATTTCAAATTCAATAAAAATTGCATAAAAATCATGAGTTGGTAGTTTTCAAGAACCTGTTACTTTGGAGTGGTGTTTGTTTGATTTGATTAATATATATATTTAAACCTAGTTAGCATACAATTGCTTCTACTACTACTTTAAATGGAACTATTATAAAGTTATGTTTTTGTTTCTCCTTTACCTCTTCAGTGTTGAGTACCTGCTTGAGATATACTGTACCTGGAATGTTGGGTGAAGAAAAAGAGTAATGGTGTGTGCACTGACATCATCATAAAAATCTCCGACTTCTGTATGTGAACAAGCTTGTGTCTGTGTGATCTGAAAGCTTACACATACCTGTATCATACTATTAGACTACGTCATACCTAGTGCCAATAAGACTATTTGTTTACCTCCGTCATTGTCACAACCCAATCAAATGGGGTGTAGCCCCCACTGTGTACTGAGTACCGGATCGTTTTGAATGAAAAGTCTGAAGCTACTTCTGCCATGTCTCAATCACTTAATTTGAAGAGTTTTACCAGTGGATGCTGCTTTTATACTATATGGTGTTCTCATACTCTGTTGTCTTGCCTCAAAAAAAAACCTGCAGAGGGATTAAACTGCTGCTTTACATCTTCGAAACTTAAATGTGCTAATAGAAGATTAATAATGGAATTGGCAGTGAATCAGAAGAAAGTGAAGTGCATTTTGAGAAAATTTTGGAAAGAGTTGAAGACGAGAAGAAGCGCTAACATCGTGCTTTTTAATAAGATGTCATGCAGGCTGTCCTTCCTGAAACTCAGTGATGTATTTGGATTATTAGCATGGAAACTCAATATGGTATAGGGTAATAACTTGTTTTTAAGTTTAAATGAGTGGTGGTTTCTTTTCTTAGACTTAAAGCATTTTACCTTGAGAGCCATAGATATATTGATATATGGCATTAAATAAATATTGTGACAATTATGATTAGTCAATTATCTCAGGTTTGAGTGGGTTAATGTATTCATGTCGTTGCCTACGTATTTTTCATCCAGGATTCTTTCTCGAGCACGTATCTGTTGAGTTAAATAGTTTCCACATTTCTTTTAATAATTGGCTTCAATTTCTACCTTTTTTACGTAAAAGTTTTTTAAGTCATGAGGGCATTTGGGTAGTCCTCTTTTGACAGTTTTACCTGGGCATTGATTACTTATTGTGATCGTGCGATGCCTCTACATTTTATTGCTAAATTTATTTTTCATCCTGTTCCCAGTCTACATAATGCCATTGAGATGGAAGTATTAATGCATTTGTTTTCATTGTCAGATTCAGTGTTTTAATGTGTGTGTCACCAATGTATATTTCTTCATGACTTGTAAATGGCACTTGTGTATAATAAAAAAAAGTAACCACATCAGCAGCAGTTAGTGCAGATGATAGATGAACTTTTGACTAAGGTTGCTGTTAATGTGTCTCTTTTTTGTGGCTACAGCAACCAGCATTCATGGAGAAAATGCTTTTTAAAGGTTTATGAAATCTAATCTCAGAAAAACTAACTAGCTGCTGATGATGTCTAAATAATGGTTTCACTTTTAGGGTATCCTTAGCAAGAACTCAACCTCCATACCTTTCTTTGTTTCTTGGCAATATTAAGAAAATAACTAAGACTGATAATTAGTACAGTTTGCTCAATGGCCTCTAATCCTGCGGTGATACCTTTCATCCTATTGTGCCCTGTGTGCGCACCTCAACAATACAAGTGACTGCGATTTCCTTCTTCCCATTAAGCCCCTCTCTCATGCAATGACTGAGGGTGCAAGCATGCTCTTCCCTGAATCCTGTTCCTTTTTTTTCTCCAGTGCATGAAATTTAAATATTTGTTATATCTGTAAATATTGACAGAGTTATGTGTAAGATGGGTAAATTGTGATTTGGGTGAAACCTCCATTATCCCTCGTAAATGGTATATATATGTATCTGGGAAATATGGTTTCTCCCAATCGTAATTTCTCATTTGTGTGTTTATAGTCTGGCAGCTAATTATCGGCATTAGCATTGCTACTATTATTGTGAATGCTCCTCAGTTATTTCCGTATCTACTCATTTCTCTTTGTAAAATGTCCTTTACTATTTAATTTCTAATACAACTATACCAAAAATACCATTTAGAAAAATATTCGAATTTGACAACTCTCAAGTATACATTGGCTACTACTATGAATAAATTATTTCACTGATAGAATTTAACAATGATTGAAAATCTATTTATTTGTTGATTAATTGCATTTGCATTTATATGTGAATCAAAACTAATTGAGCATTTTTTTTATTTTCATGAGTTAGATATTACCATTATATAAATTAGGTATTTACTTTATTAATTTGTTGAATGTTTCTTGTGTTTAGGCCTTTTAGAAAAGCCAGGCATTTTAATCCATGTTTGAATGTTATTTGTCATTTTAATCTTCTGTGAATATTAGATCCAAGAGTCTATCTTGGTCAGTACATACATTTATTTTTCAGTCCACTAATTTTCTTAAATAATCCTCTAAAAAGGTGACATCTCTTTATTGCTGGTTGGCAGTGGTGATGCATAACATCTTTTAATTCTCAAGACTTTGTATCCTCATACAAAATATTTAATTACTCAGAAAACATGTTTTACCTGTACTTTATTGGTACATAGCATTGTATAATATATAGGCAGCTGTAAATTTGAGTTAATTTCAGTGATTGGTATTTTTCAAAAAATCGAATTATCATTCTTTTAATAATTGTTACTGGAAATGTAAATCATAGAAGATGGTTGTCTAATATATTAAGGTTTTATATTAATTATTGTGATGTGCTTTTGAAGGTATTTTTTAACTTTATCATTTTGTAGGCATTTCATATATCAATTATTGTCATTAAAAGTCATCGAATTGATCAAATTTCCTTATGATTTTCATCATATTTAAGTCGGCGAGTATTGTTTTCATTTGATCCTTTTTGATGCTAATAAAATAATTCTTCCTTTTGTATTATCGATGCTAAAATCAATAATCTTTATTAAATTAATTGTATCTGAAAGTTCTTGCTGTGTCTGATTATTGAGTAAGATCATTGGTATGGTGATAATGCTATCTGCAGTTAAACCGTTATAATCACTAACAATGATGTGATGCCATTCCCTCATATTTCTTGGGCTTGCTCTTGAAGATTCTTTTGTATGTTACTTCTGACCATTGACTTAACTGTGAATGATTTTGTGAGTCACTACTGATGGACTATCTTCACTCTCTTAGATACTCTAGCCCTTGATTCATCAATTTTTAATACCACAACTATCATTTATTATAATACGTACAAGGATCTTGTCTAAGTTAGACATGACATTTGTAATTACCATTGCACCTTAATTGTAATTTTAGTTTCGTTTTCATTACTGTATATGCATTGATATTTTAAGGCCTTATGCTCAGACTATCTTTTATTTCCATACTGCATAAACATTTCAGCTATAGTCATATTTTGAAATCAAAAGGAAATACTGGTAGCTTTTGAAAAAAGCATTAGTATACTTTATGATTGAATGATATGGAATTTTTTAAGTGGCAAGTTGTATTGTTACAACTCTGACAGTGGAATTTTTTCTATAAATAACTTTTCAATTAATACCATTAAAGCCAAAACTAAAAGTATCCAAGGAAATGTAATTTTCTTAATATATGCATCAACACCAATTACTTTATAGAAGGTTCAGTAAATGGCATTTTGTGATATGTGAAAAACCCAATGGCCTGCAAAACAGAATTTTAGATGTGGCCTACATTAAACATGGAAATATGTGGACTAGATCAAAATATATAAAAGTTTCTTGGTGTAGAAATATTTAAATTCCAAATAAAGATATCACTTAATGATGATTTTTGATTACCTACAGACTCAAATTGACCTCGTGTGAAATTTAGATGTTAGTTACTGGTAAGTTGAAATTGAATAGTTACTGAATTGCATTTGTATCCACTTAAGTTATTGCTGGTGGTAGATACCTCAACTTATTTTTAATTCCTTATTGGAAAAAGCTAGTTGGTAAATGTTGGGAGAAATCTTGTTTGCTTTTAGGAAAAATGCCTAATCAATTTTCAGTAAATTTTCATATAATTATTGTTTTATTTTTGATATTGAAATGGATTTGTAATTTTACAATATATTCCCAAGTAACAATGTGAGGAAATATGTATCCTGTCTCTAAATTGCAATACACGTGTGTAATTTTGATGAATTTGTGTAGAATAATTGTAAATATAAAATGCTATTAGTATATTTTAAAAGTTTGTTTCATTGGATTTTGAATGAGGTATTATTACGATATAATCCTACAGTATTTTTGTGTGTTAACCACTCATTAATGAAACCATTTAACAAACTTGTATATGCCTATATCTAATATGGTTGGCAAAAATCCCTCTTAAATATCTCCAAAAAATACAACCAGTTCCAATTAATGCCTTAATGCAGCAGGGCTGGACCCTAAGTAGGTATGAGTGCTCATCCCATCTCCTCAATGGAAGGTTTGTGTAATATGTTATAAATCCTTTGAAATAATCCTAAATGATCTTGTTACACAGTTAACAAGATCATCACAGTTAACTGATTAGTTAAGGTGCCTTGCAACAATATTATTAGGTAATTTATTTCGAATTTTTCTTGCAAAGTTTTATCATCATCCCTGGTTAATATAGATTGTTTCATTTTCAAATAAATCCCCTCTTTTGAAAATTTGTGTCTGCAAATAGTCCACCCAATAGTGAGTTTCTGGTCGATTTACTTGGCTCATTTCTTTTGCTAAGTCTTTGCATTGATCGACAAAGGCAATTGAAAAATGCACAAAACTATAAGTATTCTAATTTAATATGCTTTTTTTTTTTGAATTTCCTTATAGCACATCCTGATAATAAGTACGTTTTCAATTACTCGAGGTAAAAGATATGTTTTGTAATAACTAAATCTTTCTATTACTGGATATCAAGCGTTATCATTTAGGTAATGAGTAGTTTATACCTTTCTCCTTTTTATGATCTGAGAGATTTTAACATCATTCTTCTCATAGCTGCTTCGATATGTATTATTATTCACATGAAATGGATTGCTGTAGACCAATGAAGTTATTGGTTAGCCCAAAAACAGCTGCAGAGATCCAACAAAAGATTACCGTAATAAAGAGAGAGGGAGATTTTAAAAGTTGGCTAGCCAAAGAAGAATGGGACAGAGAGATGGCAAAGGGTGCAGTACCACTGCCAATGAAGGAGTGAAGTGCACAGGAAAGAGGGTATCACAACAAACTATTAGGAAAAATGTCATGTTCTCAAACTGCATATTTTGATGTTCAAAATCAGCTTTCCAAGGGTGAGGTAATTTGTATAAAACTTTCCTCAGTGATTGTTGCCTAAAATCTCACATTTAAACTAAAGTATCATTGCTGACGTCAGCCTATACTATACCTATGGAAAAGAACAATTATAGTCCCACCTCTGCTGCATAGATTTGGTGAACATGTATTGGGAAAAATGCTAAACCAGCTGTTAAAGAGGTAATACAAGAATCAATAGAGCCTAGAAGTAATTAGGGAAGGTGAAGAAGATAAATGGAGATCCATATGGTTAAGCTATAATGCCTCTATACATTAAGTATATGGTGAATTATGCAAATACATTGCTGTGTATTTTATCCATAGGCATTCAACCATTACAAATTTAAAATTTACCCCAGTGCATAAGTAAAATATATTTTCAAAGAAGAAATTGTAGTAGTGTTAAAATTATCACTTTCTAATGATTGCAATTTAATTCTATTCAATACAACATCCCTGTTGAATTTCAATGGGTAGATCAGATTATACACTCCACATTCTGCATTAATGCCTCTGACAAGATTATAACAAAATACAGGAGAAAGTTCTCTGATGAGGATGTAAATGCTTTCTGCAATTTGCTTGTCTCATGATTGGACCGATGTTTACCCCATGAGCTCCTTTGAAGATGGTTTTAATTGTTTTTACTCAACCTATTTATCCTATTTTGATTTTTGTTCTGTATTACCCGTTAAAATTAAAAATTCGTCTCTGTCTAAGGGCAGAAAGTCATGGGTCACTGATGAAATCCAGTGTGGATCCAGAGTCATGAAAAACATGGCTCTCCATTACAAAAACAGATCGGTCCCTATTGAACCTCTCGAATATAAGGCAATGAGAAAGAACTACAAATGTCTTCTTTGTATTGCAAAAAGAACTTTTAATGATCGTAGAATATATAATGCTGGAAACAGATCAAAAGAAATATGGAAAATTATCAAGGAGTCAAAACTTCCTAAATCATTTACCCCCAATCTCAGATTACTGGACTCTCATGGTAACGAACTTGAGGACAGTTCTGCTATTCCCATGGCTTTTAATGACTTTTTCACTTCTCACCAGTCATCCAACGTGACTCAACATAGCTTTCATAGACAAACATCAAGCCAATGTAATTCCCTATTTCTCCGCCCATGCTCTGACATTGAATTAACTAATATCTTAAACAAAATGGGAAATAAGTACACCACTGGTCCAGATGGCATTCCTCTTATCATCATTAAAAAATCCTTTGATGTCATTAAACCCCCTCTATTATTCTTAGCCAATGACTCTCTTAGGCTTGGTCAGTTTCCATCATCCCTTAAAAGCACCAAAGTTATCCCCCTTTATAAAGGTATAGGAAATAAACAGCACATGAGCTCTTATCTTCCAATATCTATACTCAATCAATTTGATAAAATTTTTGAATTAGTGTTTTATTCTCAATTAATATCATACCTGGAGTCGCACAAACTGTTATCAACCTCCCAGCATGGATTTAGAAAATCCATGTCAACTACCACTGCTACCTACCATTGTATAAACAAAATATTGTCTGACCTAGACAATAAACTGGAATCTCTTGTTTTATTATTTGATTTCTCCAAGGCCTTTGATTATGTCAATCACCATATGTTACTGCTGAAACCAAGAATCTGGCATAAGAGGTACTCCATATAATTGGATTAAATCTTTTCTAAACAACAGAGTGTCAGTGTTACGAAAGATGGAATATCTCATGCATCGCCTGCAAAAACTATCCTGCGGGGTTCCCCAGGGATCTGTTCTTGGCCCAGTGTTTTTTCTCATTTACATAAATGACCTCCCAAGGATGCTTAATTCTGTACCTAATACACTTCCCATACTGTATGCCGATGACGCAAATAACTTAGTGTCTGCCTCTTCAATCAATGGCCTGTTATCAAGTGCTAACAATACTGTCCACCTTTTGCAAGAGTGGTATGATCGTAATTTTCTTCATATTAATAAGGAAAAAACAAATTTTATACTTTGTAAACAAAAATAAGCCTCTAACAGATATTTCAGTGTCTTTTGACAATGTGATTATTCCAAGGAGTGATAATGCCTCCTTCCTGGGTGTTACCCTGGATAGTAGACTAAACTGGGATAGCCATATTTCTAGTTTACACAGAAAACTCTGTTCAGCGTGCTATTTGGTACGTTCTATCAGGCAAACTCTAAATAATGAAGTTCTTATGTCTATCTATTATGGTGAGTTTTATGCCCATGTAATTTTTAGTATTCTTTTTTGGGGCCCATTACCCTGTGCTCATGTTGTATTTAAAATCCAAAAGAGGATACTAAGACTAATGTGCAATGCACCCCTCAGAGCTCCATGTCGCCCCCTTTTCAAAAAACTTTGTATTCTCCCTCTTCCCTGTGTGTATATGCTAAGTGCTGTTGCTTATGCTAAACGCCATATCTCATTATATACCACTAAAAATAGCATTCACAATCATTATACCAGGACCTGCAGTCATCTACATGTGAACTTCATCAGAACTTGCAAGTCCACTTTTTCCCCCCATAACATGGGACTCTTACTGTATAATAACCTTCCTCACCATTCTAGGTCCCAGTACCAAGGGCAAGAATCCTAGGTATTTCCCCTTTCTGTTGCTTATTGGTATCATAAGATATGACCAGGGATAGTGTCTAAGGCAAGAAAATGTTGTATGGTACATCAGTACCAGAACCTGGGGTACAAATCTTAAGTCTCAGAATCTAGAGCAGCAAGCAACATCCTAATTATAAATGTGTGTGTATATATATATATATATATATATATATATATATATATATATATATATATATATGTGTGTGTGTGTGAGCCTTCAAAGCAAACATATATATATATATATATATATATATATAAATATATATATATATATATATATATATATATATATATATATATATATATATAAATATATATATATATATATATATATACACACACACACATTCAAACACGAAATCCCACCAAACAGCGAACAAATACTATTTATATAGAAACAGATATAAGGAAAAGGGATAGGAACACACACAAAGGACGAACTCAGGAGAGGTGGGGAAGGCAGAATCCAGCAGATCATGAATGTAAAAATATTTCCTAAAATATATATATACACATGATAGATTCAATGATAGAGCAGCTTTAAGGTTATCACACATTCCCTTACATGCATCTTTTGTCTTGAGGCTGATTAATCCCTGAAGTTGTTTAAACATATTCAAACTCCAAAACCATACTTAACTGCTTGGCAATTGGGTATTGTTTGATAGTGTTGTTATTATTTTATCAGATTTTCACATTTAGGGGATCATTTAATGAATTCAATTAATAGCAATGGTTAAAATATTTTCATTATTGAGCCAGAATGCTTCGTGTTGATTACCCATAGCTTTCCTGGAATACATGTGTGGCAAAATAATACCATGTGAATTTTATTTCATTAGTTTTTCGATCATCAAATAAAGTTAACTGATGTCACACAATCATTTTTATTAAAAATTTTTTCCAATTAGTCTAACTTTGGTCTCTGCATCACATTTAGAAAATAGGAGGGACAAGCTATTTGATGGCCACAGGAAGGGAAGTGTGGAGCTCCTACCGCATTGCACTTCCCATTCCATTTCCTTCAAAATAAAGATTAAAGAAATAAAATTAAAGTATACTCCAGAGAATCTAGAGATGAATTCATACTAATCATGTGCATGTCCCGGACTACAACCTTGACGTGGTGGAAGGGCTTGTGCGTTCCGATGACCCCTAGAGCTGTGCTGGCGGGAGTAATAAAAATTGCTCCTGGTAGGGTCACCCATGCCAGATAGGTCGAAGGTTAGGAGCCAGACGAAAGGTAGTCCACGCAGCGTCTGTTCCTCAGTGAGGTGGCTGCAATGGCATCTGACCCCAGTGGGGCGGCCAGTAAGTGATGGTGTCACGTTAAAAACACTATTGAGGAAGGCAACGGGAAACCACCTCAATTATCATTCCCTAGAAAAATATGATGGACAATAGAGATATTTTGAGTCCTGGCAACCACGGGGCTCGGCCCAATCGGCCGTGTGTCGTGCCCGGCAGCGGGGGAGGCAAGGCTTCCGCGGTCGTCATCCCACGAAACCCTTGCAAGGGAAAACCAGCAGCAGCAGGACAGAAGACGCAGGAGAAGAAGACAAAATTAGTTAGAATAGGAACGTGGAATGTTAGGACAATGATGAGGATAGGGAAATTGGAGAATGTTAAGCGAGAAATGGAAAGGGGAAATATAGATATTTTAGGTCTATGCGAGGTGAGATGGAAAGATAGCGGGGATTACTGGAGTGATAAGTATAGAATAATATACAGCGGTGGGGACGAGAGCCAACGAGGGGTTGCCATAGTATTAAATGAAGAGGTAGGAAGAAGCGTAGTCAACATAGAGCAGGTAACGGATAGAATACTACTAGTGGAGATAAAAGCAGAACCGACGAACTTAGTTATTATTCAGGTATACATGCCACCGAGCAACCATAAGGAAGAAGAGGTCGATAGGATATACAATCAGTTAGAGGACATGATCGCGTGTGTTCCTGCAGGGAAACATTTGATAGTGATGGGGGATTGGAATGTGACAGTAGGTGAAGGAAGAGATGGTGATGGGGTGGGGGACTACGGTTTAGGCACGAGGAATGACCGCGGAGAGAAAGCAGTTGAGTTCTGCAGGAGACGGGTTAGTCATCACCAACACTTGGTTTAGACACCACAAAAGACGCAGGTATACATGGAAAATGCCAGGTGACTCAGGAAGATATCAGCTAGATTATATCCTGGTTAGACACAGGTTTAGGAACAGTGTGATAAATTCCCACAGCTTCCCGGGAGCGGATGCGGACTCAGACCACAATTTAGTTGTTATGAAATGTAGCGTACGTTTCAAAAAGATAAGGCAGGGGCGGCGAGTAAGAAAATGGAATGTACGAGGGTCATCCGGAAAGTAGTACCCGTTCGTGAAATAAAGACACAAAAGTAAATATTAACAAACATAAAAAATTTTATTTGAAAGAGGATACTTTAAACTACTTCTCAACATAATCTCCAAGCAAATTAAGGCATTTGTCATAACGTGTGACAAGTTTCTGTATTCCTGCTGCATAGTCCTTCGCCGCCAGCTCATTGAGATACGCGAGGGACCCATCTTGCACAAATTTTTGCATAATGCAGATGGTGTTTAACAATTTCATGAACAATTGTTCGAGAAACATTGGGAAAATGCTCACAGATGTCATCAATTGTGACACGCCGATCGTTCCTCACGAATTCGTCAACTGAGCTCACCAGTTGGTCTGTAATGACAGACGGTCTCCCCGAACGCTCATCGTCGTGTGTGTTCCCCCTCCCCATGTTGAAGTTGCGACACCACCGCCGAACAGACGACTCGTCCATTACATTGTCTCCATACACCTCCTTTAATTGGCGATGAATATCACATGGGCGAACGTTTCTTGCATTGAGGAATTTAATCACTGCCCTCACTTCACAACTGGCGGCGTTCTCAATTTTTTTAAACATTGTAAACAATCACAGAAACAACACAGGCAATGCTAGCGTCACGCAACTTGGCTCAGAGAAGGCAGACAAGCCACTGAAGCTATCTGACCTCGTCCAGCGGCTACTCGCGTCGTCAGCACTTCATGCGGCACGAATGGGTACTACTTTCCGGATGACCCTCGTAGAAGCATTAAATGGGTTGAAAAGGAAGGAATACAAACAGGCGGTAGAGAAAATCATGGAGGATGGTAAAGAGCTAAGTACTATCGAAGAAAAATGGGAAAGTTTCAAGAAAGGGTTGTCTAAAGCCACAAAAGACACTATTGGAACCATTAACGCTAAAAGGACTAGGAAACCATGGATCACGGATGAGATGATTACAAAGATGGATGAGCGGCGAAAATGGAAGAATGTAAATACAGAGTTAGGCAAGATGAAGTACAAAGAATTAAACAATAAATTGAGGCGGGCAACAAATAAAGCAAAAGAAGCCTGGTGGAAGACGCAGTGCGAGGATATGGAGAGTCTCCAGAGGAAGGGTGAAATCGGTGCGCTGTACAGCAAAGTTAAATCGTTATCAGCAAGTAAGAAAGGAAGAGCTATGCTAACAGTTAGAGATAGGGCAGGTAAGGTAATAGTTGACGCAGGAAAGATCCAAGAGAGATGGAAGGAGTATATAGAAGAACTGTATAGTAAGGAACTCAGACCAACAAATTTAGACATTGAAAAAGAAAATTACGTAGAGGATGACAGCTTAGGTCCAGGCATACTAGACAATGAGATAGAAAGGGCATTAAGGGAGATGAAACTAAATAAGGCCGTGGGGGTAGATAACATTCCCGTGGAACTTTTAAAATGCTTAGGAAAATGTGGGAGGAAGAGGCTATATGGGCTGATCCGTAGTATTTATGAGGAGAGAATCTGGCCGGAAGACTTTGTGAGATCAGTTTTAGTTCCTATTCCGAAAAAGGTAAAGGCCACGTCATATGAGGACTACAGGACAATTAGTTTGATATCCCATGCAGCTAAAGTTGTTCTCAGGATCATAAAAAAAAGGATAGAGAGTAGAGCAAATGATTACTTAGGGGATGATCAGTTTGGGTTTAGGAAGGGGAGAGGGACGCGTGATGCCATTGCAGTAATGAGATTATTAATCGAGAGGAATATAGAACACAACCAGGAGGTATTTGCCTGTTTCGTAGATTTCGAAAAAGCGTTTGATAGAGTGAATTGGGAAAAACTAATGAGTATATTGCAGAAAATAGGAATAGATTGGAGGGAAAGGAGGCTAATCCGCAACCTGTACATGTCTCAGACTGCTCAGGTGCGGGTGGGAAACGGGGAGTCAGAATGGGCAGTGTTAGGAAGGGGTGTAAGGCAGGGTTGCCCATTATCACCATTGCTGTTCAACCTGTATGCAGAGGAAATGATCAAAGAGGCATGGGAAGGACTCGAGGTAGGAATGAAAGTGGGCAGGGAATTCGTAAAATCAGTTAGGTTTGCTGATGACCAAGCTTTAGTTTGTGAGTCAGCCAAGGGGCTGCAAGCATTGCTGAGTAAATTGGAAATTCAGTGCGACAGGTATGGGATGAGAATCAACATTAGTAAAACAAAGGTTATGCGATTTTCTAGAAAGAAAAAGGCCAAGCTTAACATTAAAATAGGAGGGCAAAAACTAGAGCAGGTAGAACAGTTTACGTATCTCGGTAGTGTTTTGGACCAACACGGTCAAAGTAGTAGGGACGTAAGGAGAAGAATTGCGCTAGGCAAAGAGGCTTTCACAAGGAGGAGGGAGTTGATGACAGGGACGTTGAGTAAGGATGTTAAGAAAAGACTCGTAAAAACTTTGATATGGAGGGTAGCTATGTACGGCGCGGAAATGTGGTCATTGAAACAGGAGGATAGACGTAGACTGGAGGCTTTTGATATGTGGGTGTGGAGAAGATTGGAGAAGGTGAAATTGACAGAGAAGAAAACAAATGAGGAAGTACTTGAAATGGTGGGCGAGGACAGGGGTTTGTTGGGAGCAATCCTATGGAGGCAGGAAAAGTGGATGAAGGGGGTTTTGACCGGCAGTGGGATGTTGAAGACGGTGATAGAGGGTAGAATGTTGGGCAAAAGAGGAAAGGGAAGGAACAGGATAGGGATGTTGGATGGGATGAAGGGAGGAAGAAAGTACTCAGAGATGAAGAGGGACCTGATATAGAGTAGGATGATGGATTTTTTTGTTTTGTTAGGAATAATAAAATGCTTGTTTGGTAGTTGTGTCCATCCAAAAACCTACCTTAACCGGTAGATTACCTTAAAAAAAATATATATATACACACTTCTATACACACACATATATGCATTTTAATATGTACCTACACACTTATGTATCTGTGCACCTATTAACACATATCTACCTAGGATAAAGTTGAGTGGATGTAGTAAGGATAGACAAATTGGTATGCATCCTAGCATCTTACAGTAATGAAGGATGCTGTAAAAAATCAAATTTAGGAATTTTAAAAGGACAAAATAAATGATAATGCAAATTCCAGGGTATCCCTATGCAATTAAGTTTATAACAGAAATCATAGTGAATGGCAACATGGATTTATTTATTGAGAAACTGCATAGCAAGCTTTTCAAGAAAGGAAATAGGCGAACTGTCTCGTCAAAAAGGTGTGAACAACTGTAATTAAAAGTTTAGAAGCATTTCGAGAAAATTACAGTAATTAAACAGTTCCAAAAATTCTGTCAAGCATATGATTTAGAATACAGAAAGACACAACTGATATAGCACCTTCCATTACCTCAAATTATCCATGATTCAGAGGTGCATTTAGTTAAATTATATAGTTTTAAGTACATATTCGTGGCAGTTCGGTGAAAACATTTTTCAAAAAGTTACTCCTAAGGAATTCCTCGCAGGCTAGAAAACTGGCAGGCATCCCACCAATGCTTACCCATTTTACTATGTACATATTTAATATAAATGATAAAATGGATAATTTTCACTGGTATTTTTTTATGCTAAGAAATTCAATGATTATACTACATGAGCTATTTCAGAGAATTTTATTGATGAAAATTTTCAATTTATTCTATGTTGAAGAGGCATGTTGATTTGAAATTCATATTGCATTCATTAATATACTGTGCAACTTAACTACGATTAGGGAAACTAAATTAGGACCTATGTAGTACATACATTTAAAGAAATGAATACTCCCATACACCCCAATTTATTTGTAATAAATTATCATGGAAACACTTTTTTAACAAATATAAAATCCATTTTCTCAAATAACATTGCTTTGAAGCAGTGTTCATATATGTTGACTTCAAATAAATATGAGTTCTTGAGTAACAATACAGACATGCTTCTATAAATATACAATGGATAAAAAGATCAAAGGAACAAGATTTTTCTATATGTTATGCATTTAGGAAGAAACCAAATTTTATTGTATACAGTTGAAAAAATATATCCTTGCATTTGAAAAACTCCTATGAAAATTTGGAAGCACCCATTGTCCTATTATTTGTATAAAACATTTGAGTATAAAAGATGCACAAATGGTTGCTGACAGACATGAGATTAATGAGACAGGTGTCATTGGCATTTTCTATAAAAGTTAAGACTGAAAACTTTAAAGGGAATAACAATAGTGACACCACATAGTGACATCAATGTGTATTTCCACATGAGAGAACATTGAAATTGAACAAAATAATCCATAGTTATTAATTAAGCTTATACAATCACTTACTTAGGTAGTATTTGATATGTTTTATAAGGTTAAATACTTTCATCAAGCATGCAATCACCACACTACTGATAAAATTTTGCAAGTTTAGTACTTTGGTTGAATATTTGGTCCATAATACACATTTCAAGAATGATTGGCACAAAATTCTAAAATGTTAACATTTAATGCTGATGAATGACAGTAAACAGAAGTGTTACTGGGTTGAAAAATAGTACAAGATTTAATTACATCAAATCTAGAGAAAGAATCTCTATTCATCTTTATAAAGCAAATTTTCTACAGTTATTTCACATTAGACAAAATATGTTAGCTTATATAATCAGTCCTTTGTCATTATTCAAGTCTTATTGAGTACCATTACACATTCACAATGGTCTGACTTATTGGCTCGGTTGGGGATTCTGAGTCAGAGCTGCTAGTTGGAAAGGAAGGTATGCCCTGCTCCTGAAAGTCTTTGTGCTGCATAGTATTAGTTTGGGTGAGAACACAAGAACCATTGCCATTACCATCTGATGTCATAGGAATTTTCAGTTGGCCTAACTTAACATCATTATTGTCACAATTCCTAGAGTCACCCTCATCATCTTCTAGACTGGAGTAGCTGGCATTTGTAGCATCAGAGTCTTCACTATTTTGCTTCTCTCCACTGATACTTGTAGCATCACTATTATCTTCATAAACACTCACCTCACTGTTGCTATCGCTTTCATCAGACACTAGAAAGAATGATGATTAGGTTTTGGAGTTAGGACTCAAAATAAGTAGTTGAAACTAATATTTAAAATTCTGAGAACTAAAATTCAATTATAATTTGGATTCAGAATTGAAATAATTCATTCAAATTCATCAAATGTTTTCTTAAGATTCATAATTTCTTACTGATTTATTTATAAGGAGCAGCAGATTTAAAAAATAGTACTAATATAAACACACACCACCCAAATACTAGCAAAACATAGTTGTGTGAATTATCATTCATCATTTAATATTTTGCCCACAGATGACATTTTCAGAAGAGATTGAAATTTAATAGTGATTGATCTTATGAATTATTGAAAAATGGTTATCTCCCCAGCGTGTGAAGTTGGAAGTACCCTTGATACCCATACGGTTATATAAATATTTGCATTGGAAGAACGTGGACTTCTCATGATTCTACTTACTTAGCTTTATTTTTTCAATGATGAGAGGATAGAATTCTTTGGCAGCAGCATTGTTTGGCTCATACTGCAAAACTGAAAATATACATAAATATATGTGAAATTTCAATTTCAAGAGGTATGATAATAAATTGATATAATTACTCTGTTATTTCTAACCCTGTATTGGGAGCACTACAGAAGTAATCCATTAAATGTTACTGGAATTGAAGGAAAGTGTGGGCAGGAGTGTTCAGAGGGACAAATGCAAAAGAAATTATCCCATTACTCAAACCATATAGGGTTTGAAATCATACCTGGCATTATCACGTAACGTGTGTTATCATAATATTTAACTGTTCCATTAAACTTTTTTTTTCATTTTTTATTTCTTCAAATATTTTTCTATGGTCAGCCTTGCTGGAACTTTCATGCTCTCTTCTCTCCTATGACATTCCTAATGAATCCATTGTCTCATTTTGTGCCTAATCCACCTGATTATTCTTTAATGTATACTGCTCAAAATTGGTTTCTATTCTTCCCTCATCTAATTACCCAATGGTCAATAGGTCCATTTACTGATGGTTCATTAGTAACTTTTCTTCTTTCATCTACTTTCCCAATAGTCCACGCGTATGAGTGCACATCCCATGCCAATGTTTCCCCTCTGGTTACAATATTTTTTGGGTATAATAATTTCCACTTCATTATAAACTCCTTAGCTTGAGCTGTTCTGCATTTAACGCTGATGAGCTACTTCCATCCCATGCAAAATTGTTTGCAAGGTACCTAATATTCCATAAAACCTAAAATCTCTCCACTCAATGAAATATATGTTTTCAGATTCTCTCGTCTACATACTTCAGGATTTAACCCAACTGATTTTCATATTTTTTATTTAAAAGCCGGAACTTTATCTGTTGTATTCAAGGATGTTCGCAGAGATTCTTGAAGTGCAATGCCATCTCCAAACAGGAGGGTGTTAATTTCTCCCTAACTCCAACCCCTTTTATGGCAATTCATCATATTCCTTTTATTCCCACTTCTAAGTGCTTTTAAATATTTCTTGTGAGGTTGGATCTTTGATTAATTCATACTTAATTTACCTTACTTTCCTTTCTTTAGCTTCTATACATCTTCTTTCACTCATTTTTGCTGTGGTGGCTTGGTTCTTACAGAGATAACAAGTTATTCTTCTGTCACAGTAAATGACTGTTTCCTACAGTGTGATCCTCTTTAACATAATGATGTTGTCCACAGTTCTTCTCTAAGTCCAAATATGCCACGAACAGTAGCTGGTTGATTTTTGTCACATTTTCTACATGTATTCTCAAGCAGGGTTTTACAACATTTCAATTACTAGGCTGTCACCAATTTCTCTTTCAGTGGGCTATTAGTGATCCTAGGAAACCTCAGGCTTATAGGTTATTGCATAGGGAAGGGAACTGGCCCCCTACCCTGATGTGCAAATATTACATGTTGTTGGGCTTATATAGTATTATTTGAGCTCTACCCTCACCTAACAAACCAACTTTCAGGTTAATAACCGTGGCCCGTTATTTTTTATGTATGTACTTATATGATATCAGTATCAAGACTTGGTGCTGGTCAGATTTCTCAGTCCTTATTTTCTTCAGTACTTCAACATCCCATTAACCTCAAAATCCTCTGGTAGGTGTCCACTTTCTTAGCTGCATTTTATCATGCCATGGAATGTCTTATGCTTTTCCTGTTTGCACTTTGACACTCTATCTTCCGATTTTACCCCATTGGAGCACCTTAATTTTCACAACTTAATTCACTGCTATGTAAAATTCATTCATATCAATTTCTGAACCGCAGTTATTTGAAAAATATATACTTAAAACTTTATTTCGTTGTCTCCCAGAGTTTTGACCCTAGCTATGCATTTTTCAATGCAATTGTTAAGTGTATCTCCTCTGAAGGTCTTGCTCAAATGGCATGTTTGCCTCTACCATAATCTTCCCAGTACAGAATTCTACTATTCTTTTTACATTGGCACCTCTTTTTGGCATTTGGAAAGCAAGAGTAACAGATGTATTGTAAGTATACATAATGAGAGAAATGGATTCAAAGCTGCAAAACCTCAAACAGCAGATAGACAACCATTATTAGGGTATTATTCACAAAGGAGGTCTAACTTTTGAGTACAAATATGACAATGGCATCATGTATAACTAGTGACAAAAATGATGGAATCTTGTCAAAACTCTTGGTAACTATAATAATTTGACTCTACTTTAATAATATACTAATTTCAAAGAAAAATTTAAAAAATGCCGAGTAAAATACTGAAAAATCTTTTATTCCATAGCCATGGCTTTAGTGCTGTCTTCCTTGTGTACATTTCTTCCTTTATAAAAACACTATTTGATGGATGGAATAAAATAATTTACACTTTATTTTACCGTGTAAGTTTTTATGAATTCATTGATCATATTTATTTACTGCAGTACGGACAAATTTTATTATCTAATGAAATAATGCATAAACCATAAAATATTAGTTTGGAGTGAGGCTATTAAGCACAGTAGAAACTTACTTAGTTTGCAGTATTTCAGGGCAGTAGTAAAATCCCTCATCATGACAGCAGATAGAAACTGGAAATAGAATGACAAAGATTAATTTTAGTTTTTGCATTCATTAGTGCTCTAGTGCTGCAATTTGTGGTCTTGACAAGAAAGGCCCCATTGCATATGCCCTATCAAATACAGTACAGGAGAGACAGAAGCATCATAATAAGTCTAGTTGACCCATGCAATTATAATCACATGGGATTAAATGCAAATTACCTTTGGATGTTTTATCTGACAACATATTCATGAAAGAAGGAAAATATAGAAGTAAATTGTAATATACCAAAAATATGGGAATGGGAAAATAAGGAAATTATGTGAAATCAACATAATTACAACCATCCTTAAAACTAATCTACATAACCCTTTAAATTAACAAAGTGGTGTTATCAAGCAATACTGATATTTTTGTTGTTATCACTAAATTTTCTTAAATGTTCTTTAGGATACAATTGTCATTTTCCGCAAAAAAGAAGAGAACTTTACCATACTTAAAAGTTAATGCTACCAACAATAGTGATCTCTTGAATATTGAACAGAATTAATCCACTGTACATGTGTTGTCATCTCATATTAAATAATACTCCCGTTGCTGTTACAGTCAAAAACTTTGTAGATATCCTGCACATTCAATTGTTTATGTTTGATTTAAAAATAAATGCCAGTTTGTATAAAATTAAGATAAATTTCCTTACAAGCTTGTGAATGGGATTATTCAATGATGATTTTCTAGTGGGAATTTAATGAGTAGCTTAATTGTAAATGAGAAACATACAAAGAGGGTTTTTACGGAAATTTCTATGCATGCTGATAGTTATCTAATTATATAAATGATTGTCTTCTACAATAATAAATAACAATAACAACCTAGGTATGTTAGAAGTCGTTCTGTTTTCTTATCTTCAACACTAAAATCAGCTAATATTTCCATATACATCCATAACCGGCACAGGGAAAGGAACTGGCCCCCCTACCCTGATGTGTGAATTTTCACACCCCGTATGGGGCTTAGTACTGGGTGATCTCTACCATCACCTATTAAACCGACCTTCGGGTTGATTACTGTGTTTATGGTTTTTATGGGGTAAGGTAACTATATAGCACAATGTGCAAGTTAGTGTATACGTATTAGCCAGAAGATCAGGTATACCATGAGAAGTCTGTCATTTAAGAGGTCCATAAAGGTGTTTTTTGCATGGATACTACCTCGTGACATCTCCACAGGCTTGTGTCAGGTTTGGTTGTCAGTTTTTTCACTCCTGTATTTGACCAAAAAATCCTGTTCCTGATTTCCGGTATCATTTAATATGGATAAAACTTATAATAAATCTGGTGCCCAACTAATAGGCAACTTATGTTGAAGCAATTTATTGATGATTGTACCAACAAGTACCTCTAGTTCCTACCCGTGATAGTGTTAGTAGTCATGACCTCCCATTATTATTTATTGTTGAAGGCCTTCAGGAATATATTCAGTGGATAGTGCAAATAGCTTGTCTTTGGACTTATTAAAAAGGTTAATGTTGGCAGAAAATAAGAGCGAGATGTGAGCTGGAAGTAAAAAAGTTGGGATAGATGATCTACTTCTTGATGATATAGTTGAATGGATGTGATTACTTTGAGTTCAGTAGAACGGACATACAGCATAGAAGGGTAAAGGGTGTTGTATGGCAACAAAGCATTATCATGACATTTATTGTAGACTAATAATATCATTTGTGAATTTTTAGTTGGGTTTACAAGAGATGAAGACCAAATGGGAAGAAAGAAAAGAGAACAAATTTTGTCAAAACATCTCATTTTCCCCATTCTTAATTATTATTCAACATGGCCAAGTCTATCTACCACTGTTAAGTGCCACTACCAAAGCAAAACCTACATTTTATCCATACAAATTCAATCGTCATGCCCTTTAAATACTCTAATTGTACTGACTCTCAAACAAATGTGTTTTATGTAAAACAATTGTTAATAGGAGTACTAAGAGTTGAGAAAAAATGTGAGCGCCATCATTAATATAACAATAGATGCCATTTATAAGTTTTCTATGCCTCTTATGCTAACCAGAGATTCATTGATAGCATCAGTCCTTTCAAAAAAATTATCTTCATATGTGTATTCCTTTTCAAATATGATGAAATATTATCCTGAAAAAACTATGTCTTATCATCTCTAAAGCGATTGCATAGTTTATCAGAAGCAAATTATAAATAAAAATAAGATAAAATAGGGAAAAGTATTCTGTTAAAAACACAATACATACCTCTGCTAAAAACTCAGTTGGTGCTGAAATGCTTTCATCGGCATCTGTATACTCGCTGAGGTCTTCACTACTGCTGCGAGGGGTAAGGACTGTGGAAGAGGTAGGTGAGAGAAATGTGGCAGGAGTTTCTCCTGAAGGGCCTGCTTCTTCTCTTCCAACCACAATCACCTCCTTCAGGTTGGAGGAACATTTTGATGGGGATGGATTAACGAGCAAATTGGAAATGTTTTTTGCCCCAATTTGTGCTTCTGCAATTCCCCCTAGGATGGAATCCTCGTTTTCATTGTTGTTACAGTTGTTGTTATTATTGGCACTCATCTTCAATTCCTTAATAAAAGATACATATCATATTTTAGTTTTATAACAGCCATGAAAACTGCATTAATTAAAGAGGGAAAGGCAGTATCAAAAATGAACTACAATCAATGGACCAATTCAATTGACATATTTCTAGCAACTTCAAGTAAATTCCCAAAAGTATGATCATGCCAATCTCCCTTTAACCGATGATTGATGGAAAGCAATACATTGTCAACGATAGTGAATATGAAATTGTTTATTTTCCACATTATTCAGACTATGAACAATAAGTGATGAACTTATCGTAAATTCATATCTTCAGAAGATTTCTTTAAAAACAATTGTGACCATAATTACGCTAAATAACATGCTTTCCTTTTTTCTAGCTATTCATACATTAATGTATTAGCCACATGTTCTGAAAACTCTTTTTGTTAATGAAAATTATAATCTGCATTTAAAAATCAACAGAATAACTCCAAGTAAATAGTACCTGCATTTAATATGCCAGTACAGGTAGTATTTACTAGATCCAAGAGGGAAATTAAGTTAAATTGCGCAGTAGAAATTCACCACAAATATGCTTTTAGAGCAAGTCGTCACTGTAGATGATCGTCGAGTGCTTCATTCATTTAGTATACCAACGATATTAACGTCTTGCAGTTTTATTGTCAACGTACACAATAAGATTTGTGAAAAAGATTTACCTAAAATTCAAAAGAAGCCACAATCTACTGGGAATGAACATTTTCTGAAGGGTGCGGAAACGTATATGTAACCCGCACATCACGTGTCTGCAAATTTCCACTTGAGCAACATAACCACGAAACAGCCATAACCAAAGATGAACCAATGAAATGTTATTTACATAATGCTCCATTACAGATCAAAGTTTTCAAATTCTGTGAACAAATAGGGTCGTGAGCGTTTAATTAATTATAAGAACATAAAAATGCAAACGCTTTATGTTACAAATAAAAAACAAGCACCTGAAATATGAATACAATTATTTACAATAAGTGGGTAGCAAAAATAAACAAGCTCCCGGATGGTCTAATGAATTTAGGTTACTCCAGCATAAGGGAACGCGTTCTCTTTATTAAATAAATTTTTGAAGTAATTCTGAAAACACACTAAAAGGAACGGTAGAAATAATCATGTGGTAACGAATGGTAAAAATGAAATAGCACTCTTTCAGTTAGCAGCATGAAGGATTCCTTACCTGCGGAGCATTCGTCTTACTTAAATAATCAGCAGTAATTCTGCTTTATGATTTTCTCCAAAATATTACGTCCACTATCATCCTCCGCTTCAAATTCGTCTTCTTTCTTAAAGTTGAAATGTTACTTTGGCGGTGGAGGTAACTCCCCCATTTCTGACGCGTTTACACGCGCATGTAGGTACTTCGCAGATACCTTCGATTACGGTGGTTACAAACGACGTCACAAAAAGTCTAAAAAGGGAAAGCCATTCAACAATTGGAACAGGAAGAAATTCCCAAATTGCCACCTAATATTTACTCCTAAACTACTAACCTACGAAAGCATATTATTATCTATGTAAATAACGAAGTTAGAGAGTCTGATTGACAATGCTCCAGATCACAGAACTCTTCCATGGAGTCCGCGCTCTGGAAAGCAAAATTAATCAATACATTATTACGTCACTGGAACGATGACCTCATCTTTTGCTGTCGCCACGGCTACAGGCACTAACTTTCGCTCATCCGAAATTCAGCTCTTTTATTATCACTTAATTCGAATGCATTACCTAATTAAAGTGTTTTCCCGTAACTTTAGTCGGATATAATTTTAAATTACCATTAGCAATTGAATTTTAAGCGATATGTACATGGAATCCATAGATATTTGGTACCAATATTGGCCATGACTCAAAATGCCAAGTTTGCCGGTATTTGATTCCATATCGTGGCTTGACTTGACCTACTCAGAAGGAAAATTGATAATTGTAACATTATTTTCACTTTCATGTTCTCCCCTGGTAACTCTTATTTCGCATGCTAAATGATTCATCAAATAAAATTACAGCAAGCTCTCTTGGGTAGGCACGCAGCGGGATTCGAACGAACAGCTTCTTTAGATTCACCAGCAAGTACACTAAAATTCATATTTATATGCCTAACCTATTATAATTCGCTAAATTAATTTCCACACACAGTAAATGATTTAATTAAGCTTTTTCGCATTATCTATCACAGTTATTACATTGGGCTGCCCCAAAAATGGTAAAATATTAAGCAGCCACTCGAGAAAACATTTTCTAAATCGAGACAGATATATCTATCCTATTTTTTTTATAATATAAAGCAGCTCTAGCATGGGAAGTTGATTTATTGCTTCAATATTTTATTTTAATGTAATCATAGCTGTGCAATGAACACTATCTTATAAATAAAACAGTTTCTGGCATCACTTCATATTGAAATTTACATTAAACCACTTGGCTTTTTCCCTTTGAAAAATTTTTTTAGGACAAGTGGTATAATTTAAATTTTGCTATCTAATAATAATTCTTTGAATATTTTAATTCTTCATCAAACTTGTAATGTTGATCATTTATAGCCTCAATTGGAGAGACTGGCCGTAGTTTCAATACATACTTTTACTTGTAATTTTCGTTTCTATAAAAACTAATTATAATTAAAAACCATACTTTACCTTTTCTGGAAAGTAATTTTCATTTGAAGATTGATTTGTGTGGGCAGAGCTCATCTTGGATTAATACCATATGAAATTCACACCATCAAGTGCAATGCAACTTGAGTTATCAAAATAGTTTATTATTAGACAAAAAAATCATACTACTTGGATTTTAGATGGGATTATGGGACATTATCCAGATTAGAAGCCAGGATCTTTTACTTGCACAGGAAAAACCCTATCCTGATGCAAAACTGCAAGTAATCTGTGCACATATGTGCTTTATTTCTTGAAGTAATTACTGAGAGTCATTGAAAAGGAATTGTTGGAAAATCAGATTTTTTTGTTTAAAAATCCTACTCTCACTAATTCATCATTCATTCTTGTCGTTACTTCTATCAGAGAAGATAAATGCATACAGGGAAAGCCATTCAAATATAAATAATTGGTAAGATTTAACTATTTTAATAACCTGCCTTTCAACTTGTTACCAAAACTATTATACATAGTTTCAGTCTTATTTATTACCCACAAAAAGTAAGAATTTTGTAGGGAAAAAATCTCAAACATTCAAAAAAATATACTTAAATGTAACCACTATTATTATTTTAATTTATGTTGCTTTTATACACATATAAGGCACACAATCATCAATATTCTTCTGCTTTCATGGATAATTGACTTATAAACCCTTTGTAAGTATAATCATTTATCTGCAAACTTTATTTCTTTTATCCCCTACATGAAAGAAAATTTTTGTAAAAATACACTAAAATATAATAGAGCCAAGGATTATGCAGTATTTCAAGTATAATTTTCCATTCCTGGAATTCATCTACGTTGGCCAACTTTTTGGGAAAAGTTTCACTTTCAGTCACAGGCTTTCTAAAGTTGAACTAAATATTCCAGTTATAAAAAGAACTATTTTATGCCAAAAGCTGACAAAATAACTAACAGCCAGAAATGAAACTTGATGTAATATAATTATATTTATTTCAATCAAATATTGATATGGTTAATAAAATCTAGTATGATTATTAAAATGCATGAGAGAAACTTCCGTTCCCAAGTAATTATGCTATCTACAGAATGCCCAAGTCAGTTTGGGGTTTGTACTCCAGATGTAGAATACTTGATAAAATGGATCAAGCATGTATGGTGGTGACAACATTATGTAAATGGCCCTGATACCTAAGGCAGTTTTGTAAAGAGGAATTTATGATCATATGGATTTCATATCATGGCTCATGTTAATTACATCCATTAGGGATACCTTTAAAAGCAATAATGATGTCTGAGTTTGGTGAGAATATATTTCACAATTTTCTTGAGGAAAAAGTGAATAAATTTTCGATCTCTATGAGAGACCTCTTGAAAAAGACAAAAAATTTTTCTTCCAACCTTAAGAGAAACACATACAATGCCAGTTAAAATAAGTCATGGAAATAAGTTTATCTAGGAAATGGTAAAAAGCAATATTTCAAGTAGGAAACATGCCATCGGAAATAAAATGAGAATACCAAGCACATTTAAAAGAGTAAATGCATTTATTTGCCAAAATATTTTGCAAGTATGCATGTAATCACCTTACTACTATAAAGGCAGATGCTAGAACACAGTGCCTCTTAAATAATCATGTTCAAGAAAAGTACCATTCATCAGCACTCCTTTTTGACATATAACCATTGTAGAAGTCCATTGCGGACATGGGTTTTTTTCCAGTAACACCAAGTTTTCTGAATCCAATTTTTCCTCCATCTGCACATATAACCTTGTTAAAAGATAAAATAAATAAGACATTAATTATCTTGGAAAACAATAAACAACTAATTCATAAAGTCAAAAATCTTAACTAACAATGGTATTTAAAAATTTTATTAATATTAATTACTGCTACTGTCAGCATTTATATAAATATGTATACTGACATTTTAAATTATAATTGATAATAAAGCTTAAAGAAATCTTATTCCTTCTTCAAATAGGAACAGTCTGAGAGGAAGAAATATAGGTTTTGGGATCCCTCCTCCAACACCTTGCTTTGTTTAGCATATAGGAAATATTCCTTAGTAAACCAACATTAGTTCCTATAAACATTTCATTATAAATTTAATAGTTCAATTTTCAGTAAGTAAAACACCCTCTACCCTCCCATGGACTACAACCTCAAAGTGGAGGAAGAGCTAGTGCGTTCTGATGACTCCTGAAGCTGTGCTGGCAGAAGTTATGAAAATTGCTCCTGGTAGGGTCACCCATGCCAGATAAGTCAAAGGTTAGGAACCAGATGAAAGATAGTCTTTGCAGCATCTGTTCCTCAATGAGGCGGCTGCAAAGGCATCTGATCCCAGTGTGGTGGCCATTGAGTGATCGCGTCACGTTAAAAACACTATTGAGGCAGTCAATGAGAAACCACTTCAATTTTATTCCCAAGAATATAATGATAGACACTATACGACGAGTCATGGAACTACGAGATTCTGCCCAATCGGCCATTTGCCATGCCCGGTAGCAGAAGCGGCAAGGCTTCCACGGTCATCATCTCACGAAACCCTTGCAAAGAAAAACCGACAGCAGCAGGACAGAAGACACAGAAGAAGAAGACCAAATTAGGAATAAGAACTTAGAATGCTAGGACAATGTAGAGGGCAGAAAAATTAGAGAATATGAAGTGAGAGATGGAAAGAGAAAATATAGATATTTTAGGTCTATGCGAGCTGAGATGGAAGGATAGCTAGGTTTGCTGTAGTGATAGTTGTAGAATAATACACAGCAGCGGGGACAAGAGCCATAGCGGAGTTGCCATAATATTGAATAAAGAGGTAGGAAGAATCATAGCCAACATAGAACAAAAAATGGATAGAATATTACTAGTAGAGATAAAAGCAGAACCGATGAACTTGGTCACTGTTCGGGTATACATACCACCAAGCAAGCATAAGGAGGAAGAAGTTGACAGGATATATGATCAGTTAGAGGACATAGTCACGTGTGTTCCTGCAGGGAAACATTTGATAGTGATGGGCGATTGGAATGCGACGGTTGGTGAAGGAAGAGATGGAGATGAGGTGGGTGACTACTACTTTTTAGGCACGAGGAATGACCATGGGGAGAAAGCAATTGAGTTTGACAGGAGACAAGGGTTTTTGACAACTTATGGATGAAGAAAGGTATAAAATATTTCCTCAAAGTAATTCCAGTAAAGATAAAAATAATAAAAAACTTATAGCAGCAAACAAATAAATTCAAAAAACAAAATGATGTGGCTCTTTTTCATGTTGAACATGAATCACAGCCTCAATTTAGGCAATCTGGGTGAAGTGTCTCTCCATGTAGAGTCAAATAAAACTAATTCCATTGGTTTGTTTTTTGACACAATATTGAAGATTTCTAAAATTTTTAGGACTCTGTGAGTACCTCAACATATGCCCTGCCATTAAGGAGTTACAGTCCTTAGAGTTGATATATCAGACATGTTTTATAAAGCTGGTTTTAAAACTGACCCATGCTTGACCAATATTTATTCCTTATTAAAAAGATTCATACCTAATTTTGTGAATTCCACCCTTTAGGAATGTATCAAATTTGTCTTCCACATTATATAACAATTTGGATGAAGTTATTACTTATCTCAAAGAAAAAAGATACGAAATTGAATAAGAAACTAAACAAGACATGGTAATTTAAACTATACAGAACAGTGGTGACTCTTTCTCAACCAAAACGTTGTACGATGTTTCAAACATTTACATGTACACGTGTCATGCCTTCCTGTTAAGTTTTCATTTAAGTATGAATTGCCACAAATGTGAGCCTGCCACAGTATCTAATATAAATCCCTAGAATAACTATTATATTACCAGTTTACAAGTATTAGGAGCATTACCTAAATTTACTACCCTATTACCTCACAGGGCATCAGAAACTTCCGAATCATGTTACTCACCAAAATCATTCCTGATGATTTTGAAAATGTAATTTTTCCAGGCCTATCTAGACCTGATATATCTTTGTCATCACAGTAGTGCACATCCATAAGTCTCACTTGTGTACCATGCCAAGAGGTGGTAAGATGATAGACACCAAACAAGGCACGCCATAGATTATACAATGATTCAGCATTTTTCTCCTGCCATTGGACCATTCCTAGGGATGGTGTGACCTTGGGAGCTGAAATTTACAAGGCTTAAGAGTACATATGATATTAAACCAGCGAATTTCTATTCACACAAAGTAAGACTCAATAGAGACTATAACATTTACATAGCTTGGTAACCTATGGCTAAGAAATGACCGTTTCTGCTTAACCTGCAATCCATATTTTCACGCTATAATCTGATTTAGAAGAGCATAATCTATGTACGTTTTCAAAGAAACATCAATATAATAATGCTTAGTAGTCTGAGACATGTACAGGTACGTTATCAAAGAAACATCAATGTAATAATGCTTTGGCCGTTTCAACAAATACAGCACACCTTAGTAGTCTGAGATATGTACAGGTTGCAGATAACCCTCCATCCTTCCAATTTATTCCTATTTTCTGCAACACAGCCATTAATTCTACCCAATTCACTCACTCACCCACTTTACTGCCTTTTTGAAATCTACAAAACAGAAAAATACATCCTAATTGTATTCTTTGTTCCTATCTATTAGGAACCTGATTATTGCAATGGCATCACGTGTACCTCTACCCTTCCTGAAACCAAACTGATCATCCCCTAAGTAAGCATTTACCCAGCTCTCCATTCTCTTTTTGATGATTCTAAGAACCACTTGGGCTGTGAGCAAAATCAAATTTATTGCCCTGTAGTCCTTATATATGACTAATTAAAAAGCTACTACTTAAAACTAAAAAGCTACTTGATTCCAACCATTTCTGTGATTTTGACTTTAAAGTGCTTCACAGCCTGGATAAAGGAAAGAAGCTAGATGCCATGGAACAACTAGAAATCATACGTCACAAGGATTTGGACCTCATCAATGAAGTCCAACTTTTATTATCTTCACCCTCCCCCCTCCTCTCCATCTCCTTCCCAAGATGTTCTTGGGATACATGATCCCTTGTCCCTACTTATAGGACTTAACCCCCCACCCCTGTGCCTTTGGAGACCATGCTTTCCCGACCTAGGCGGGAAGCCTTGACCCCCCCCACCACCCTTCTTTTTCATGGACGGGGAGGGAAGGTTCTATGTTGCAGTACCACCCCCTTTCATCATCAATTTAAAAGTGTGAAATATCCCTCCTCCACCCTTCCACTAACCTTGGAACCACAATAGATAAGTGATTCCAACCCTTAATCACCAGTTTACCCTTTGTGCAAAGTGCTCCGTTGTCCATTGATACCATGCCGATGGCCAGTCAATGACTGCGGGGGAAAACTCCCGACTTCACCTGTTTTCTCCACGGCCCATTCGGTGCCGCTCCGTAGGACACCCCCAATGCAAAATCCCCCTTCATCCAGCTATGACATTCTCTGCAGACTGTGAAGGACTTTACACCTGTTTACTTTGTCTTCCCCACCCCCTTCCCTCCCCCCACTCACATACATAGTCCCCCATGCTGCCTTCCACTTTTCCTTCCTCTTCCTCTCTTTTCCACTACCCTCCCCTTACTTGCTTTTCAGCATATATACCAGACTGGAAGTGATGACTGTTACCTGATGATGATGTAGTTACATTGAAACTGGTCACATCAATATATTTTATTTCGTGGAAAATTGCCAAGTTTTAATTAATTATGATATTCCACAACTTCACGCTCGAAATGTCTCTTTTCACAGCCTTCCTATTTTGTAATTGGAACTAACACTGATATGGCGAAATAGTCTGGCCAAATTCTTCCCTCATAAATGCTACAAATCAGTCCATAAAAACTCTTCCTCCCCCATTCTCCCAAACCTGTGCCACAGCCAGTGCTAGCTTGTGTTAAAAAATTAAAATTAAGTGTATTTTAAAATTTTTACAATATGATCATTTACCTACAAAATTTTCGTTTTTTTGCTCAAATGTTCACAAAATCTGAATGAACAATTTTAGGCGGTTCTGCTGAAAGATGCAAAATTTACTTTTAAAAACTGGTAACTGCTCTTGTGGGAAAACATGATGGGAAATGGGAATACTGTGAGATAGTCTACAACACACAATGGGAGGACCAATGACTTCACTACCTCAAAAGTCTCAGGATCTACTCCAGTTAAACACTCAAAATGAGTCTGCCAACCAAACTACCTATCTTGGTAATCAATAGGTAAAAGTTATGAACAAGTAGTAGCAACTTTCCACTAGATATTTATTTAAACCACGACCAGCTTAGACGTGCCACATCCACTTCAGGTGAAAACTTTCCCTTTTAGGTGGAAGCAATAAACATTAACTTCTAAAAAGTTGGAAAGGGAGCCATTATTATGGCCTGAGTAGTACCCACTTTAAAGTTTTTTACACTGAAATATGAAACCTTGCCATTATTTTTTTTTTCAGAGAAAAAACATTAGCCAACCCCTGATAAACTGGATTGACTTTAAATGAGAATATATTTTCAATCCAATTTGTAGGGTAAAAACTCATTTGGTTTTTATATTTAATTTAAAAATACTAATATGTTTTACTGACCCTACCCCTTCCTAATTTCTTAGTTACGGTGAATTGATAATAAAAATATTTTTGATTTGACTTATCTTTACTATTTTATTAATGGGCATGTTAAATATTTTAACTGAGGCCTATATGGAACTCCAGAGCCTGAAGCCTTGGGAGCATTGAGGCAGCGTATGTGAACCATTCTGTAATTCCTTCTTATAACTCTGAAGATTGGTAGATTAAGAAGTATTAAATGCTGCATGTTGCATTCTACTTCATGGTAGATCATGTACAAACTGCAGTTTTTGTTACAAACAACAAAAATGATGCACATCAATAGTAGCTGTATGAATTAGACTAATCTATCATGTTGGACATCTTCACTTACCATATGTAATTCCAACTTCACTCTGAGGTTTGGCATTATTGGAATATCTATGTAAATCTCTTAAACAGCTGACTAAAAGTCTCCCTCCAGCAATAGCTAATTTATTTGATATTTCACTATTAGTTTCATGAGGCCCTATTGTGATTTGTGATTGTGCTAATATGTCTCCAATGTCGAACCTATAATATTTAATAGAGAAAAAGAATAGGTGAAACCAAAAATCATATATATTATGGATAATATGAAAACTAAATATTCCACTTATATTTGGGGTAATAGTAGCGGTATTATGAGTAGGATAAATTTGTTGCAATTTGTAATTGTGGTAAAACTCAATTGCAGTACTTGTTATTATAAATCCAAACATGCAAATACATATTCACAGAACACAACAATTCTCCAAACCTTTTGGGCTTAATGCGCATAATTGTAACTCCAGTTTCTTTATCCCCATTCATAATGGCATGGACAATGGGAGCAGCTCCTCTCCATCTGGGCAACAAGCTTGCATGCACATTTAACATCCCGCTTGAATGTAAAAATTGTCATTTGCATTTTTTGTGCTAATAAATTAATTTTACTTAATTTAAGTCACCAATCATAAACAAGCTGTGGTACAATAGGTACCTTACAGTCAAATTCAACTCTACTTTTTACCACATTATATGCACAAAAGGAGAAAATTTTAGCTAACGAAACTCACAATACCTAGCATTTGAAAATGAGCAAAATTGGATTGGAGGGAGCAACCAAAATGAATTAGGCGAGCACAAAATGTTTTCTCATATTCATAGATTATCCAGTGAAAAATGGCTTATTCTAAATATTGCATATTCAGAAAACTGATAATTATGAAGAAGCTATCCAAAAATATTAGTTGTTAATCATTGGCAAATTGTGTAGAGTAGGCTACGCACGAAAATTCAATCAGTAAACACGTTTCTAGTGATTTTATCCAAAACTATCACTTAAATTTCGTTCTTTAGTATTATTAAATCTCTCATCTCGGCCACATAAGATATACTATGCATCAATAAATTACAATTCTTACGTCAACATTTATTTATTCGCTATCGGGAGTACTTTTTGAGATTATTAACTTGTGCTGGGGGTATATAATTTTATTTTCACCGTGCTAGCAATATTCTATTCAAGGTTATCACATATATCAGTTTGAAATGTTTTCTTGGCTGTGTTACCTAACATTTGCAATTTAAGAAATGGAATTTACCAGTTGTCAATGCAATTAGCACATCGACATAGCACTGACCAAATACTGCAGTAGATATGGGTACAGTAAGTGAATTTCAATGATACATTCAATGATACGTGCTGGAGTTCAGTAGTAATTTTTTTCAAACGTTTCATGCATTTGTCTAAGAATGCAAATAAGCTTGAGCATATAAAATTTTCTTTTCTGAATAAATAATCATTGGGAAATGAGAGGCGGGCTTAAAAATGAAGGTTGCCACTACTTAGCTCCATGGGGAACATTTACCCTACTTGAAAGCCAATAATCTCATTTACCCTTTAAACAATGTTTCCAGCAAAGAAGAGATGGTGAACGAATTTCGAATTAGACATTTAAAAGGCGACTAACACATTTTGCTATCAATACTAACTTTCTATTAAATAATATTGAGTTCATTAGTGGCTGCCTTGGAATATCTACTCATAACGCCAAACAGAATACTAATGGTAAAAAGACAAAGAGCACCAAACCAGTTTCAAAACTTCGCAGTTTCCCTAGGAACCCAAACAGTCTTCGAAGGAAGGAAATGGCAAGTTCTACAATGGTGGAACATAGAAGCATTCCAAGCTTCACTAACCATTCAACTGTATACATCCACCACCTATGTGGCGAGGTTGAGATTAGATAGAATTTCAAAATATCCTCCTAACACCCAAGCATCGATATGGGCAAACAATGATACAGAGTATATACACGATTCCCTCGAAAATAGCCAGTAGATATACATATAAAAAGTGTATTCTATACGATGGAGTAGTTCTGTATTTAAGTTAATGTTGTTCAACGTGAAGGTTGTTTGATTTCTGTTGAGATCTTAAGTGATTTGAGATCATTAAATTAATACATTAGCCTTTAAGAAGTAATGCAAGTCATTCTCAGTTACTAAAATGCTCTTGAGGAACCAATGCACATCCATTGAATATTTTGTTCTACTTTGAAACGATTCGAGTATAAAATTCAATGGCCTCCGTTAGTGTTAGAAATCAAATTGCTCATTATTACCAGCAAAACTTACTGAGGAAAGGAGTTAATTATTCTCTCTGGAATTAAATGGCCAAATGATGCTACGAGGCCTATGTCGTATTCATTCGGGCACCTCTGTAAAGGCCAGTCCAAGGTATTCAATCCATTTAAATGGGAATATTTACTCACTGCACAATTCTTATGCTTATTCGACGTTACAACGTCCAGGCGATTCAAAATGTAACCCAACTTTCTATAAAAACAACAAACACCGAGCATTTAATCACGAATAACTTCAAGTAATAAGTTCAATCCCATCACATTCACTTTGATTCAAACTAACTTACAATTCATGATTCAATATTTTCAAATTCTCAACGGCAAAATTATCTGTCCCAAAAAACAACACGCGCAAAGGATATCCAACTTTGCTGCTGCTAAATTTACATCCAGGTTTACGATAAGTATTCTTATTTATTAATTCCGGCTGTCTGAGTATCGAACATATTGCGCAAAAAATATTCTCACTCGAATGCCATTTGCTCGAGCTTGGATAAAATACGTCCCGTAGGAAACCCATGTTTAAAATTTCAACATTTCGAAACACCAAACAATAACATCATTTTCAGCCGATTGGAATTCGACGGCTTTAGCCTTCAAGTTTTGAAGTGCCAGCACATGTGTGAAGTTGCAGTTTATCGCTATCGGTGGCATATCGACCTTTTCACTAAAGACCGAAATAATAAAACTTAACGCCATCAAGTCTGTCATATAAATTTTAAGTTGTTTCCAACTAGCGTATGAAAATCATTTTAGATTCAAGAAAATTAATTAATTTTTTATTATGAAACATAAAGGATTCTACAAGGGCGAAGATATATCGCTTCACGATCGATCATGATGATCAATATCTTGAAATAATATTATGAGACATCTTGTGGCAAATATAGTAAATAAATCAACGGAAGAGAGCGGGAAAATGTTCCGTTTTGATAACATATTTTGAAATATCATTATTCCATTTGCTAATGTCCTGTGTCTACGGATTCCTGACAATTTCTCAAGAAGGCTAAATTATTCGTTGATCAAAAAATTTTAGAAAGATCTTTTCAAGGTAGGTAGACCCAATGGCAGAATCTTGATGTCCAGTTGTATTCACGTCATGGGTCACTTTTTTCTGTAACAAATGGAACACAATTGTTTCGAAACAATTTTAATTATCATATATAAGCTAACTAGGTATTTTAATTCAAGTGGGAAAGGAACAAATACGGTCGTAAAAGATTTTGTGGAAGAATATGTGCACAGAGAAGCGTCATTTTTTTCTTTATTGATAGGCTTGAGAAGACAGGAAAACGAATCGGAAATTTTTACTTTAGTCAACTAAAGAGCAAGAACCTCGCCTTATTGTCTCATTGAGTTACACTAGAAGGCTTTAGTTTATGTAGGAATTAAGCCCTTCTTTGCTAAAGGAGCGAGATTAATGTATACATTCATGTAATTTGGCTAGCCTCAAGACTTATAAAAGTGTACAGTTTTGCTGAATCCTTCAATTTATTTGTTGGTTTCAGTAGACAGTTCTTTTCAATCCTATGAACTCTGCATAAATCCGAAAACTATGCACAACTTGGGAATCAATTATAAATGTAATATGAATTATTCTAACCAATGGGTTCTCTGAATAGTAGACTTGTTTAATAAGTTTTGAAACATATTTACTTCCATCGGCAGGTCCTGCAAGTGAACTACGAGGAGTCCTAATTGACTTGTAACTTTGAGAAACGGACCCTGATTTTTCCTGTCCCCGAAGTACCGGAGAGAGCTGTCAAGACCATCCTTAGAGGGTGGCCCATCTATTTCCTACTCCTGTGTATGCGCACCCAAGGCCACAGCCCTATATGTGAGCGCCAAGACAATCACAGGTACTGAAATTAATTTTTTCAGTATCCCCGCTGAGACATTTTGATAGTACGTGTATGAAAGAATGAAATGGTTTATCCGAAGATGAACGTGAAAAATTTGCCTTTTTAAACTGGTAAAACATTAATTTTCTTCATATTACCAGTAAAGTGTGATTTATTCAACCATAGTAAATGCTTGATGTGACAAGCCATTATGGTATGAGTAAGCTCAATCTACGTCTGATGAATCAATATCCATTTGAGCGCATAGGTTTTGAAAAATACTTATAGTTAGCATCCGCACAATGATAACTTTGCGTTTAGGGTTAACTGGATCTTTTGTTGTTGAGCTATTTAATTGGGGAAATGCATGAACTCACCTTCTTCATTATTCGATATGTCTGTGACTGATATTGCATAGAAATAGCCTTTCCTAAGCTCACTGACTGCATTTTCATTATGAAATCAATTTTATAATGAGCATTAAATAGCATGACTCGCATATCCTACGTTACGTTCGAAAGTAAAATTTTATGATTGGGCAGAGCGTTCGCTGCTGACTGGATTGATATAAAAGATGTAATGTGATTAATCAATTTCGTTTCCTGCTTCGGACATCGTACAATAACAGGTCCAATGCGGACATTGATGTACGCTTAAATCATGTTTATTCTTTGTTCTCATTTTTGTTCATCCATTATCTAAATTTATATCCTACTATACATCATGCCTTCATCAAATTTGATATCTCACCGCCTTAGCTCAATTTACTAGAGCCTGGCCAGTGGAGGAAGCAGTGGGGACGAGACAATATCCCCCCTTTCCCTTCGAAATACCTTCCACGCTGTATTTCCTATATTCGATTCTAATAATTTCTAAAAAATTGACAAATGCCAAACAACCGAATTAATATGATTTTAAGAAAAATGTCACATAAAAAATATTATAGCTTTCAGTATTTTCCTACGCTCAACATTGTCATCAGCCTCCCCCCCATTCTCCCGGTAAGTCAACCCAGGGTCCACCCCGACGCCACCCAGACGCCACCGCCGACGGTATGGTAAATTGCCGCGGACGCTTGTCATTAATCGGTATGGAAAAAAACTCCATACGTTTTCAGGAACTAACACATTTCCGTAAGACAGAGTCAACAAGCAAGAGTAATCGTAGATTATTGAGGGTTGTTTTTTGAGTCTCTACAACATAGCATGAGAGTGTTTAGTACATTCTGGGGAATTGATGCCTCCAAGTCTATTTGTTGCATAGATGCAGATATGATCTAAATACAACCTTTACCATTCCTTGGTCTGCCAGCATCTTATAATGCCGAGGAAAGCAATGCATAACTCTACGAGCACTCTGAAAATCAATATTCTTCTTTTTGTGCATTGCGTACTGCCACACATGTATTCGTCAATATATTGGAAATTACTATCCTTTCAATTTCCCCCTTAAAATCTGATCTTATGCTTCGGGATTTCATACGTGTCTCTTATGTTCGACATGACGCAGCTTCCGTGGCTCTAAAGCCAAACTATTAACCAAGAAGTAACAATATACAATTGTGCTTTCGTGCAAATATGAGCTTAGCGCAAAATAAAAAAATATAAACGTCTGTTTACGAGAAAAATATAAAATTGGAATTTATAATCTTATTCTAAATTTTCAGGCTATGCTCTCGTATTTGGGGGACGATCGAGCATTTAATTTGGGTTTTCTATGCCCTTACACTTGTACTTATGTCTTTGGCACCCTGTGGAAACTAATCGTAATGCTTATGCATACCATAAGTGATATTCCTTTCGATTTAATGAGATTGTCTAATATAGTGAAGACTAAACTTAATACTGCGCCACTTCTGACCTAAGGAAATAGAGCCATCTATTAATATGATACCTATTCGGCAAAAACGTATTGATTTTCCATGGCCCTTAGCGTGCTTTTTGAGGTAATAATAAATAAATATCGGTCCCAAATGCTTGACAGAAAGTCACGCACAGGCAATGTATTGGTTGTACTATAAGTCCTGTTTTCATTGCATGGTCTTTATTTCCGTAAATAGTGGGAAGTCTAGCAGTCTAGTCTAATCAGTGGGCAGTCCAGTAAACAGTGAGCGGACTAATTTAGAGGAATGATAGTAGACCTTATTGCATGGAATGATTATTTCTTACCAATTAAGCTGCAGTAATATTAGTTATCTGAATCACCTGAATAGCTTCGGAATTAACTTTACGAGTAAGGTCATTGCCGTTTCTTTTTTATGTGTTCCAACGACGAACGTTCTTGACCTAGAGACTCAAAAATACTCGATTACCGACTCAGAAATAAAAAATCCTCTTATTTCTTCCGTCTGCGGATGAGAGAGGGAGGGCTAACAAAACCCAATGCTTCGTTGCAGACTTTAATGTGTATGTGCTCGGCGTACTCATTTGTCTCGCTTAAGTCCCTCATAGACCCAACCTGGACGGAGAGGCCGCAGTCGCCCTCTTTCACACTACCATCGAAACAAAAAGTAGCCCAAATAAAAACTATAGCCGTTATGAAAACCATTAAATCTCCGCTGCATAACGCTTCATCTTCTCATCTTCCTTACAACACAGAACAACAGCCTTTATCCCTCCTACACTTTACCGCGAGTTTCTTGAGTGTCACATTGACATTTTATGCCCTGAGGAACAGCTGCAACTCTCTATTCCGGTTCTTGACTATTATCATCCGGTCTAGCAAGGCCAAGATCTTAAATCTCGTCTATTTTCGGAAGGTCGGTCCTCCAGTGACGATTTAAAGCATAAGTATGGCTACCCGTGAGACTGAGTGAGTTGATTAGGAAGCGCGACTTACCGTAGTAACCTCAAAATTCGTGAATGGATTGAATTCCTACATTTCATGGTTAATCCTAGTGATCAGCAATTTTCAGCCTGGATCGCCGACAAAGTGACCTTATATTTTGCACAACAGGCGCGCTATTTTAGTGAGACATACAGTCCTTGTCACTATATTATATTTGGCGAGAGCTCGCCTGAATTTTCTTGTCGTGCCCCCCATGAACGGGGGTTATAGCACATGCTTTAACTTTAATGGTTTTTCGATATTTTATCATGAGGTATTTTTAATTTATCTTCTATTTTTCGTGTATGACGGAGGATCAACTGCCGGTGGTAGCCATTGTCTCAGAACAACTACCCCGATTTTTTTCCCTAGAGTCGATTGAAACGCCGTTCGACACGTAAAACGCAGTATGAAATAATATGGGCTTCTGCTGAGGGCGCTGATATGAATGCACATGCAAATAACGGTATGTGTCTTATTTCTAAATATCGAATGGCCCAATCTCCTTCCGTCTTCTCTCTGAGCGTCACTTTGTGTACATCGTAGGAAAGGCTGAGCATTTAGCTATTTTTATGCATAGTCGACTAGACGATCAATCGCTTTTTTGCATCGTTGTAACCAGCCTTTCAATACCAGCGTCGTACCTTTCTCCGGGCGCGTCACGAAGCCAACTGACGACTGCGTCTTGCACTTCCTCGTCTGTCTTGAATTTCTGTCCTCCAAGGTGTTTTTTGAGAGCGGGAAACAAGTGGTAGACGCTGGGGGCAACGTCCGGGCTGTAAGGAGGTTGATCGATGATATCTCAGCCGAATTCATTGAGTAGGGTGGTCGTTTGATGTGACACATGTGGACGTGCATTGTCATGATGGAAACACACTCCTTTGGTGAGACACCTTGTTGTAACCGAGGACCTCCGACACAATATTCTGCACGGAGAAGTAGCCACTCTCTTCATTAAAGCCATTCTTTATCTCACGAAAGGTAATTCCCTGGTTATTGCGCATCATCTCGTCAATTGGAGCCACCGTTGATCCCGGCAAACTAGGCCGCCCCGGCCGCTGTTCATCGTGCACGTTTTCCCGGCCATCAAAAAACTCCCTGCACCACGTCCGCATGTTTTTACGTCCATACACTTCTCACTGTTCACTTCGACTAAATGGCGATGAATTTGTATCGGAGAAGTAGTCATCTGTTGGCTTCACGACGCGGCGGGAGAAAGGTACGACGCCGGTATTAAAAAGCTGCTTACAAGGATGCAAAAAGTGGTTGATCATCAAGGCAACTATGTAGAAAAATAGCCTAATGCTCAACCTTTCCAACAATGTACGCAAAGTTGAGAATAAATTTGATTTTTCAGGAAAATAAATAGGAGACCTTACTTTTCGAATCACCCTCGTATATTGGAATGTAAAAAATATACATCTACGAGGTCTGTTCAAAAAGTATCGCGAATTTTGAATTTCCGCGGGTTACATTTATTTGATTTTCGATTTTTGTGTGGCGTTATGTTGGTAATTATGACTCTCCCTCATGCCAAAAGTTCGGCCATTTTGAATGTTCAGTTTATTATTGGCAGCTGTTTTGCTTGGACGTGTTTTAGCTTGTCTTCGATTTTTGCCTGTTCCACAAAATGGATCAAAAGCCCTGTATCAAATTTTGTGTGAAAGACGAAATTAAGCGCTCGGACGCATTCCGAATGTTAACTATGGCTTATGGAGAAGCTACCTTAGACTGAAGCAACGTTTATCGGTGGTATAAAATGCTCTCAGAGTGCCGAGAAGATGTGAACGACGAAGAGCGTGCCGGACTCCCGAGCACGTCAAAACAGACGAAAACATTGACGAAGTGAAGAAAATAGTATTGGCCAATCGTCGAATCACCGTTAGAGAAGTTGCTGAGGACCTAAAAATATCGATTGGCACTTGCCATTCGATTTTTACCAATAATTTGGACATGACACCGGTCGCCGTGAAATTCGTAACAAAATTGCTCAATTTCGACCAAAAACAGCAACGCATTTACATTGCTAATGTGGTGTTGGACTCTGTCCGAGACGACCCAAATTTGCTCCAGGGGGTCATGATGAACTGGTAACGAATCATGGTTTTATGATTATGACGCGGAAGCTAAAGCTCAATCATCCCAATGGAAGCTGCAGCACGAACCAAGACCGAAAACATCGCGTCAAGTTTGGTCGAATGTGAAAGTTTTGCTTACAGTTTTCTTAAATTGCAGGGTCGTGGTGCATCATGAGTCCTTGACACAAGATAGAACGGTAATTAAGTAATATTACCTGCAAGTTATGTGCAATTTGCGCCAAGCAATCTACCACAAACCCGGGCCCGGAGTTGTGGCAGAACAAAAATTGGCATTTGCACCATGACAACGCCTCTACTCACACATCGTTATTTGTGCGCGAATTTTTGGCCAAAAACAACACACGAATGATGCCACAGCCACAGTATCCCCCAGCACTGCCCCCAGTGACTTCTCTTGCTTCCGAAACTGAAGAGGCCCATGAACTGACGACGCTACGCTACGATTGAGGAGATAAAGATTGCATCGAATTAGGAGCTGGACAAGATCACAAAAAATGATTATTTGAAGTGCTTCGAGGATTGGAAAAAATGTTAGCACAATGTATAATATCTAATGGGGATTACTTTGAAAGGGACAAAATAGATATTCATGAATAAATAAATAATTTTTGAAAAAACACAGAAGTCACGATACTTTTTGAACAGACCTCGTATATTATATATATATACACACACACACACAATACACATACATATTTAAGTGCGTAAATAAATGAAACTAAAATGTCAAGTTACTCTACTATAAAACGTGAGGAAACCTTAGAATGAAGATTTATGAATTTGCTCATGACGATCTCAAAATGGGAGGTATGGGAGCCAAATTGTTGGGAAACGAGGAAACTTAGTACTCGGCCAATAAATTTGAGATTAAATCAAGTGAAATGTTAATTTGTTCTCATCGTGTTGTATAACTAACTAAAAAATATATGAAATTAGAAGAACATTCTTTTAATCTTTATGTTTTTCGATTAGTTCTCTTTTTTTGGATAAACGTCACTACTTCATAATATGTGATCACATGTAAAGTCCATCAATCTTTCGAAAAACGAAATGTATCGGGGATTGTGGTTTATTCCGGGAAAACAGTTATGTGTATGCACATGCCAGTGTAGATAATTTTCCAAGAACCGATGAGAGCAAATTCAGCTATGTTAATCTTAAAAAAATCTATAAAAAATTAGTTAACTATATCCTGTAGTCTTCTTACTGTAACGGAACATATTGGTTGTCTCTAGGATTGAAAATTCTTTTTTCCTACTCTTTTAGAGAGTTGAACGACTCCAGCTGCAATTTCCGCACGTGATCATCGTTCCGCAGGAAGGAAGGAGGTGCTGGCGATAAAGACTACTCTTCTACGGCTTGCGCAATATTTATCTATGCTTTGCCAACGCGTGCTGGCTGGTGTGGCAAAAAATTTCGCGTGGTCGAGTCCTCCGTATGCGAGGAGTTTGTTGACTGTTTTATTAAGATATAATTTGTTTGCGCTGTGTTAGTCATTAATATTGTACATGCTCCTGAAGAAGGAATTCTTTTCATCTGATTCTCCTCATTCTTTTCATGACTCCACTCGATCAATCACAACAATGGTCATGAGTAATTTTCATGCCAAAAATAAAAACAGGTGTGTAACTCGCAATCATTCTAAATACGTTTCGATTTCATTTGGTACTGAAAATTAGTACAATACGCTCCTAACAAGTCTAACTAACGCTTCAAGTTTCACTAGCTCATCTCTTAGGTAAAAAGCCTTCAATAAAGAATGATCATACATTTTATTGTATTATTTATTTTGCAAATTGCATATTATATTTTCATTTCAATGTGCTATGTTTATATTATGCCAGTTTCATCGATTTTACCCCAATATTGCGTCAGCGGTAGTCGTTACAAGTTAAATTAAGTTCATTTCGCCTACATCTGCTTCTGATGATGAAAAACGGTTTCCGCGACGGTAATTATTTTCATTGAGGAATAGGAAATAGTCATGTCGGGCTGTCTGAACTATTACTTTTAAGAATAAAACATTTAATTAACAGTTATCGAATTTTCCACTCTAAATATCCTCCTAGTTTGACTGTGGATGCGTGTAGCCTAGGGATATACGTAGTCTTAAGAGGTCGCAGCCAGTGTGAGCAGAGCGTAGGGCTCCTAACTTGAGAGGCCGGACTCATTCCGAGGGATGATTTTGCAACCTCAGTTTCACCCATTGTAGTGAGTTTTCGGTAGCCAAAACTTCGTGGGAAACGCAGGAGATAAAGAGATTCTACTTACTGCCTCCCCGTCACCTGAATGTGCGAATTTCACACGTCGTTGGGCTTAGTATTAGGTGGACCTATCTGCCTTCACCTGTGAAATGAAGATTAGCGATGGTTAGGTTTTTGATAGCTCAAAAAACGAGTGGTTGATTTTTTAAATTTTGTTGAAAGACACCTGACGTGTATAAAGACTTCAAAATGACAAAATAAAGAGAGCAATTCATGAGATAATTGCAAAATATACATGTACTTCTAGTTAAATTTATAATATCATATTTTCACTCAATCAAGTTCGTTTATTCCATGGCCTCCGTTGACTTATCAAACTGAAAGAAATGGAAAGTAATTAGTTTTAAATAAAGGCTCTAACGATGGTATAAAAAGTATTTCTTCCACTTAGACACGTTTACTGTCGGTGTCATAATTAAATGTTACCGCAAAGAAACCAATCTTTAAGCTTTATCTGTATTTACATGATTTCCAGGAAAATCCAAGCGTTTGTGGAATGTTAGTGCAAGCTTCAAGTATTTTTTCTTACCCTTTAGTTTGTAACGTTTTTTCTATTTGTCACACACCCTACTTGTATTCGGATACCTTGTGTTTGCAAAGAAGTGTGAATGGTGCATAGTGAGCACTATGGATAAAAAATTAAAGCAAACAAAAATGAAGGGAATTGGAGATTATTGTGGGCATAGTCAAATATTGTGCAAGTCCTATGATTCATTTTATATTCATTTACTTTTTCTAAATATATGCACTTACCTTTTCCCATGTATTAGAAGTTACATTTTAATAATATTAAATTAGCTTTCATTTGACATTTACCGAATAAAAGTGACGAGTACACGTTATTACTTGGAATTATCGACGAATTTCAGTGAAATAGCAACAATGTAGCTTTTTTAGACAATTTTTGGGGAAATTTTACTGCAGATTTTTTACTCTTACATTTTATTCCGTCCTTTGCAAAGAAATGTTTTAAATACTTCTTTCGACATCATTTCTATGGAGAAGTAAATTTTGGTTGTTGGTATTTGTAAAATTTTATGGGAAATCAGAAATTGTGAAAATTCCTGTAATTCCATTTTTGCCATCCCGCAATTAGTCAGTTCGTAGTCAGCGACAGAGGGTCAACTTCAGTTTCAATCTTGTACAATCTTCCTGTCTTAGTCAAATAGCAATACCATTTTACGTGATCCATAGAACCACAGAAAAGTCCGATTGACTCTGCCAAAAAGCTCTGAGTAGAATCTTTTAGTACTTATAAATCGATTCACTGACCCTCACTCAGTCGAAGGAGTTTTCAATTTATGCCTTCATGAGTCGAGATAAAGGAGAGAGAGAGAGCGTGAAATAAAGCGATCGCAATTGAAAATCGCTGACTAAATGAATTAGCTAATTTAATGATTGAATCACGTTTGGCCTCATCTTAACATTCTCCTGAGAGTGTTGATTGAGTATGTTCGTTCGGATCTTACCTTCCGCATATGCCACGTCTTTCTTTCCGGGTGAAGTCTTATCAGTATTTCCGACAGATTCATTTTCTACACTATCGGCCGATAATGGAAAACCGGACCTGGTGGGAAAGTCGTGAAAAATTCACCTAAAATGTCGGTTAAGTGGTCTTTCGTCGTTCAATTTTTACATTTTCCTTACTTACGATAAAAAATATATGCTTCAAAATGCGATATTGAATGCACACACTCAATTAGAATGATTGTGAAAAGGTCAACATGATTTGTGGAATATTTACATTTTGGTGGGCCTTAAAACCGCATTTTTCCATCGATTTTATGCTTTCACATCTTACGTATTGAATGCATGAAGGTCGTGAATGGCAATTAGTATTATTAAAAAAAATTGGAAAACGAAAGAAATGTATTTGCAATCAAATCGGCGGGATTAGCCTTCCTGAGCTAACTAAACGAGAAAAACCACTAAATTACAGGGAGAAGAACATAACGCGATTTTTCCCCCCGCCTCAAAAAATAAATGGAAAGCTGCCAGCCTACTTCACTATCTGTTCGTAATTGTCCATAGGTTTTATATTTTCCCAGTTTTCGACCATGCGCCTTCAAGCGCCTTTCCATCCACACCTTATTTTCTTTCTTATCTCGATCCTATTTATAGCGCTAGTTCCCAATCCTGTTGGTTTTCGCTCTTTTATTAGTGCTCCCATCATCTCTTCTTTCGCTCAAGCGTGCCAGGATTCGGAATGAGTTACAAGCAGGCCTGCTAAATGTAATATAATTGTAACCAGACATAGATAATAGATTCAAAATGTATTTGTATAGAGTAATATAAAATTGCCCGCCTCGGTGGCGGCAGCCAGATGTCGTGGGTTCGATTCCCACTTGGGTGAATTTTCCTCTAGGACATGGGTGAATTTTCCACTAGGACTGGTTAATTTGTGTTGGTTCATGTTTTTTGCGGTAAACATTTCTCATCTGTTTTCGGATTACATATTAATGAATAACGTTCCCTCAAACATAATTACGTCGGCAAAAAATAATATTACAATTGTCCATCTCATTAGGTGTTCTACAAACGGAAATGCTGTTATCATAGCATATAATGTAAGATATTTATAAGGAATTTAAGAAGGATTAGCATCATTTGTTCCGTAACGAAAAGATAATGCAGAAATTGTTAATAAATTACGTCGTATATTTTTTAGCATATCCCTGGTTCGGCATTTTTTTTATTGGTGAGATTCATATACCAACTTTATGGACCATATTGTAACAAACTACTTTTAATGCTGTTCTATGTTATTACCTTGATACGGCCGTACATTATCATGGAGGATTTCTAACTGCAAACAAACATTACTTAATCAGCATCAATGCATCCATTTTCATCTTTCCCACATTTCAATTGATCAATTCGCAAAATACTGGTGCGCTCTTAGCCGTTTTCCAACAAACTTTGAATGGTCTGTATTCAGTTTATTTTCAAGGTATATTACGTAAATTCAATTTACTATCTTTCTCATGCTTTAATCACTAAAATGCTATATTCAGATTGACTTCAGCAAACAGTCACTAATTTTTTCATTAATTTGTCAATTTTAGTTTTTCTCCGTTTTAGTGAAATTCGACCTTCGAGACTGTCACACTTATTGTTTTGCTTTGGTAAATTTCGCATGAACGCCAGTTTGTAGTTTATTCTTCGAGTTAATATACCTCGTATGCCAACAACCTCAGCCGCTCAGCAAAAAAATTTTAGAGGTTAAATATCATATAATATTGTGTCTTTGTCTTCTTTTAACATTGCTCATTTTCATTTGAAAGTTTGACGGGAAGAAGGAATGGTTCGACAACAAACGATTGTCACACCATCCCCCTCTCCAAATTACCTGGCTTTTCAATCCTTCCAGATTGAATCCATCGCGCAGAAGTCTGGTGTTTTCTGAATATTTAATTCTTTCTCGTCGGAGACCTCGGGCGTTTCGAGGTGTGAACGTGGCATGGCAAAAGCTATATTTACGCGATAACACGGGTAAACTTGGCCGCGAAATACCTCCATCGGTGACGTCCTTTCCCACAGCAGTTGTGCTGTTCATGTACGTAATGGAGTTCACCCCACACTCAACACCCAACTCCGTCAGATGAAGTCATCCATCCCTTTCTCCCATTTCCCAGTGAGAACTCTTAACACCAAATTGAATCAAAAACGTTGTTAATTTTATCTGATAATTCTCAAATTAATACTCATAGAAAGAAAGACTAGATATGTAGTGCAAATATTCGATACTAGTTGTATCGCAAACAACTGGAAATGTAACAAAAATTAAAGCGCACTTGAAGTATTATACTTGGAGTAGCTATTGCGGAAGGGACCAGCAACTGAGGTCATTTGGGCCATCAACTATTGGACGGAAATGTGGAGTGAGGAAGGATTTAATTAGTGGAATTGATTGGAGCAGTGTCTGCTAACTTCTCACACCAAAGTTTTGGGCGAGAATCCCTGCAGTACCCTCGGAGACGATTAAATGCTATCCTTTATATAATTATTCTAATACAACTTGTTCAAACACTTCATGGCATTGCATTCAAGACATTCTTATCTAATAAAGACTTACGTTATTTTGGGTAGTCCCTTACGACTATTTACTTCTACGCATCCCGCGAACTTACCCTTGTTTGGCTTGATTACCTATTTCTTTCTTCATTACTTCGTAACGTCCCCCTACCTTCACGCCGTCTATAAGGCATACTCTTTTCTTTCCTCCACCTCGCTGAGCCAACATTCTTTTATCACAGCCTTCAACATCCCACTACATTTCCGTATTTCTTCCACCCATTTTCAATACCTTTTTAGATACACCCCAACAGATTCCCCTCTTTGACCTACCTCTTAAAAACGTCAGCTGTCTTCATCTCTGTCCAACATAATATTTGCTAAATTTTGCGCCACTTCCACAGTTCAAATACCTTCAATATATGCTCATCCTCATGCACTATAGACCAGGTTTAACATCCATAAAACGCTAAGCCCCACATTGAAGTCTTTACTAATATTTCCTTCACAACTTTACTTAGTATACTGTCGTCAGTTATCTTATTCTCGTAAATGCTTCTTTGGCTAGTGCTATTCTTATCCTGATTACTTCGCCTACGTTCCCATAAAATACTCTCCAATTACATGAAATCCTGTAACTACTCTAGTTTTTTCCATCCTGATTTAATGTTTAACTCACTTTTTCTACTCCTCGATAACCTAAACACTTTTGTTTTATTGTGGTTAATCTTACCTATCGTATTCTTCCTTTGAAACACTCAATAATAACTGCAATCCCTTGGCTGTCTGACTCTATTTCTTGAGCATCTGCAAACCTAATTGACTGAATCATCTCGCCGCCCACCCTTTCCCCTAGGTCAAACCGTTCCCATGCTACCCTAAGCATTTCTTCAGCATTTATTCTGAAAAGTATCGGGATAACGGTCAACCTTATCTCAAACACCAGACTATTACTGCAAATCCCGATTTTCCCTCTGCCATCATTAAACTAATGGTCCATGAGGCCTTAATCGAGAGTTGCGTATCTAAGATCGCTTCCCCTTTTATATGCCGTGATCGAGCCTAATTGCCAATCTGAGTGGAAAAGGCATCGCATTCAAAGACTCCTTTCGTTTGCGCCTTCGGAACGAAGATGCCTATCGAAACTAAGGCTGCCACTTTTATTTTAAAGCCTCTCTTTGTTCACTAAGTCTTCCCCTTTTATCTATTACAAGATTAAATATTAAGGAAATTAATAACATTCACGTGTTTAATCATTAATATACTCATTATATTTTCCACGATCAGTACAATTTATCTCCCTAGCGATATACATTGGATTCGCAAAACCCCACATAATGTTATTCGGAAAGTGATTCTTCAAAAGATATCGGGGATCGGGTTGGTGCGGAGGCTAGCGTACTGACTTCCCACCCTGAGGGCCCAGATTCGAATCCTGGAGGCGACAGATCTTTTTCAGAGGTATCCCAATCCCTACTTGAAGTGCTGTGGATGGTACTTTGAGTAAGTACGCCGTCCGTCAGATAGGGCGTTAAACTACAGACCTCTTGGCGCCTTTCGTAAAGAGTAGGCTAATGCCGACGCCGGGTTTCTCTCCAACTTTCTACCTTTTCCAACCCTATTGGCGCAAATTACCTAAGCTGTCGGTCGCCTCCCCTAAAACTACTACTTCTACACAAAAGATATCGTTTTTCGAAATGTTAATCGACAGAAATGCGTACACTCAGCCAGTCTGGAAGTCCCAAATCTCCGATCCATGGTGAGCTGTCAGGGAAAACAAAAGTTAATTTTCGAGATTTTATTTTGCTTTTTCCCTGTATTCAATGAGAATGCAATCTATTCTTGTAGTAATTGAAAATTGGATAACATTTAAAAATTAAATTGTTAAATGCCCTCGTATTCTAATGTGATGAGCCGGTCATTGATACTCAAGAAAAACTGCTAGTCTGCTAATTTAAAGTTTGAGGGATTATCATATATTTTTACTTATCGCCCCTCTATTCCTTACAACCGCGATGTTTGGTCGAAATCCTCCGACGAATAAAAGGCTTTGTTCCTGCTATATTGCTATACCTGCAAATGAACAAAGAATACGGAGTGTGAAATTGAGACTCATAAATCATCAGCTGTCTTTCAAAGTGGCGAAATGCGGATGAGAAATGACTGTTGGAACATCGGCACGTGCTTGTGACCCTGGGGTTAGGAAATACGCAGCAACAGCAGAACTTCAAGCATATAATTGTTATCATCATAGAGGCAAAAAATATGCGAAGTAATTTAATCTATTTAGAAATATCGAAAGCAATCAATGAAAGCGGATGGAAGACGTGCCACACGCTGGGCAGACTCGGCCATAAGGGAGAATTGGGGGATTGCCCAGCATGCAAACTTCAAGTCCAAGCTCTGTCGATGGACGTTATGTCGCCGTTAAACGGGAGGATGAAAGTGTAAAAAGGCCTTTTTAGACTTACATCAATTTTCATGAATCCTCTGTATCAGCTGCTCACACTTAACTTTCTTCTTCTGCTTTAAAAAAATCTATACCTTCTTGCCGAGGGCCTTTCTTATTGCTCACTTATTGTTATCTTGGCTTATCATCTTGTCTAGTAAGAATTCGTGAGCTTTTCATAGCTAAAAAATTAGGCCTTGACCATTGAATAATTTCGAGGTTAATTTGAATTTTCTCACTATATTTCGAAATATATTGATGCTAACGTAATAAAAGAGAATACTATTAAATTTAAGAATTATGCACTTGTATATTGAAAATTAGTAAAATCGATATTTTGATAGACCCCGACAATTAAATAATGCTTCGCATCGATTTAATCATGATTGAAAATTGGTAAAGGTTGGGTTTTTTTATTGATGACGATACTCATTTAAGATAGCCTGCACCAAATGTTTCTTTAAAATTCTTGTATATCAGCAACGCGGTCACATGGATACCGTAGTATCGTTGAGGAAAGTAAAAATTAAAATAAAATAGGGATAGATCAATTTTCGGATTTGCTGTTTAAAATCAAGTGCGTCTATTACATAGTGCACGTATTATACCTCCCTTTGATTTTCTTTTATAAATACTACTTGCAGATAATATTCTCCGCAGGAGCGGATGCCGGATCGACTTTTGGTGAGGGGGAAGGGAAGGGACCTCTTGACAAATATGCTGACCGGTAGAGACGAGTGACATCTGTAAGATTAGCTGTCAACTTTTTAAATAAATTAATTCATGAACTACGTCATTAATAGCAAGAAACTATGATGCATATAAATGGCCGACTCTAAGTATGGCTCTTTATTTTTTTCCTGAGTTACCTATTCTGTAAAAAAATATTTTTCTCCCACTTCCGGCAATTTTTTTCATTTCTCGACCCCTGGACTTTCTTGCTTTCCATGAATATGTTTGTTAAAATAACTGCAATGTAAAAAATATCATTTACCCAGCACCCAAAACAAAATAGTTTTCAAATGTCATTGCATCTCATCAGTTTTATAAGCGCATTTGGTATCGTTTTATGGGCAAATCTTGAGGAAAGCGCTTGGAAACGTATTAATACCAATCAATCAATATTGGACTACGCTGCCAGTGCTATACCTCATCTAGAATCATATAACTACCTACTTCTTCACACCTTAACTGCGTGGTCTGTAATGAAATATATGGCACCAATGAAGCTTTAGGATAAATTGTTTATATGTAGTGCTTTTTCCACCAAAGGAAATCCAACGCTCCTTTATTTTTGCTGAAAAATATTTCCATATGTTACCCACGGAAATATTTCACTGTTAAAAATCCTAACATGCACTGCATCTGGAGGCCAAGCCGTTCAAAAAAATCATCATTCTGGATTTATATATTAAATGAATGTTTATTCGAGATAAATATAAATCAGTGCCTCTCACTTTGAGGGTCAATGACCTAAAAGATTTTAGACACATAAAAAGAAGTTCCCGTCTTTTCAAATTAATCATCATGCCTAAAAGTAAGCTTTAAACTTAAAAGAGTTAGCTCATGAACTTTACATGTCATTCGCATAACCGCCATGCCTCATTTTCGCTTCTTGCCGCTTGATGTCGTTATTCTCCTTTTCTTCGCTGGTGAAGGTCAAAGAAACCTTATACAAAGACTGATTGGGGTACCGGTGACCGGTGTGACCTTCCGTGCCCTTCCTTATAAATTGGCAGACATCACGCAGGGTATCAGTCCTACCTCGTTATTCCAGAGGAACAGAATTGTTTTTTCCATCCATCACAACGTAAGTGTGGGAATAATGTTTTTCGTGTTTGGTCTTGAATATGTTAAGGGTAAATATCATGAGTTTTATAGAACGCACAGGTATTTTCAAGAGTGCAATGGCTGCATTGCTGTGTAAACGTTTGTATGTTCGTGATGCACTGAAAGGGTTAGGTTAAAATATCCTGGCTTAATTCAACCTCATTTAAACGTATTCGACAGTGTTCAGGAAGTCTGTGTCAAAAATTAGTTTTTTCTTCATGTCTCTAAAATAATTTTCGTTGGGAAAATTATTTTGTCAATTACCATATGTTTAATAGTTAACCGAAAAGTATGTCATTATGTTACATGTTGTAGCTTCAGAGTGGAGATTTCCCGAAAAAGTGAACATCTATGCACGACAACCTATCACCCACTATTTGCGGAATTATCAGAAATTTTGTGTATGCGTTATTCTTTGAGAGGCCGCTACCCAAATATTTCCTTCTAAATACGGTAGGTGAAATGGCATTTCGTTTCAAATGTAAAATATGTCCCTACACTGAAGACGAATCGCAATTTGCTGGAATTAATTAATCATGAGCGACTGCTGTCAGCATAGCGATTAGACCATAGTATCCATGGGGATATTATCGAGAATAAAGGTTTTCTTTTTAGCGCTTCGTAAAGTTTTAAAATCTTACCTGCAGACACTGCCGTTGTTAATGGCCTACTGAACGTAATGAAATCAGTTCTCTATTCCACCGGCGCAGTTTATTTTTAACTATCCTGGGTATTCGTTTGGCAGAGTTGCCTTCACTCAATAGTCAACCGTCCTGAAGTGAACGTTTTGCTCTCCATCTCATTACATATTCAGCGATTTTCAGTCGTATCATAAAGGCCTCATTTGGCCGATTGAACTATGTAAATTCGTTGCAACCAGCCAAAAGAATGGTTTGGTTTACTTGGCTAGATGGGTCTGCTCCTGAGGTGGTTAATAATATTCTCATTAATTAATTCTCGCGAAAAAAGTTTCTTGTATCCAGATGTATCTTTACATTAATGTTTTACGGTATTGGTTAATTTATTGGTCCAAACTTTCTGCAGATGGCTTCTCCAGACAGCAGCGTCCCAAATATGCAGCTACAAGCTGCTGATGCTGCATCACATCTAGAACATATTTGTGCCCTTGATATAGATTCAAAAGCATCTTATGTTCGACTCTCTGGAATCATATGCACAATTGGTGAGTGATGTTGTGAATTGTACTTAATGTTGCACCTGGTTATGTTTGCTGAACTTAGTTTTTAAATGCATCACCAAATTTTACAGCAATGGAATTTCTCTATAATTCTTTCTTTTTCCACTATTGTAAAATATTGTTTGCATGAATGGTTTAAATCATTTAAGGAGTATTACTTTCCTGAATCTTAACACATACTCTGGTGCAGGTTGTGTATCCAGTGTTGGTGTTTATTGTATTAGTAGTTACTTTGTACAGTACTGTGAGAGTTTTCATGTTACTATTCACTCTAAATTTCTATGGAGTGAATAGTAAGCATAAATTTTTGAAAAGTACTGATGTTATATCCAAACTCATAGCCATTAAGTTAAGGTAAAAGTTGAAATGCTTGGATACTACACTTCTTGAAGTTCTTGGTCCCCAGAGAGTAAGGCAACACCTAATACCCTTGCAATTTTTCTTCCTCATGTTTCTCCTCCTGCAAGTTTACCTTAATGGTTCGTTAAATTCTAAATGGATGAGAAAGTGTCTTGTCCAGTTTCCACAGTAGCTTAGTGTTTATCCAGAACTTAATGCATTCCATGTACACACTCAGTTACTGGTCAGAATGACCTATAAATTAGAAGCCCTCTTGAAATAGGCCTGTTATAATCCATATTCTCAGTACTTATTCACAATACTGCAAAACATATGTTTTTTTATTAATCTTAACCATTTTCCTAGTGCCAGACCAATTTACTGGTGTAAATAATATTATATTATGTATCAAATAAAAATGTTTATATTTAATTATAGAATAATTAACCCATATAGTAATAATTGAATTAATTGCATCATAAAGCATTAATATGAAACTGTGTTAAAATGTAAATCCCACTTGTACTTTTTCATGTACATTCTTAAGTTCTGTTTTTCATAGTTACAAAGAAATGGTAAAAACATTGTTATTGCCCATTTTCATAATTTGATTTTAAATGGCATTTAATTCATCTGTTTCAGGCTTAAATGTGTTGAAGTTCATTTTCATGAAATAAGGAACTCACTGGATTTGTCTCCTGAATTTTATTTACAAAAAACTAGTTTTAATACATTAGCAGAATCAGACACCCGATGATGATGATGCTGAAGTGTTGAAACCAGTTGTCCCAAATAAAATTCAGTGGAAAAATACAGTGTGCTTCTTTTTTCGTGCTCATTTTCCATAACTACCTTGATATTGATTGATTAATATTGATCTAATGACTGTAGGGTCCAGGTTGGATTCCCAGAGACCCCTGTGGGCACCAAAGCTGCATCATTTTTTTTTGGTACCAGATCGGGAAACCATAGATAGTACAATGAATGGAACTGACCCCCATACTCTGATGTGTAAATTTTATATACTTTTTGACCTAGTACTAGGTGTTCTCGACCCTCTTCTATCAAACTAACCTTGGAGTTGATGGCTCTGATATAGGTGTTGTCCTAATTTTTGTGCAATCAGTTCAATACCATTGAGTATATGGCACATTGAAAAATTATTTTAATAGGGCCTGCATCACGTGACCCTGCTGTCCTTGAGAAAATGATGGGGATGGGCATGAATATTGCTAGACTGAATTTTTCACATGGATCTCATGAGTATCATGCTGAAACCATCAAGAACATAAGAGAAGCCGTGGCCTCAGTCAGTCAGAAGCTGGGAATTCAATATCCATTAGCAATTGCTCTTGACACCAAGGGACCTGAGATCCGTACAGGATTACTTGAAGGAGTACGTACATTTCTAATGAATACCTTAAGGTTGTTTGGTTGTGTTATGAATTTTTAATATTTTATAAAGAGTCATGTGTCTTATTTTCTTTTTTATCTGGTTGAATAAAGTCTCCAATTATTCTTGCCTTAATATTTTAGGGTGGCTCAGCTGAAGTTGAGTTGGTGAAAGGAAAAAAAATCAAGCTGACCACTGACAAGGCCTTCATGGAAAAGGGGAATGATTCTGTTGTGTTTGTGGATTATGAAAATATTACCAAGGTAGTTGCCATTGGCAATCGAATTTTTGTAGATGATGGCCTAATTTCACTCATTGCTAAGGAAATAGGTATGTTATCTTTTTGTTATAGTATAATTTATTTTTATAATATATTCTGTTTGGTTGTACTTAATATTAGGCTGATGGCCCATGCTTCACTTGGCATTGTTACTGTGTGGTGCTGGTAAGTGGTTAAAATTTGCCAATATGCAGTGCAAGGCATGGAGTTTATCTACATGCAGCCCCTGATGGCAGGAAATAACCATTGTGAAAGTCTGAAGCTCTTAAAATTTTTATTAGACTTTTAATTGGAATGCATGTTAAGGAGAGGATCACCGCTGAACCAGTGCCACACAATGGTATGCTGTATCTTTTAAGAATAAGGCCCTATACCTAGGGCCTTATTCTTAAAAGATAGTCATTATTTTTACTGATTGATTACATAATATTCACCTTAGAGCAGTCTCATCTATCTGCAAGGGTCTAATTTTTTTTCAAATGCATAATCTATTTTACATTTAATATATCTACACAAAATGGAAGAAAAACAGTGATTTCCATTAGTAATGGATATTTCCTCACCGCTTCAGAGATTAAACAGCAAAATTATATAAATAATACCAATAGCAGGGATGCAAAAAGTGTTTGCAAAAACTTCTGCTTACTTTATAAATCTTTGGTGAAAAATCAAAGACTAGAGCTGAAAATTTTGAATTGTGACCAATGTCTTCTAAATTTTGAGGTAACCCACTATTGTTTTCTTTAATTTATAGTACATTGAAAGGACCAACATCTCTTTTTGGCTCAAACTAAGACATTTTTTATTGTTAATTTGAAAGTTCAAATCCAGTGGACTGCTGGGTTTAGGAATTGAGAAGGGTCCAAAAGTATTAGGAGAATTTAAGCTATCTGAGAGCATTGAGAAATGGTTAGGTTCCATAATCCCCTCTAACAATTTTAGACTATGTCAGTGCATCATTGAATGTGGACACTGACTATGATGCCTCGCGCACAACCTTGGATGTGAAATAATATTTTTGTGTGGAAATATTTAGTATTTCTGTTTATCCAAGAACCTATTCCCCCTGAAACTTGGGTTTTAATAGCCATAGCATAATGAATATCATTAGCCCTATCTTTTAAGCTATATTTTATTAGAAGATATTTAACTTTAAAATATAATTTATAATATTTCATATGTGATGTGCCATTTTTTTTTAAATTTTATGCTGTAAGTACCAGAAATTTAAAACAATTTTGGTACATTTAATGATGGTATCATCAAAATAAATTCAGATCTCTTGTAATAATTTAAATTTTAAAATTTCCAGGAAGTGACTTCATCATTTGTGAAATAGAAAATGGAGGGTTATTAGGTAGTCGTAAAGGTGTGAATCTTCCTGGTTTACCTGTGGACTTGCCTGCTGTGTCTGAGAAGGACAAAGCTGACCTACGCTTTGGTGTAGAACAAGGGGTGGATATCATATTTGCATCATTCATACGAAATGCTGCTGCATTAACAGAGATTCGTTCAATTCTTGGAGAAGATGGCAAGAAGATAAGAGTTGTGTCAAAAATTGAAAATCATCAGGTAAATTTTTTTCCTTTAATGATTTGCTTGTATGTATATAATCATCATAATAAGCTGATTTTTATGCCCCAAATATTCAAAGGAATAAGTGTAATGCCAAATTAACTTAACGAAATTGAATTTAAAATAAGAGAAGCAATTTATACGCACAGAAATTATGAGTAAAGGATAATTCCTGCATAGTTGGCCTATCAACTTAAAGCTTAGTAAATGAATCTTTTACAAATAATGAAGTTACAAAAGTACATGGTTTCTATAAAAAGTGTCGGGAAAAGTTGTAGGAAAATAGATTTATTTCAGAAATTGGTATAATGCCTCAAAATATTTCCTAGCACATCCCTTGAGCATCAACACATTTTTGTTGGTGACTTTTTGATGACTCATATGCTCCCTGGTAGGCAGAGTCCGGAAGGTGTTTCAGGGTGCACGTGTAAGTTTCTTTGACAGCACTTATGATGGTGTCCTTTGAGAGAGGATTTCACTTTTGGGAATAGGATATCATCTGCTGGTGCCAAGTCAGGAATGTAAGGGTGTTAGGGAATCGTCATGTTGCCATTGGAGGTCTTCACTAGCATACATTCGACTCTGTTTTTGGTCGTCCATCAAGACTTTCAGGACAAGTTTAGCGCAGACCTTTTGCATCACCAAGTTTTGAGTGAAAATGGTGTCCATTTCATTTTATCATCGCCAATACAATCTGCGATCATTTGCACACTTAACTGACAGTCTGAATTTAGCACTTAATGCACACATCAGGAAAAATTGTTACTGATACTTTTATACAAACCTTGTACTTGATCACCTAGAAATGCTTTCATGCTCACTACCAGCTGTTTTCAATTTTACTTATTCTTATCCTCTTCCCTTGGCATTAGAGATGACATTACCTTTATTAAATGGAGTCCTAATTTATATTTGTCATCTATCTATAATGGACCTCCTATTATCTTATTCCGAATTTCTCTTTCCTTCCCGAGACCCTCACAACTCTAGAGGTGCTGAATCACCTTTACGATTTGATGTATAAATGTCAGAATATTTTGAAGCGTTCACTTTCCAGTGCCTTGTATGAAATATCCTTGAATGTAAATCTTTTATTGGAGATTGCAAGTATCTTTATGCTTCAAATGGAAACATTTCATTTATCTACACTATTAAAGCTGTTCTTTGTCACAAGCAAAGCTCTCCTTATTAAAAAATAATAGCTTTTGAACTTGGAATGATTTGTCATTATGGTGAAAAATGTGACGTGTGGGTTGAGTAAAAGAATATTAAATCTTTGACTCTTGATCTGGTGGCTATTCGAAAGGTTCATGCTAGAGAAAAACACTATATTTGGGTGCAATGAGCAATTCTTAATTTTTTAACTTTGCATGTTAGAAATTTTATGCATGTACATGTATTTCTCTCAAAATTTGAATGGGTGATTACTATGTTTCAGATAAAACAAGTCTCTTTAGTTTCTTCATCCATTTATGTGAAGTTCAGATAACTTTGCATGATTAATTTTAATACAGAATTATGTCGTTCAAAGAAACAATACTTTTTTTTAGGGGGTGAAATACTTAGATGAAATAATAGAAGCTTCTGATGGTATAATGGTTGCACGTGGTGACTTGGGAATTGAAATCCCTCCTGAAAAGGTCTTCCTGGCACAAAAAGCAATGATATCTAAGTGTAATAAAGTAAGTATACTGTGTTATTATGACAACAATTAAGAATACCATGTAGAAGTTTGCTGTTGAAAATTTTGTGTATTCAGTTTTTCACTTAAGGCTTTGAAGCACATGATATTATCAACTCCCTAGTCTTGGTTTATATTGAAGGAGATCCATCCTATGAATAATTTACCTCCAAATCCAATGTAACAGAGAAGCAGCTACACACTCCATAATATGCCAAAACTTGGGCACCCACTCTTATAAAATATTTCTCTTGCTGCTTTTTAAAATAAATATTACCTATTAACTTGCATTAGCATTAAGTTGTTTTCATTTCCTATCTAATTATTTGTATAGGTTGGGAAACCTGTCATCTGTGCGACTCAAATGCTTGAGTCTATGGTAAAGAAACCACGACCAACACGTGCTGAAACTTCTGATGTGGCTAATGCAATACTTGATGGTGCAGATTGCGTCATGCTTTCTGGTGAAACTGCAAAGGGTGATTATCCCTTAGAGTGTGTCCTTACCATGGCTAATATCTGCAAGGAAGCAGAGGCAGCTCTCTGGCACAAACAGCTCTTTGTGGACCTGGCAAGCATGGTGAGTAATAATGCCAAGCAGTTCTTTAATGTGTATAAGTTACATTTATGTATGGGCTTAGTTTTCCTCAAATCGACGCGGAAAACTTTTTAATATTTGACATTTTTTGTTTTCCCCTAAAGACATGAATCAAAACTATGACGTGCTGGATGGTACAATTTAGTCTAGAAAGTTGGGATAATTTAACAAGGAATTTATGTAGTTTAACTTACATTGGAAATGGTTAGTATTCAATAGTAATGCTAAAAATCTTCACTTTATTTATTAAAACTAGGGAATTGTAGTCTAAATATAATCCAATGCTGAATCCAGTTGATAGAACTTCCAAATATTAATCGGTTTCCTTAGCAGTATTTAATTAAACATGCACAGTTGATGTTCAAATTTCCATTATGGTTACTACTGATGTTAATTATTGAATATTGAGTGGTTATATTTACTCATCACTACACGTTGTGTAAACAGACATGGATTTTAAAAATATTGAAATAATATGTTAAAGTCCTCTTTAAGTTTATTATATAAATTTGAATTTCTTATTTTAATTGAGAGGTAGCAAACAAATTTTTACAGAAGCCTAAATGGTGAAAAATGCATAGATGGTAGTAATCAGGGGTGGTGGCCGACAGCACGTCATTTGTACAATTCCGTTGGTTCCACTCCTGATACAGGCATTCCTAATATCAAGTTTGTAGTGATATTTCAGAATAACCTTCAAAATTACTATAATATGAATTACATTGCTCTACTATAACAATGAATTAAAAACAAGTCAATTCCTTAAATTATGTAATCACATGTCATATTGTTGTGTCACATGTATGTATGGTGCACCTGTATTATAAGTATGTACATTGCACAGCTTAACAACTTTTCAAGCAAATCAACGCATTTTATTCGTAAAAGTTGAATAAAGTATCAAACTTACAGATAATAAAATGTGCAATCTTAAAAGTAGTTTACTGTATACTACATTGTTTCACTTTGAATGATGGCTAGCAGCAGTGCACACTTTAAATATGCAATTTGGCTGTTATATAGTTTCTTTGAATGTAACTTCTCCTTGGAGAATTGCAGTTTTGCTATTTGTGTAGACGATGGAGGGTTGGGGTGATATAAACTTCATTTTCATTCATTGTTGGCAAAACAGCAGGTCTAAGATGCAGACAGATGATATTTAGCGTGTTATTTGCACTATACTACTAGTTCTGTCTCTTGTGTTATCTTCAGGTCTCACTCCCATCACAAAGAGTCAAAACCCAGGTCATTTGAGTAAAAATAGAATAGTAGAAATCACAAGTATTAAATAGCATCGCTCTCCAATGTGGAAAGTTTCTACAAGTTAAGCATGAGACTATAAGACCCAAGAGTGATAATTGCATAACCAATGCTCATGGTTCATGTTGTGGTCTCATCTGCCTCGGACATCCGAGCCTTATGTCTTGTCATCTATGGCATAGACGCAACTATATCATTTTACAAACCATGACAGGTTTGCATAAAAGTGAGATAAAAAAATTTTTCTTCCAAAAGCTTAGGTTCAAATCGGAGTTGATGTATTATAAATTGTTTAATGTATTGCTTTACTCCATTTCAAGTAATACACCCTAATTATTAAGTGAATGTTTTCTCTATTTTATAACAGGAAATATTTTACAAAAATGATCTTCTTTTAAGGCTAAACCACCTCTGGATTCAGCACACACTATTGCCATTGCAAGTGTAGAAGCATCCACAAAATGTGTAGCTTCTGCAATTATTGTCATTACCACAAGTGGACGATCTGCACACCTTACCTCCAAATACCGACCAAGATGTCCAATTATTGCTGTCACACGCTATGCCCAAGTGGCTAGACAATGCCATTTGTGGCGTGGAATCCTTCCACTCCATTATACAGGTTTGTCTTAGGTTCTACTGTTGGCATGAAATGATGTAATTGTTTAATAGATTAATATAATCAGCTTGTATTATTTATTCATCATGATTTTGTTTCCCATTTATCCATGATGGAGACCAATAAAACCTGTTTGTATCATTTAAATAAATCTTTAGAAAAACGTTTTTAATTGTCTAATATAAATTTTACTCTGGAGTCTGGACTATGGATTTATGGAGTTAATTTTGTACTTTTGTGTTTAATGTAAACCTTTTACTTTTTGCAGTGGAACCACTCCCTGACTGGCTGAAAGATGTAGATGCACGGGTGCAGTTTGGTATTTCCTTTGGAAAAGGAAGGGGCTTCATCAAGCCTGGGGATGCTGTTGTTGTGGTGACCGGATGGCGCCAGGGTTCTGGGTTCACCAACACAATGCGTGTGGTGTATGTATAGGCACAATGGCCGAAGAATAAATAGTGTGCCCTACCCTTCCTGGTCATAGATGGCCCTCCCTTGATAGAGGAAGTGGTGAGAGGGTGTCTAAGGGTAGCCTCCATTCTGAAATCAGGCAATGCATTGGGAGAAGTGGGTGTTCAAAAGCTTCCTGGATGGTCCTACTTCTAGTCACCATGAAAGTGCTGTTGTTGGTGGGCAGTTCAGTCCATTCACCGTCAGGGGAAGAATCTTTCTTTTGTAACTTCTACTTTTGCACAGATTGTTTTAATACTCCTTTCACTTTGGGAAATGGTGCTGACGTAGTCTTTTTCTGTTCTAGTAAATTATTTTAATTTATTTCTTTGGACCACAGCAGTATTTTTTTATATTTCCTTATGTTCATCTTTAACTAGTCAATCACTTGGTTCCTTTATCTTGTGTCCTACCATTCATTTTTATTCAATCTGCTCGAATCTCACTCAAATGCACCACTTATCATATATTTGAAGCATTTGAAACCCAAATTTCTTTTGTAAGATCTTGGAATACCTTAAAAGTTCAAGCGAACTGTGCTCCAACTTACCTGTTTCATTCATGCTTGAATGAGTAGATAAATATAAATTAAAACTTATGTTGAACAATTTTCCATGCTCTTACCTCATTACAAATTTAATTCAATCCAATTTTTGTGCATTTAGCATTGCTTGTCTTGCTTTAGCATGTCATTAGCTATGAATTTAATGCATGTTTTAGTTTTGAGTGCATTTTTTATTTGGTAAAACATAGCCCCTTCTTATTATATCCTTTTGCACTTGTTTATGGTATTAGTTATATTATCTACCCATTTTCCCTTTTCAGTATTGTTGGTAGCGAGTGAGCAGGGACTACCTGTTGTGACCTGTAAGGAACTGGCTTCTCACAATTGTCAAATAGCTAATCCTTAAATGTATGGTATAGGTAAAGCCTCTTATCAAGAGTAGTGTTGCAGTATTAAAGCTCACATAATGGTTATGGCAAAGCGTATTATATTGTCTCAGTATAGATTCTATATGGAATCATTAAAATTATTTATTGGTGTGTACATTATGAAATCATCTATGTGCACTCAGTCATACATTTTAAAGATGATATTTATGTATTGAAGGAATTACTGTAATTTATTGGCTTCTAAAGCATTTTGAAGTGATATGGAGTGTATACAATCTGAAATTACAAAAAGTTGAATGTTGAATAAAACTGTTGTCTACATACTCAAGTTATTTCAATCTTTTGCTGCATATTTTTCATTCATTCATGCCTATCTGTAATGAAGAAAAGAAAAATTAGTTTTGGGAAGGGAAATAACATTACTGAGCCACTGCTGTGAAGCTGGGGGAAAGAATGATGAGAAGTAACTGCGGAATAACAACTAATTTTTAAAATCTCCAGCCTTTAATAATCTTTTTGTATTTTGAAATCTACTAGGGTTTAAAATGCAGAAAGATTATTGAAATCACTTCAGTCCTTCATGATGAAAAATGTTTTACATTACTATTCTGTTGAGAATTTATTAATGTCATTTCCACTAGTGTTCAAATTGGACTGTAATGTATGTTCCATGAATAGAGATCTAGGTTGTACCACAAGGAAAGATGCAGAAAATTAAATAGCCGTAATGGATCAGTTATCCATGTTTTACTGTCATTCTGGCATGTAAAAATTTGAGATTTCCCAGTAGAGGTGCTTTGATGATAATGTTCCTTGATAATTTTTCTGATTTAGGCAAAATCAATTAACTATGCTATAATTTGACATCTAATTGTGCTTTAAACGACTAATTTGGTATTAATTAAATGACATCAATTCATATAATCATTCACCATTAATTATCGCTGTATACTTTAAATCAAAATATTTTTCAAATTAGATATATATGGAAAATTTGTATGTTAGATATATATGGAAAATTAATTGTATGTTAGGCAAATGTAATAATGGCTTAACATTATTTTTACTATTATTGTGGTTATGCTGAATATCAACACTCAGAGAAGATGGAAAATTTTCCATGTATGTGAGGCAATTTAAACTTGCTTGAAGCATTGTCATTATAAATTAAAACTATAGTAAACAGATAATATTCTTCGTCCCAGATTTGTCAATTTAGGGTGCATAAATAACCAATCATTATTGTAAAAATACTGCTTTAGCATTCACAATGTTATGCATTAGCATGTGGTGGCACAAAGCATAAAACTGTTTTGCTATTTGTTAAATATAGAATTTTAACTGAAATACCTGTGCAATGTACAAGGATTTATAGTGTGTCCTGTGACATTTTTCCAACCATATCAATCTCAATTCCTGGAATTTTCAGTGAAATCTTATAGCATGCGAGTTTTTAATGGAACTTGGGTGCAAAAGTGACTGATTACAACTGTATTTTCCATACCGCTGAAATTCACATGTCTTTCAATTGGTGTGAAAACGAGGAAGGCTGGGAAGGTTCACCCATTGATAGCATTATAGCGATAATCTGAGTATTTCATAATCCTAATTCTTGATACTCTGAAAACTGATTTTGATTTTTTTCACAATGCTTGAAAATGACAAAAAATATTAAAACAAAAGTTCTTCAAGTATAAAATACAAATAGTTGCTCCTTTCATAATGTACAATAGAAACCAGAAGGGTTAAACCCAACTTCTACCTCACATAAGGAGCATTGATATCTTGCTTCATTTCAATAAAAGTTCACCCCACATTTTGTAAATCTTGGAATTCCACTAACTTCCAATGTGACTAGCAATCAATCTTTGTGATTAAAACTTTAAATAACATTTTTTCAGGAAAAAGATTCTTGAATATTTCATCCAAAAATTCATTTGGAGTTAAAAACACTGAATTATATCATTAGCCATTCAATTGAATACAAAATTAGGGAGTCATAGTTTGATACACGTCAATGTCTACAGAAAAGTCAAATCAAGGTTTTAATAGATTTTTCTTCTCTTGCCACACCCTCTACCACACAAAATTCCAGGTATTTCTCTTGACCAGGGTAATTAACGGATTTCATTACCCTCCTGCTTCAAGAAGCACCATCAGTTTGCTATTCCCAACACAAGCTTATGTAACTAAGTTTCCAGAAAGCCATATAGTGTCCTAAAACCGAGAAAGTCCTCTCAACCCACAACGAGGATAATGATTGTTACCCATAGTGGAATGTCTTCTGATGATGTTCTTCTCTGCTGAATAAATTTTATCTCGTGACATAAATATATGCAGTTGATAAAGGCAAGAAGAAATACAAGATTCTAATTTTAAAACAGCACACTGAAGGCTTTGGAACTTCCATTTTGAATGAAGTTTCAGCAAAGTTTTCAGTTCAGTTTTATTGTTTATGAAGAATTATTTCAGAACTATTATTCAGTGCAATCAAAAATAATAAAAAACTTCCCCATAGGTTAAAACATTACTCAGTTTATTGGTCATATAATTAATGATAGGTGCATTATTAATTATTAGCATTGATGAAATGATGAGCTTAACATTTTTTTACACTCTATAACTCTGATCCGCCATAGTTGAAACAGGATTTTTGCTCAGAAAGGAAATATAAAGATTACTTACATTAAGTTTCTTTTTCTTTCAATTTCATGTGTGCCATACACTTGGAGAGTTGTCAACAATGACAGTACTACCACACCACCAAAAAAACTAATTTATAAGAATTTAAAAGATAATCAATAATCGCTACTTTTTAATACCACATGTGGAGAGTAAATTTCAAAATTAACAAATATGTCATAGTTTTTCTGAGAAACTGCTATGATGATCACATAACAACTCAGATGAGTATGATGAAGGACCCAATTCTCAGATTCATCAGAGCCTCCTAAGCAGAAAAATATGTACAAGAAATACACAGAAAAACCTGTACAAGAAATAGCATAAAAAAGTTGAGGAAGATAACTTCATTTTTTCACATTCTTCTAAGTGGTTTGATGCAGAAAATTTCAGTATGAGCTGGCAACTTGCAATAATGGTCCTTCTAAATATTCGGAGAGGGCTTTAGCTTTGGCCCTGAGGAGTCCAAATCCCACAACATCCTTGGCATACAAGCACAGAAGTACATTTGCTACTTGAGTAATGGCCACTTTTCCTTCCTAAAATAAAATGATGCCATATAATAATTACTATAAAAGCAAATCATTTAATTTAAAATTCATTCCTAAGATCACATATTGAATAAAACTGTCGATTAATTTGAAGTCTGTTTTGGAACATTAAACATTCTGTGGGCTGAAGTTAGTTTCTTTCATTTATATACTACACCATATGCTATGCCTGTCCCATTTCCCCTAACTTTTTACAATGGAGTTCGGAAAATGCCAAGAGTTTTTTTTGGAAGGAAAGGAGTGAAGAATTTGAAAAAAGCTTTCTATTATTCTTTTTTCTGACAATTAACAAACTTAAAATTTCTTCCTTAGAATATTATACCTACTTTAGCCACCTAAGAATATAGGAAAACGCTGACATTGCGCATTTAGAAACTGGCACTGGGAGCTAATCAACTCTCATTCAATTTTTGACTTTAGGGTTCTGTTGGCCAAAAAAATAAAAAGAAGTATGCCCTATCCAATTTAGAAATAAGCCCATCTTTTTCATAAGCTGACATAGTTTTCATTTCATAACGCCATTCCGCGTCACATTTACACAGACATTCTTTGAGTTGAGGCGGAATTTGGGTTGCCCAAACTGAGGTGGCAGACGTATCAAAGGCAACATGGCAGTGCCAATTCCACGGCCACTAGGAAAATTTATTTTGGTTTAAGATATTATGAACTAAAGCAGAAGATTCGTTATACTTGTAATGCTTCCTTTTTTCCAGTTTAACATTATACTTACAGGGAACTAGGGGAGTAATAGCGCCAGTGCCCTACTAACATAATATGTTACTCTCGACTACACACCCTAAATTGTATTTAAAAATTATACAGCCTATTACCATACAGTCCATCAAAACGAGCTGCAATTTATCCTCTTTGAATGCATTTCTGCCATTTTTTTCGTAGGCAGACCAAATGTTGCTAGCGATTGCTGCCGTAACTCTTGCATCCTTATCTCCATAGCCGCTGTATGCCAGGAGTGCTCCTTCATGGTTGAGTAGACTGTAATAACATACTTAAGATTAATATTATGATAGCACAAAATGACGCATGTCATAAAAAACTTACGTACAGTGTATTTTCCACACCCCCTGTATTGGCCTGACTCAAGACTTGAGTTAAAGCTTTGGGCTTCAGCATTTTTCTGAACTTTAATTATATAAAGAAACAGAATGCGTGTTGTGAATGAAAGAATTTCCTAATATTCAACAAACTAATGCGAACTTTCCAAAATCCTGTGGGTAGAACTAATGAAATTTAATCGAGCACGAAGGCTTCATATACTTCATGTGTGAGCTACAGCTGTCACGAGATTCAAACAAACGAATGACGAAATTACTAGATTGTTTAGATCGCAATTTTGTGTTTGGACGAAATGGACCGATTTGTCCTGAGAGACGACCTGAAACGAATGGATTCTCCTTTTGGATTTGGGAACGAACTCGTTGGACTACCGGCTCTCTTAAAATGTGTTCGTAGAGAGAGAAGTCAATGTGTTGTATAGTTTGTCGAAATGGAGTTATTTGTCATAAATAGGTAATAATTACTCCTTATTTATTTTTTGTTTTCAATGAATTGCCATGTTTATTGAGTATCTTTTTTATACTTCTAGATATTGGGGGGAGAATAATAATGGGCAGAATGAAACTACTGAGCCTAAATTGAAGATGAAAAAGCTCCTTCAAAGGATAGAAGAAAGGAAAAACTTAAAAGAACACCACAAACATGATGCGGAAATCAAAGAAGAACTTAGTCCCGATGTTAAAATCAAAAGGGTTGAGGAATCATCTAAGCCTCCAAAGAAAAAAGTTAAAAAGAGAAAACTCAGTGAGCATGTTATTGATAATGAATCTAAAATTAAGTGCAAACGGGAGTCGGACGACGAAGAATCTGGTGCTTTGTCTTCGCCAGAAAATTCTGAAGTAAATGAGGCATGTGAACGTGATGAAGAACAATTAGTGGATTCCCATTTTGAGTCCCAGACAGATTGCGTTATCGATTATTCTGTAAATGAAATAGGGCAAGAATCATTAAACGACGAGAAAAGTTTTGGTAAAATGCGTCGGAATAATGTGTCGTCAGTTGAAAATTTCACCGTTATCGGCACAGAGTCCTTTAAAGGCCTAGTAAAGGTAATTATAAAGGTATTCCTTCGAACGTCAAAGATGGGGCTTTGTGATTCTTAAAGTGGTATCGTTATATTTATAATCATAATATTATACGGTTTTTTATTTTAGTGTAACATGTTACTGAGATATATTTCCAGATAGTTTGAGGCAATTTCACGCACGGCAGTAGTGTGTTCACCTCATTTGCCCTTTGGCTGTCAATGTCAATTACGTTAAGTGTGATACGATTATTCATTATATGACTTTGTTCGTCATTTAATTATTAATATAATGTCACGTGAAGTAATTGTGTGTTATCCAATTATCCTGCCTTCACCTGACTGAGTTAACTCCTGGAATCTTAGTTTATCTATTCTGTAATAATATAATAAAACCAATTAAAACTTAAAAGGTAAAATTTAAGGAATTACTTTTTTACCTATTAATAAATTTCTATCTCGTCTTTTGGCGGTTCAACGCTGGTTCTAATATTCAATATCTGATTCAAGATTGCCCTATTTTCCAGGAGGCATTAATATTAGTTGGTGCGAACATTTTTCCCCTCCTTGCAGTTTTGAATTTATATTCTGTGTATTTAATGACACAGGCCAGCCAAAAGTTGCCGCCTTGGCTTCAAAATCCAGTTGCCATCCCCGTGGACTTAGAGAACTTTAAAGATCCGTTAAGTAACTACGAAGGTATGCTGGACCAGAAACTCATTAAGACATTAAGAAAAAATGGAATAACGCACTTCTTTCCAGGTATTTAATGCCACATTTTCTAATGATTTTTACGTAATACTCAGTTAATGAAAAACTAATTACAGTTAAGCAATAATGATATATTTAGTTTAAATTGTAATAGTGTATATTCTGAAAGAGAATTCTTTTTATTTAGAGCAAATATTCGACCTTTTATTGGTGGAAATTTGTTACATTAGTTAGAAATAACCATGCATTATTCATTTATACCAATTTTTCTATTCTCACTGCGGAATTCAATGTTTAAATCTTGATGAATTACTTGAAGTGATATTTATATGTTGAAATCACCAAAACTGTAGTATGAATAGAAAGTATATAGTAATTTTGACCTAGTCTTTATTTACCACGTCCTGTTTAATTATAATTTTATCTAGTGTAGAATTTTCAGAAGAATTCAATCTTAATAGCCGGAAAAATTAATAGTAAGAATGTATTTTTCATCATTTCAGTTCAGGCAAAAGTTATACCATGGCTATTGGAGAATAATTTAAGGTGCCGCTATCATTGGCCGAGAGATTTGTGTGTTTCTGCTCCTACTGGCAGTGGAAAAACTTTGGCTTTTGTATTGCCAGTTGTTCAGGTAATGGGCATAACCATTTATTTCCAGGGAATGAAATAAAAAATTAACAGCAGTTTCTAATGTGGCAGAATGCTTTGTATCATTTCGGCATCTGAATTCCTAGAATATAACCAATGTGACAAAGAAAATGATATCTTGAATTGAACTGACAATGCAAATGGCATAATAATACTCCTGTATTCAAATAATATTTCTTTGAATTCTACTTTGGTATTTACAAAGTGAAACAAAACCAATCCCCTAATTTGCGTATTCAACAATTTTGGGGTTTTACTGAGTTCACTATTTGTTTGTATGGAGGAATTTCTTTTCAACTTTTTAAAATTCAATGTTATATTCAGCATTAAAAATCTTACAGCCATTTCAAGTATTATGCATAGTGTAACTGGTTTTAACATTTAATTATCATCATTGATGCTACCACTTTTGAAATTCACGAGTCCAATTATATACACATACTTGCAAGAAGGTGTGGGTGGGTGCAGGAAAGTTGGAGTGACTGGCTATTGGCTTGTGGCTATTGGTCATGTGGCAGATTTGGGGATTATTTGGTATCTGGGGGATGGGGAGGAGAAAAAAATACACTTGGAGTGCAGAGTTATTAGTAGGGTAGGAAGAGGGAAGTTAGGGTGGCACAATGGAATTGTCATCGACAAACAGCTATCCTCCATTCCCACATCAGCCCACACTGAACATACCCACTGTCTTTCCTTACAACAGTTTATTCTCCTCTTCCCACCTAACCATCAATTCCATAAGGGACAATCAATCTTAACTCCAGATAGCACTCCACCCACCCTCTCCTATAAATGAACTTGGATATATCAAAAACTGCATCTAATGATGACACTTAGGCATCTAAACCAGTTGTAGCATGGTTAAATTCAATGAAATTAATGAGTGCTTTTCCATGATTTCCTACTAGTTAGGGGGATAATCCCAAGAGTACCTGACCTAACCAAGAAAACACAAAAATTTTGGAAAAAAATGCATTTATGTTTCAACATAATCTCCTTTCAGCTCTATACACATTTCCCAGTGATGTTTAATAAGTTCGATACCCTCTTTATAATAAGAACTGCCTTGCTCTTCAAAATAGCCGTTAACTGCCGAGATCACTTCTTCATGGTTAGATAATCTTTGACCACCGAGCCATTTCCTTCAAGTATGTGAACAGAAAATAATCCAAGGGGGATAAATCTGGCGAATAAGGTGCATGAGGTAGCAATAAAAACTTTAATTCATGAATTTCGACATTGTGATAACAGATTTGTGAGCTGGTTGAAACAACACTTTCTTCTTAGCCAAATGCCTAAAATATGTATTTATTTTTCAACACAATCTCCTTACGAATTTATGAGCTGGTGTGTTGTCTTGATGATACAACACTTTCTTCTTAGCCAAATGCTGCTGATTTTGCTTGATTTATTTGCTACAATATTGCAATAAGTTCGCAAAATACTCCCCATTGATAGTTTTTCCTTTTTCAAGTTAGTCAATGAAAATTATCCTATACGCATACCAAAAAACCAATGCCATGACCTTGCCTAGAGATGAAATGGTCTTCACCTTATTTGGAGCCGGTTTTCCCTTCCCTTCAATCCATTGTTTTGGATGTTCTTTTGTCTCGGGTGTGAAGTAATGGACCCATATTTCATCCATGGACATGAAACTGTGTGCAAATTCTTTACTTTTCGCACTTTATTGCTGCGAAACTTTACTAAACACTCAATTGAAACATCTTCACGATATTGGTTTTGCTCGAGTGTGAGCAAACGCGGCACCCATCTTGCACTCAGCTTTCCCATGTCCAAATTTTCAGTTAATATGCGATGTACTTCACTTTTTGAAATGTCTACTATGTCTGCTAGCTCGCGCACTTTCAGTCGACAATCAACCAGTATCACGTTGTAGATTTTCTTCACAGTTTCTGGAGTCATCACCTTATTTGGTTGACCAATGGGATGGTCATCTTGACAGCTCGTACGACCTTCTTTAAACCTTCTTACCCAATATTTTACTGTTGTAAACAAAAGAGCAGACTCACCTAGAGTAGAATCCAGTTCAGCTTTTATATTGGTTGGGCTTTCAAATGAAAGTATTGTATCACATAACGATGACCAATTTTCTCCATTTTCACAAATTCACTGAAAACATTCACTATTGGCGGCTGCCGAACAAATATTAAACAACAGGGTATCTTCAAATGTGAAGTATATGTTCTAAAGATTGCATACTTTCTATTACAATGATTTTTCAAACAACTACCGCCATCTTGAGGTCAGGTTGGGTACTTATGGGACCACCCTCGTATTTATTTTTTATGTGCCTAAGATTCTGCAAAAGTTCATGCTTAACATTAGGAATTGTATTTGACAGTAAGATGTATGTATTAATTGAAAGTATATTTGGTCAAGAAGTAAGTATTTCTAAATCTGTCAAAGCAGGCCTTGTGATCTTAGTATGTTTGCATTCAAAGTTGGGCCCCTTAAATGAACCTACAAGTAATGCTTTTATTCATTCATTCTATGCTCAATAATAAATTGCACTTGCAAGATTTTTTTAAAATGAATCAATCAAAATTAGCTGGGTTTATTTGTTAGCTAGATACATAGTATTTGCATAGTGCTTACATAGTATTTACATGATACAGTTTTTTTCAGATAACAGTTCACTCTAAATTGGTATTTTTGCAATTATCTTTCTCAATGAATTATATTCCTAATTTTTTTCCTGCACTCTTCAAGAAATACAGATACTCTTCTCTGAATATATATTTTCTTTATTCTACTCTCTCTCTCTGTAGGCCTTGATGGATCGACTGATCCCAGAGATTAGGGTGCTTGTTGTACTACCAGTGGTTGAATTGGCCAAACAAGTTGGGAGTGTTTTCCGGCAATATTGTGCTGGGACTGGTTTGCAGGTCACAGTCGCTGTTGGTGGTGGAAAATCCTTTGCTGCTGAACACAGCCTGCTTGTAAACCAAGGAGGTTTGTGAGGAGCTTATTGACAATCATTTGATATACCATGGGTGCTTATTTAAACTAATCAACTTATACATTATATACCTCCTCTACTGATTACAGATATTTGACTTCCAATTTTCTTTTGATTTTTTCCTTATTAGTATTAGACAATTGATGGTTTGTCAGAGGCAAATCATTTTAAGTTCATACATCATGTCTACAACTACCCCATATATTCCTATATTAAAATAAAAAGTTTAAGTAACAGGGGGTGGAATATATTCAACCCAGTCTCTTACTGGGGTCAATGGCAAGACCATCAGAGTAGTGCCTGCAGATTTAAAGGGTCTAGGTGAGGCGTATGTTGATAGGCTCTCACTTCAACTTGTGTTGTCATGATGATTCACCTTCAGTACACTGAAATGGGTTACTTTGTGGCTGAAATACGTGTATTACCAGTCATCTTTCTCATCCCTTTCCGTTTTTACCCTTCACCCCTTTCTTTGATTTGTGATGTTAGCCGACTAACCTCATTTGTACTTTGTTTTGAAAGGTAAACTGTTTACGGCTATTCATTTATTCAATTCATATTCTTGCCATTATTTGTTTTGTTATTCCATTGTATATCTTTGTTAGTTTTCCTAACAACGCTTTATTTGGAAGATTCCGAAATAGCTGTGCTACATCTTATAAAAGATTTAGCATAGGCTAAGCATGTATTAATGTGAATAGGCAGTAACTATTTTATGTAACATCTGAAAAGTGCAGCTTTTTATTTTCTTGCAGATGCTATTTATGGTGATAATCTTTTTTTTAAAGAAAAATGCTTATCTAAAAGTAAATCAAGATATTAAAGGATTTTGACTTAATTAATATGTTGAGGCCAATTGTTCTGCTTTTATTTAAATTCTGGAGGGATGTGACCTTATTTCTTTGCGAAATGAAACTTTGTGGTTTGGATTTTGTGTACAACTTAGCCTTGTTTTTAATTTCTGAATATAGAGAGGTTAATCTGGGATGTTTAAAAAAGAAAAGATATTTTTCTTTTTTATTTTTATTTTTCAAATTGATGTGTGTAAATATCCTGAATCTCCTGTGTAATCATAATCATAAAATTGTTTTTTCTACATTTTTTACAGCTTATCTGGATCACCTAAGAAATCAGGGCAGACTGCTTTCTTTATATAGCATCCAGAATCATCTTTTCTTTAGATTTTATCTGCTTTTATGTATTCTACTTCCATAGTAACTTTGGGAAGTTGATGTGCCACCGTGTATTGTTGAAAATCTTCAGTACGCTGAGGTATTCATTTTGTATTTCTTTCGTTCTTGTTTACAGAGTTATTAGGTTGCCAGACAGATATATTTGTGACAACACCAGGTAGGCTAGTCGCTCACCTTCGGGCAGATTCTAAATTATCTAATGACTCAACCTTGATGTCTTCAGCAACTGGAAAAATATCATTGAAACAGCTTCAGTTCTTAGTGATAGATGAAGCAGACAGAGTAGCTGAAGGAGGTCAGAATGATTGGCTCTCCCATTTAGTACACCATCTTGAGCATAATGGAAGATGTGAGTATCTTATTTTATATCGTATTTTAAGTTAATTTGAAAGCATTGGCTCAAATCAGTAATGCTTGGTAGTATTTTTCATCTCCAAAAATTAAAATAAATTCATTCACTAATGAGTGCCTCATTAATGTGGGTTAATAATTTATCAATTTCACCGTTAGATCTCCCATCTCAAAAGCCAAATTGTACAAATGTAGTGATTTAATTGATTTCTGGTCAATTTTGGTGTAATTGGTTTGGTCAATTTTTCATAACTGTTTCTATTGTCTTTCAAAAAATGGGGATATGAAAGATTAGGTTGTATAGTTCTTAATACAATTCTTGTAACTATTTTGAAAAACTGGAATAGATTTATAGAGATCTTACAGAGTGTATACTTGTAAGAAAAGATGAAAGGAATAAATGTAATAATTTGATTGATGTGTGGTGTATTGTATTACATGTTACAGCTTAATTTTTTTTATTCATCTTTTTTTTTCTTGCTGATTGATGGATGTAAATGAGATGGGGATTCTCTTGTTTTGTTAAAAAGATTTGTGTTTGGAAGTTTCCTTTAAGTTTAAGATCTTCAATTTACTTAGGAATCAAAGCAGACTTGTCCATTATGAGTATTCCAGATGAAATCTCCCGATTTTAACTTGAATTATTCCTCAACTGTCTAATTTTTTAATGGGTTCACCATAGATTCCCTTAATATAGCCTTGGTCGAAGTCTGTATTTTTGTTTCTTTTTTAACCTTATTTACAGTAAAAGAAAGACTGGGTTAGAAGTACTTCTTGGTAGTTTTTCCACCAAACTTGTAACATTTTCAAAAAATATGAATTTCAAGGGCAAGCATCTCAAAGGAGCAACCTGCAACAAATGTTGAAATTTTGCCCTTGGGTAATCTTTGTAGAACTTATAAAACACAAAAACTAATGCAGGGTGGCTCAGGCATACTAGATTAATTTGTTAATAATGGATAGTATAAACATTCTCATTGTTTTTCATGGTATCTTTGACGGTCTATGATACGCATGCCAGTGTGAACCATAAGTTTTAAACTTATATGTATGTCTCATTTTCATATAACATATGTATTTTTAGTTACCCAATTTTACTGCTCTAAACTATAAAAACCGTAATTTCTTATTTTTACTTCATCATTTTGTTTTATCAAAGGTAATGCTAATATTTCTAATTTCTGTGGATAAAATTATTTTCATAATTAATTGTGAGCAATAAAATGGTGAATTCAGATAAAATTGAGAATGTGGTGCGTGGCATGATTTATAGAAATTATCTCTTTCTATTTCTTGCAGTGGTGACAAGATCGCTTCCTCCATCAGTGTCAACTTTCCGGAATTCTTTACTCAATCCTTGCAAACCACCTCAAAAACTCCTCTTTTCGGCTACCTTATCTCATGATCCAGAAAAGCTGTCTGCTCTTTCCTTGTTTCAGCCTAAATTATTTTTGAGTGTATCAACTAAGTCAGAGGAAGGAGATAAATGTAAGTGTTTATCACTACTCAGTTTGTTGATTGAATTGCATTAACTTTGTTTTTCATTTCAAGTTATTCTACCTACTAAAGGGAGTTTTTGGATGGCCCCTAATGCATTATAATCCACTAGAGTAATTACAACGTAACAATTTAAGAGTGTAAATATCATTCCCCTTGACTGGGAATCGAACCCAGATCCCTCGATGTCTGGGCAAAAGCTTTAGCCAGTTAAGCTATCAAGGTGTCCTCTTACACACCAAAATTTAAGGGGATGCCTCAATAACTTAACTGACTAAAGCTTTTGGCCAGACATCAAGGGATCTGGGTTCAAATCCCAGCCAAGGCGAATGATTTTCACACTCTGAAATTGTTGCATTGTAATGCATATTAGCTGATGTCTCCTCAAAAAAAAGTTGCTGTTGCAGCATCACCAGCAGTTTTTTGGAATTTGTACGAGAGTGATCCCAAAAATGAGGTCTCCTACTCTTTTAGAACACAAAAAAAATGTTCATTTTCCACTAATGGAATGCCACCAATTGCATGATTGTTGTTTGGTCTCTGGTGTTGTGGAGTGGAGCACCCAGGTTTCGTCACCTATGACAACATTTTTGACATTCATGGGTACCTCTTCATACACTTATACATCACAATCGGTGATGAATATAAGTCAGTTCAATGCCTTTTGTGTTCATAAATCGAATAACTGTGCAAACTTTGCGCTTAGTGGTAGCCTCAAATGGATGCTCCATTCTTAACGGCTGCCATGCCAAGACGGAGCATCCCAGGGAGGTGCGCATATGCTTTTTTGGGAGTTTGGGAAACAGCAATGACAAAAATATAGCCAACAGCCACACAAATCATTTCTCTCCATTCCCAAGGATTAGTGGACCCTACTTTTAGGATTACTCTCCTACTTATCTTGAGAACTTCCTCTTATTTTTCAATCTTTCTTCAGTTCTTTATACCGTCTACCTGTCTCTATGTTGTCTAAAAAGCCTCTTCCTTCCTTTGCCATGCTTATCATACATTCTCTCTTCTATTATGGATTTCAATATTTCTTCCACATACTTTTACTGCCTTTTTCAGATTTCCCCTGTCAACTTCCTATCTTCACCTACAACATTCAAAATTTATGTTCATTGTTAGTCTTCCTGCCTGTTAAATTTATGTTTTTCTTCCATCCCAGTTATCACATCTCAAAATCCTCTCTATCTTGCCTCAAAGACTGGGTTACAGATCCATTATACTCCATATGTCTTCACCAAAAAGAATTGACATTCCTCTCTAATGCCACGACTGCTCTGACTATTTTCCTAACAAACTGTTGTGTGTCATCCATAATGACAGAATGAACAACTTACCTTTTCACATTGCAATTTTGTAGAAAATATGTTGTTCCTTTTGATATTATGGACAAGTTTTTTGTTATTTCAAACCCTTTCTCTTGCAGAACTTGATTACTTTATTTCTGCAACTATACCAATTTATGATTCCTAAACTGTACCCTCCCATCTCTTTCTTTGCTGCCCATTGCATTCCAATTCCCCGTCAATATTGCTTCCTTTCTGAAATATTGTTTGTGATTTCCTCTAATTTATCATACAGACTGTTGACTTATTCTTCCCAGTGACAGCTTCCGTAACTTTAACATCATTCTAACAATACTAACTGTTGGGTTCATCTTCTAAATCTTATTTTCTAATGGTCTCAGCTTGTATTTGTAAGGATTTCAAGTGATGACTATCGTAGAGGCCCTGCCCTCACTACCATTTGCAAACCCAAGCACAGTGGACTGAGTCTTGTAGTTGCTACTGAATTCATTATCTGTTTGTTACCAGTATATATTCATGGAGAATAATTTTAAAATTTCATAGGATCCATGTGATTTAATGAAGCACATTTCTGTATGAATCTTCTAAATGTTGTAAAAGTCTGTAACAGCTGTTCATCCCAATATTCACGTGCATCATTACTAATGAATAAGCTAAAATATACATTGGTTGTGCCAGGCGTAACCCCCAACTATCAGGGTTGTCACCTGTATATCTAATTACTTTATGTCATTTTTTTAAATTAACAGCAGCCACCTCGGATCAACAGTTAAGCTACACTACACCAAAAGAACTCTCAGAAGAATATGTGGTAGTTGATAATGGTGAATCAGAAAAGCCACTGGTTTTGTTGTGGATTCTTCAGCAGCGGATGGTGCTGTATTCCAATACACCTAGGGTCCTCATCTTTGTAGGAACACGAAAGACTTCCATGCGCCTAGCCTTGCTACTTTCCCTAGTGACATGGGATGGTAACATGAGCACCATCACTTCCTCTCACCTTTCATCTGATTTGTCAGTACAAAGTCGAGAGAAAGTACTTCAGGACTTCATAAAGGGGAGAACAAACATGTGAGTAAATTGATTAAATGTATTTTATTTTCTTATGTTGGGGATTATGGAAGGTTTGCTACAATTCTTGGAAAGTCTTGAATTAGGAGGAGTCCATTTAATAATGTACAGTAGCATATATCCTGAGATTTTTTCTTGGAAGGACACATGAAAACCGACCATAAAATTCATCATCATTTTTATTTAATGGATGCCAAATGCTATTACTTTTATTATTTTTAATCAGATATTTGTAGCCTGTGGCCATGCAAGATGCAATATTCTTTTGGTGTTTCAATGCACCACAGTGGAATGTTATCTTAATCTGAATGTTACTTAAGAGGGTGTGCATTGTCTTGATGAAAGATGACTTTCTTCCTTGCCAAACCTGGCCTTTTTTAATATACCTTTTGCTGTAGTTGGTCCAGAAAGTTAGCATAGAATTGTCCAGTAAATTGTTTGACCAGCGGGAAGATAAGCTATCTGCAGAATCCCTTTCGCACCCCAGCAAACTGAAACATCACCTTTCCAGCCGGCCGCATTGCCTTTGGTTTAGTTGTTGGTGGTGAATGAACATGTTTCCACTGCACTGATTGCTGTTTGGCTTCTGGGGTATAGCAGTGGACCCAAGTTTCATCTGTAGTCACAAACCGGCACAAATCTTGTTTGTTGCTCTTGAAACAGGTCAAACATTGTTAGGATATTTCCATTCCGATATGTTTGTAATCCTGCATCAAGAGTCGCAGAATCCATCTAGCTGATAATTTTATAATATCCAATTCCACTGTTAAAACATGATTTGCTCGCTCAGAGGACCACCCCAAGGCTTCAACAATGTCTTGCACTTTTAGTCGACGATCCTCCATGACCATTGTATGCACTTTTGAAATAATTTCTTTGTAGCACATTTTGGCCGACCACAATGTGGATCATCATCTAGGCTGTCCCAACCAAATTTAAACTTGTTTTCCCTCTTGGCAACAGTTGAATATGAAGGAGCACAGTCCCCCAGTGTGTTCTGAAATTCAGCATGAATTTCCTTCGCTTTCATAACTTTCTTTATGAAGTATTGAATCATTGCTTGAATCTAAATTTGTTTCACCTTCACAAATCACTACACAGGAACAACAACAGAGAGGCATTCACTCTATAGGTCTCTTCCCAGAGCAATAACACATAATGTGTTTAATCAAAAATGATGACCTGTTACTATGTGGGTAACTCTTGGCACTAGTGCTGACTTCAGTCAGTGTTTCCGAGAACGTTTCAAGGTACCCTTGTGTTAGAGCATTGCACTGCAATTTTTCACTTTGCTAAGGAATGGATTAAATATCAATTGAGAAGTTTGTAAATACAAAATGTAGCACTACTAATTATGTCTAATTAATTTGAAATTATTTGATACCCTAGTTGTTAATGTTAAATAAAATTATTCTTCCAGCCTTGTGTGTTCTGATGCTCTTGCCCGAGGAGTTGATGTGCCTTCAGTAGACTTGGTAATCAGTTATGATCCTCCTCGTTTCGCAAAGAACCATATTCATCGAATAGGACGAACAGGAAGAGCAGGACATCTTGGGTGTGCCATTACAATTTTAACTCCAAATCAGGTATGAAAACGTTTTTCATGGTACATTTTTGTCACCTCTACCCAATAAGCAGCAGTCGGTTGATATGTCAGGTCTTACTATATGAGCAAGAAATACCGTTGGTCGATTAATTTGCCACATTTCAACCAAGTTTTATTGCCAAAATGATAATTAATTGAAAAAAATATTCCTTTTTTTATATTAAAGGAACGATCTAAATCAGAATCCTTTTTATGAATTATTTTGTTCTAGTAGAAGTAATTTAAGTAACTCATGGTGAACATTAATGCATGTGATTATATTCCTGAATTATCTTTCAAACCATAGAAGAAATTCGCAATAATTTGATTGCACTTCATTTTTTATCATTTTAAATTCTTTATTGTAAATGTATAATATTTAATTACATCTTATAGATACACCTGGAATGTTAATTCCCCCACAAATATCATATAATGTTAAATGGGTGATTGTTTTGGCTTATAGCCAGTCCTAATTTCAGAAATTGGATGAATATGTTTGAAATTGAATTCATGGTACATTCATTGCATGTATGTGAAATTTAATGCATGCCTTAACATTAACTGTATGTTATCACCAGACAAACATTCAACTTGTAACAATTTTCTTCAATAATCATTCTATCTCATGTGTGGATTTTCTTTTGCATCTAAGTGATGTTAAATATTTAAAATAACTTTTCATAGGTGAAAATAAAATTTTGAGATCTTCATTTTTGTATTTTTAGTGCCATATTTGCAGTGTAAAAGAACATACGAGGGATTAATGAGAATACAGCCTTTTAATTCATTGTAACTCAGGAATGACATTTGGATCTTTTCAAATTGAACCATTGCAATAATGACTTGGAAATGAAAATAATTAATGTCTTTATAATTCTAGCTAATTTCTTTTTCTACTGGTTGAACTTAGGCTTAAAAAATCTTAAATTTCCAACTGTCCTTTTATCAGTCTTGGGTATTGAACTATATTTTTCTTGGTCATATCCATGTTACTTATATTTCTATAATATCCATGATTATTTTCAAATGTTTATTTAAACGATGCATGTATTGGAGTGCACATATGCTGACTTATGTTATAGTTAATACATGTTTTAGAAAAATCCATTAATATATTGTTCCTTTCGCAGCTAACTCCATTTGCTTGCATGGTTTCTGGAGGACCAGCAATGGGAGATAGAAAAAAAATTGAAATTAGTGAAGATTCTTTATCTGACCTGAATGAAAAATTTGTGGCGGCTCTTGCATCTATGGAAGATATTCTTCAGGTAAATTCCTTCATGTCTTCTCAGATTGCTGAACATTTTGATGTTGTACTTCCTTTTTTTGATGAATATTTCTGGTATATTTATATCTTAAGTTCATCAATGATATTTAGTTCCAGTATTCAAGTAGCTGCAGAACTTTTATAATTAAATAGTCATTTGAGTGTCATAATTGGTTGCCATTTTATAAGTCAAATGTATTGAGTGGCATAGAGAATTAATTATTTTACTTGGGTGATTTCAAATCGGTTATTTTACAGATTTATTGCAATATGAGATATTTCACGAACAAATATACGGCACACTGCTCTAGTACTCGACTATTGAGTGAAATAAGGGGGATTGAGATGGTGCATGTATTGGAGTGCACATATGCTGACTTATGTTATAGTTAATACATGTTTTAGATAAATTATGTTTTTCTAACATACTGGCTTCCCACCCAGAGGGCCCGGGTTCAAACCCCGGTGGTGTTGAATATTTTTCAGAGTATCTTGATGCCTACATGAGGTGCTTTGTGGAGGGCACTTTGTGTGAGTACGCTGTCCGTCGGATGGGACATTACACTGCGGACCCCTTGGCACCTTTTGTTAAGAGTAGGCTAATGTCGACGCCAGGTTTCTCTCCACCCTTCATCCTTTCCTGTTCATCCCCTATGGCGCAAATGACCTCAGCTGTTGTTCGGCTCTCGTTAATACTACTACTACTAGAGTGAAATACTGTTTACAAGTAAACACAGCTAAAACCGCAGTTATCAGCAAGCAGGAAGTTTTGATGGGTGACAGTAGAGCTAAGCTGTTTCAATCAAATATTCTCTGAACGACAAAATGTCAGCAAGTTCTTATATATTATTCTCTACAGTCACATTACTTTGTTGCCTGTTCAAGTCATAAAGGATGTTAAATATAAAGTATAATGAAATTACATTCAGGATTGTTATTTACGAAACTAGGAAGCTAAATTTTACTTAAGTGGGATAGCCATTATACGAGGGTAGTTTGAAAGATTCTTGGAATCACCACCAGAGGTCAGGGGCTAGCGTAAAGAGTTTTCCACTTAGTAATAGGTCATCCTGTAGCAGTAAAAATGTAACACATCAGTGCTCTGGAAAGAGATCTATGGTGCGGATGCCTCTTTGTTGGTGTTCCCAATAATGTTATTATTATTAGTAAACATCAAAATACAAATATACTTCATACTTTCAGGCCTTACTTCATGAAATTGATTGATGTCCATATTAAAAGAGTTAATAATTTTCTGTGAAAAATTACAAACATATTCAATATAGATATCAAAATATAAGGTTGGAATAAAATGCAGCTTATTTCTTAATGAAAAACACACTAATGGAATAAGTTATTTGAGAGTAAAAGCAGAGATGTCAGTGGAAAGAAAGAGGTGGAAAAACCATCACTGCCCTGTGTTGTAATTAAATGGTAAATTATGTATTTTATTGCATCTTACAAGGTATGTTTTTTATGTTGAAGTATGGATTCCTGTCGGCGCAACTGTCAACTTTCACATGTAAAATAACCTATTGAAAAAATTAAAGTACAGCGTGTAATAACTTTTAGCATCCAAAAGCCCCAAATAATTAATCAACTTATGCAAAATCTGAAAAGTTTTCAAAGCTGTATGCATGATGCTGAAGTAATTTTAATGAGTCGTGATCTTGGTATGTAAAGGGATAGTAACTAGTTTATAAAGTTTCATACATATGATCAGGAGTGGCAAAAAAGAATAAAGTTACACCAAAGATTCGTTCAATATAGTTCAGTGGCTGAATTACACTTTTTCTGAATGCAAGTATAACCACCCCACTTTAGCTCAGTATATAGATCAAAAAATTTAGGAATGTCAGGTATATGTATGGGACACAGTCTTCCAGGGATTAGAGGGCTGGGCTCGATTCCCAGTGATGCCTCTGGACACCTTCAGCTTCACCCAAGTTGGGTGACTTTGCTGAGAAACCCCAGGTGGCACAGGGAAAGGAATAATCCCCTTTGCCTAGATGTTTGAATTTGACATGACATTGGCCTTGATGTCAGTGAGCTCAACCTTCGCCTATCAAAGCAACCTTAAGGGTTATTCCTGTGGTAGTTTACACACATTTAGGCTCCAAAAATAAGCAATCAAAACTATGAAAACCAGCTGAGAATTCAAGTGATGCTAAGTTCTCACATGATTTCAGTATTTTGTGGGTGATTAGGTGGCACAAAGTTATCAAAATTTGATAATTTATATTTATTCTGTGGAGCTACTCTTGCATGCACTTTGTAGATGCCCAAAATGTTTTTTTAAGAGCCTAATAAGGCATCAACATTATTTTTATTTTGTGTTGTGGTGATATTTTATCATTTTATGATCTTAAAATTGAGTAAATGTTTATAGATAATGTTGATTGTAATTAATTTTTTATAATTGTGCCCACAGAACCTCCCAAGCATTATTGATCATATAAGATATTGTGTAAGCATAAAAATTTTAAGATTATTTCATTTCATACTGTGATATATTTTTCCTTGGGAACTTCATTCACTAATTTTGTGAAGTCTATTGAATTCGTGTTTCAATATATGGAAATCAACTCAAAGAGTACTGAGTTTTTTCGATGCTTAATAATCTCTGCTGTCAACCATTCCAGTTGATATAAGTATCTTTTCGAGAGCTAAACAATCCAGTTAGATGTTTTTGTAAAAATAAAATCATCAAAATTGTAGTAGTTTATTTATTTCTATGAAGATTATGCATTGAAACAGATACTGATGAATGTGGTTTTCCTTTTATTGGACTATGATAGTCTATTTGGAATTTTAAATGTAAGGTGGTTTTGTCATTCAAACTTCTTCCAAAACTGAATTTTCAGAAATAGGAACTATATTAAGTGTACAATATGTATGTTGGATGGCAATAACATGGTATCTATCTTTTGTAACATTTATACGAGGCTATTTTCAAAATGGCTTATGACTTTGATGGGATTTGTTAAGGATGCTTTACTACTTAACAAAATTTCATTTATCAGCGACTTTTTATCAACATGGATCAGCTTTAATGAATATGGATCCTTTCAGTTTAGCTTGACCTTTTTTACCTTTTTCCTGCTACTTATCATTTATGCTGATTGCCGTCAATAAAATGAAGAGGAGTGTTTCCTTGCAGTGCTATGAGCTGTTTAATTTAAGTGCATACAGCTATAGTAAAATTATTTTCTGTCGTTCCGGAAATATTTTTTGTATCGAAGCAGAAGATTTTGTGCTTAAAAACTAGGGATGAAGAAATATCTAATTTGCGGTCCTCCTCAATCCCCTCCTCTTAATCTCTCTCTCTCTTTCTCCCTAACTTATTATTACTCACAGTGGTGGATGTATTGCTTCTTTTTTCCTTTCTTGCTCGACTCAAGTTCTTTCCACCTGTTCATCTGACTCTGTTTTTGTTGCATCTCCCTCCCTACCCTTCCTTTCCTGACCCCACATCATCCACCTCCCTACAAGGAGTGACACCACACCACTAACTATGGGAATGAGCACCAGTCATTTTGTTGTAAATAATACAAGTTTTCAGTATCCAAATTTCATTATCACTTAATTGTTATTTTCCATTTTTCTTCAGAATGAACATCAGAATATTACTGAGACAAAGAAGAAGAGGAAAAGAAAGACAAAGAAGAGCCATCCAAATGAGGACTCAAAGAAAAAGTAACTTTCTTATTGTTAATAATAAAAGTGATTTATTCAAGTTAAAATTGTTTTAATATTCTCCAACGCACTGTCTTTTTTCTGAGGTGGTCGAGGATCTTATTCAAATTATTGCTTTTGTGAAGAGTCCCTTCTTAATTGGCATGCAGCCTTAATGTGGAATTGAACTTGATGTTTGCCCTTTTTTCTCCTATTTCCTTATTGAGTAATGAATGTGGGAAGCATTTTGAAAGTAACAAGTATGCTGATAAATTTTGATTTTATTTTAATCCTTCTTTTAAATTTTTGCTCCAGTAACGTTTAAGATATTCCGAACAAATGAGAATGCCTACTCTTCTAGATATCGAACTTATTCTCAATGCATTGTTAGTTTTGCACATGTTGCTTCAAGTTCAATGAAAGCATTTCTTCTTTTACCACATGGGTGACCTATTATGTATGGTATGGCTCTTCACTTCATGTAATTTTCAAAGAAATTTCTGTAATGTGGTGATGTAGAACGTATATCATCTCAACAATATGACTTACAAAGCACAATCAACCCTAAAAAAGAAATACATAAACGCACTTTTTAAATATTTAAGTAATCAGTGTCATTTTTTCATCAGGGTGAGAGGAATGGCCTCTTGTGTTTAATATGTTTTGGTGTGTCGTAACTTTTTATTTTTGAAAAGTAATTGTTCCATAGCTACCAACTTATTACGCTAAAATGCCCACGACATGGCAAATGTAGAGTCGTCGAGATAGGATTAGGAACGAGTTGGTGTGTCTCATTTGAAGCCCATGTTGACTAATTCCGAAGAAACTGCGGGAGATGCCGCAACAGTAACTTTTAACGGAGTCATCCGCTAATGTGCATTTTAATGCAACAATTTCAGAGCGTAAAAATCATTCGCCTTGACTGGGACTCGAACCCAGATCCCTCAATATCCGGTCGAGTGCTTTAGCCACTTAAGCTACCGAGGCGTCCTCTTAAACTCTGAAATTTTGGGGCTTTTAAAGGAACTAGATGTTATGACGAAATACCGTACATACAATGTCACATGCATTCGTAGTCGTGCGCGAGGCGCCACTGTCCACGAGGTTAAAAGCCAACTTTAAACACGTATGGTGTTTTCCCTTTGACAAATTCCGAAGAAACTGCGGGAGATGCCGCAACAGTAACTTTTAACGGAGTCATCCGCTAATGTGCATTTTAATGCAACAATTTCAGAGCGTAAAAATCATTCGCCTTGACTGGGACTCGAACCCAGATCCCTCAATATCCGGTCGAGTGCTTTAGCCACTTAAGCTACCGAGGCGTCCTCTTAAACTCTGAAATTTTGGGGCTTTTAAAGGAACTAGATGTTATGACGAAATACCGTACATACAATGTCACATGCATTCGTAGTCGTGCGCGAGGCGCCACTGTCCACGAGGTTAAAAGCCAACTTTAAACACGTATGGTGTTTTCCCTTTGACAAATTCCGAAGAAACTGCGGGAGATGCCGCAACAGTAACTTTTAACGGAGTCATCCGCTAATGTGCATTTTAATGCAACAATTTCAGAGCGTAAAAATCATTCGCCTTGACTGGGACTCGAACCCAGATCCCTCAATATCCGGTCGAGTGCTTTAGCCACTTAAGCTACCGAGGCGTCCTCTTAAACTCTGAAATTTTGGGGCTTTTAAAGGAACTAGATGTTATGACGAAATACCGTACATACAATGTCACATGCATTCGTAGTCGTGCGCGAGGCGCCACTGTCCACGAGGTTAAAAGCCAACTTTAAACACGTATGGTGTTTTCCCTTTGACAAATTCCGAAGAAACTGCGGGAGATGCCGCAACAGTAACTTTTAACGGAGTCATCCGCTAATGTGCATTTTAATGCAACAATTTCAGAGCGTAAAAATCATTCGCCTTGACTGGGACTCGAACCCAGATCCCTCAATATCCGGTCGAGTGCTTTAGCCACTTAAGCTACCGAGGCGTCCTCTTAAACTCTGAAATTTTGGGGCTTTTAAAGGAACTAGATGTTATGACGAAATACCGTACATACAATGTCACATGCATTCGTAGTCGTGCGCGAGGCGCCACTGTCCACGAGGTTAAAAGCCAACTTTAAACACGTATGGTGTTTTCCCTTTGACAAATTCCGAAGAAACTGCGGGAGATGCCGCAACAGTAACTTTTAACGGAGTCATCCGCTAATGTGCATTTTAATGCAACAATTTCAGAGCGTAAAAATCATTCGCCTTGACTGGGACTCGAACCCAGATCCCTCAATATCCGGTCGAGTGCTTTAGCCACTTAAGCTACCGAGGCGTCCTCTTAAACTCTGAAATTTTGGGGCTTTTAAAGGAACTAGATGTTATGACGAAATACCGTACATACAATGTCACATGCATTCGTAGTCGTGCGCGAGGCGCCACTGTCCACGAGGTTAAAAGCCAACTTTAAACACGTATGGTGTTTTCCCTTTGACAAATTCCGAAGAAACTGCGGGAGATGCCGCAACAGTAACTTTTAACGGAGTCATCCGCTAATGTGCATTTTAATGCAACAACGTGGACAGTGGCGCCTCGCGCACGACTACGAATGCATGTGACATTGTATGTACGGTATTTCGTCATAACATCTAGTTCCTTTAAAAGCCCCAAAATTTCAGAGTTTAAGAGGACGCCTCGGTAGCTTAAGTGGCTAAAGCACTCGACCGGATATTGAGGGATCTGGGTTCGAGTCCCAGTCAAGGCGAATGATTTTTACGCTCTGAAATTGTTGCATTAAAATGCACATTAGCGGATGACTCCGTTAAAAGTTACTGTTGCGGCATCTCCCGCAGTTTCTTCGGAATTTGTCAAAGGGAAAACACCATACGTGTTTAAAGTTGGCTTTTAACCTCGTGGACAGTGGCGCCTCGCGCACGACTACGAATGCATGTGACATTGTATGTACGGTATTTCGTCATAACATCTAGTTCCTTTAAAAGCCCCAAAATTTCAGAGTTTAAGAGGACGCCTCGGTAGCTTAAGTGGCTAAAGCACTCGACCGGATATTGAGGGATCTGGGTTCGAGTCCCAGTCAAGGCGAATGATTTTTACGCTCTGAAATTGTTGCATTAAAATGCACATTAGCGGATGACTCCGTTAAAAGTTACTGTTGCGGCATCTCCCGCAGTTTCTTCGGAATTTGTCAAAGGGAAAACACCATACGTGTTTAAAGTTGGCTTTTAACCTCGTGGACAGTGGCGCCTCGCGCACGACTACGAATGCATGTGACATTGTATGTACGGTATTTCGTCATAACATCTAGTTCCTTTAAAAGCCCCAAAATTTCAGAGTTTAAGAGGACGCCTCGGTAGCTTAAGTGGCTAAAGCACTCGACCGGATATTGAGGGATCTGGGTTCGAGTCCCAGTCAAGGCGAATGATTTTTACGCTCTGAAATTGTTGCATTAAAATGCACATTAGCGGATGACTCCGTTAAAAGTTACTGTTGCGGCATCTCCCGCAGTTTCTTCGGAATTTGTCAAAGGGAAAACACCATACGTGTTTAAAGTTGGCTTTTAACCTCGTGGACAGTGGCGCCTCGCGCACGACTACGAATGCATGTGACATTGTATGTACGGTATTTCGTCATAACATCTAGTTCCTTTAAAAGCCCCAAAATTTCAGAGTTTAAGAGGACGCCTCGGTAGCTTAAGTGGCTAAAGCACTCGACCGGATATTGAGGGATCTGGGTTCGAGTCCCAGTCAAGGCGAATGATTTTTACGCTCTGAAATTGTTGCATTAAAATGCACATTAGCGGATGACTCCGTTAAAAGTTACTGTTGCGGCATCTCCCGCAGTTTCTTCGGAATTTGTCAAAGGGAAAACACCATACGTGTTTAAAGTTGGCTTTTAACCTCGTGGACAGTGGCGCCTCGCGCACGACTACGAATGCATGTGACATTGTATGTACGGTATTTCGTCATAACATCTAGTTCCTTTAAAAGCCCCAAAATTTCAGAGTTTAAGAGGACGCCTCGGTAGCTTAAGTGGCTAAAGCACTCGACCGGATATTGAGGGATCTGGGTTCGAGTCCCAGTCAAGGCGAATGATTTTTACGCTCTGAAATTGTTGCATTACCCATGTTGACTCTTTGAACGCTGACCCTCGGTGGTCGCGAGCGCAGGCATTTCTTACGAGCAAGTTGAGAGCGATCGATATTTTGCTCGCATCTTGTCGCGACCGTTTACTTCGTGCTTAGCATTCATAAGGGTGCCGAGGTACGGACCTCGTGGCAATTCATTGCTCTCGTCTTTTACAAATCTGAGGAATTCATGCGTTGGACCTAGTTTTTTCACTGGAAGGTATTGCCTTTCTCTCCGAGAAAAAAATCTTGCAGATTTAAATTAGATGCAGTTAGTCGACTAGCATTCTTATGAGTAGTTCGCCGTGTAGAGTGGTTTGCTTGAATTCTTCAAAAGAAATTCACGAGCTGCTGCATGATAAGTCGATAGCAATGCTAAAATTTGCAATGTCGCATTTAGCATTCCGCGCACACCTTTGAAGGCACTTTCCGTCGAATACATTTTTAAACATTGTTTGTATCCGTATTTATCTACTTTTCCTTTTACTACATTCCATTCCTCTTGCATTTAAAGTACAATGTCAGGCGTTCAACCGTGCACGTAAGCTTTTGTAAGTACTTATGTATGTAAGCTATGTAGTAAGTATGACTGAATATTTTCTACATCTAAAATAAGTATTATGTTATCATTATACCGCGGATATTTCGGTTAGAACCTATTCATTTCCAGAGTAGTTCGTGGAAGATACAATGTAGGCAAAACGTTTTTCACGTATAATTAACCCCGAAAACCTACATTTTATAGCACTTAAAAATTCCTATTTCGACGTTAATGCCTTTTGTGCATGAGCATATTTAAAAGGGTATTTTGTAAAGGAATGGACAGTGAAAACAGATTTTAGTACATATTTTTTTACGGCGCGTGGAGTATTTATTCGATGGCTCTCTCTCCACGCCACGGTCACTCTGAGGTGGCGGGCGCCAAGTTCGGAAATGTATCCCCTGCCACCTCGACGGCCGAGGTATTGTTCCCTAAATCAGCATGAAACGCCAATGTAACAATGGGTGAGTGAAATTGTCGTATAGTCTGCATTGTGTGGAAAGAATATTTAATTATAAAACACTTTCATTCATTTAATTATTTGTTGCTTAGGGAATATTTTTAATATTGTTTTGAAAATTAAGTCATTTCTTTCCCTGGCGCCTTGTGTGTGTTCGTGATTTTAAAGTTGATATTTGTCGGAAACGATTCTTCCCTTAATTAAAATATTATTATAAGAAGTATTTTTATATTCTAATTGAGGTAAAGAAAGAGACAATATTAGTCACTTAAAACGCCTTTCAGAACCTAAAAATCCGCTTTCCAATGACCATACCGGCCATTGCATTCATGTATCTTTTTTTTACCATTTTCATTCTGGTCTAGGGCCCGAGTGGCTACATGCATGGAAAGCTAACAGGATTCAATGATTACACTGCCAAGAAAAGATAGGGTATTCGCCTAAATGGATGCAAATGCTAAAAAAATGCAGATGTACATAACTGTGAAACCCCGTTAGTAATTTTTATACGATAAAGAATACAATTTGTCGATAATAATAAATTATGATGTCCATATTAAAATATTTATCGATAAAATATGCCACAATGATGACTATTGAGAAGAACTAGAGTTGACTTATACAGGGTTCGTCCGGAAAATAAGTGTACTGAGCTCAGGAAAAAAAATTTATTACACTTTTACATATCTTAAGCTAATATTCCTCAAAATAGGACCCTTGTGAGTCGATACACTTGTTCCAGTGGCGTTCCCATTCCTGGAAGGCTCCCGCGAAGGCATCATCGGGAACCTCTCGAAGACTCGTCGTCGACCTCTTCTCTGCCCTCCACGAACATCTTGTGCCACCGAAAGATCATGTTTCTGGGCATGGCTGACTCCCCGTAAGCCTGGTTAATCATACCGACAGTTTCGGTAGACGATTTCCCAAGCTTTACCGCAAATTTGATGGAATAACGCTGCTCCAAAAACTTCGGCATCGCGTTCCGTGACGTGGGTCGAAGCGTGGAGGTTCGCGTTAACAGAGCTCCTCACTACACCACAGCTCGGAGCCGACTGCCTTTTTCAGCGTCGCTTGCCAACATACCCCCCTCCAATCGCAGCCCGTCAGAGCGGTGCTGGGCGCGCCTGGAGCGGCGGGAAAAATCAGTACACTTATTCTCCGGACGAACCCTGTATATCATCTGATTTTCCCAAACGGAAAAGGTAAGCAAAACATTTTTAGAGGAGGGGAATCCTTTTCCGAAAAATATTTGACTTGCGGAGGGGCCCGAATATTACCCAACTCTTCCCTTTCCTCTCATCAAATTTGGCACGCGGAAAACGACTACGTGCTGCGTGGAAGATAACTTTTGGTAGTTTGTGAAGTGTTAAGCTTTCGGGAATAAATTCTCAAAATATGTAATCAAGAATTTCTTTGAATACTTGTTATTAAAATTTATGCATTTCGGGACAGCGAAAATAAAAAAAAATGTTTGCCAAAAATGATATTTCCATTTATGCTGTAGTGTTATAAATATGTCCAGTCAAAGATCCGTGGTTCAAGGCAAGCCCCGGTCAAGGAAACCCTTTAACGCCTGTGATCCGCTCGATTCCACCTTCCCTAGCATTCCTGTGTTTGTCTTTTACCTGTGTTCCTATCCCTTTTCCTTATATCTATTTTAATGTTAACATGTATATATATACAGATATATATAATTTACCGGTTAAGGTAGATTTTGGATGAACACAAGCTACCAAGCGGTACATAGACCATTCCCTTGTTCCTCTAACCATATATATAGCTATGCATACGCACTATTAGGGAGAGCACTTCGCCTTTAAGAACTCTAGTTTACTCAGACATGGATTCTAAAAGAATTATAAAAGTTTGGTGTGAAATTATGGACGGGAAACCTTTCGGGGCCATCTCCGGGACTCTAACCCGTATCTTCAGGGGGAAGATAGTACATTAGCCACTGCACCATCCCAAGTACATTCCGTCCTAGGTAATTTAGGTAATTGTATTAATGGGTCTCCCAAAATCATCGGAGGCATGATATGACGGTATCGTGAGGCAATCAATATTCTCAGGCGTCAATTATTTCGACGCCAGAGTGTTGTTTAGGTGCTTTTAGTTGATGGATGCAAATCCTATTACATGGTGGCGAGTTATGCGCACGAAGTAAGTCAAGCCCCGATGAACCTTATCTTGACACGACTTGCGTCCTTATGAAGCCCAAAGGTGTTTGTCTTCCCGAAGTAGGACGAATGAGTCGGTATTTTTCAGCAGGGCGAGAAGTAGTCGGAAGTTAAACTTTCATAAGTCGGTTATTGTGTTGAAATTTTACTTGTACTGCAAAAATATTGTAAAATATACTCTCAGTGACCAAATTTCTATATAGCGTTGGAGTCCCATTAATAGTTTTAGGTTTGGGATAGTCTCCAGTGGCAAGGAATAATTTTGCATAATTTTTATGAAGTAGTTTTGATTCGTCTCCGACGCCGGGTTTCTCTCCTCCCTTCACCCTTTCCTGTCCATCCCCTATGGCGCTAATGACCTTAGCTGTCGGTCGCCTCCCCTAAAAAAAACTACTACTACTATAAAGCCGGGGGGAAACTGTTCTTAGGGTTTTATTTTTACGAACTTCCAATTAATATTTTTTGTAATCGTATAACCGATTAGGTCAGTCACTGACGCACTCGCCGACTAACCCGATGGCGTCTTGTTCGAATGAATTTGAATTGAATGTCGTGGTTGCTATGTAAGGAATATTTTGTCGAAGAGATTACGGCTCGATCTGACCTCAGCAATGTCTATACCTAAACACGTGATTATCACATCCGATAATGTTATTGAAACGGGCTGTTGAAGTGAATGTAGTACTGCGAATGGTACTCGAACGTTTGTGGTTTAGCTATGATTTAGACACAATTCCAATCTTACCACAGGCGTAACCATAACGTAACGGCTTAACCATAGCGTAAAATCTAATCCTGGACCTTGGGACCAAGTATCCACTATTTGTTCCCTAGGTCGAAGTATTCACTATAGTAACTACTAATATAAATATTAATCGCATTCCATTATATATTAAAAGTAGCTTCATTTTATGAGTCACTAACATTTTCAAGTAACATTCAGGGTACAAAATTAACTTAGTATTATGCGCGTTTCTGAATAGATTTCGCTTTAGCAAAGACATAAGTTAACATTGCACGTCAAAAAATTGACTATCAATCTTGCGGTGCCATACAGAAAAAACTGCCCTCCTTCCACAAGATATAATGGGTGGCCCTTCAGGTTTGAATGACTCCCCCGCAATGCGGACAGGCACGTAGCCAGGGATTCTTCCTGTGCGGATTGAACCAGCCCATTCTCGGGATATTACTGGCTTCTTATATGTGGTGTGGGCAAGGCGTCTTCGTGTATTTCTAAGAATACAGAACACAAGAAATCAAAAACATTCTCGATACTTTAAACCGGCGCCAGTCATTTAATACGTGTAAGATTTAATAGCTATTGAAATTAATTAGTCAGAAGATTACTTTGCTGCAGCTCTCCGTACTCGTCTCATCTAAGGCCCTAATAACTTCAAATGTATCGTTATTTTGTTCATTAAATTCCAGATCCGTCTTCCTTTGAATATCTTTCCTCGCATTCTTTCCCTTCTATTATTTTCAGGATTCTAAACGGAAGTATTGGCCCGTTAAGAAGCTTCTTTTTGTTAGATGTGCTGTCGTCTATCCACTTCAGCTTGTCAGGATTACTCCATTGTTCATTCTTACCGTCTATTAAATCTTACTTCTGCAACGCCTCATTGCCATTGCTCCTGATCTTTCTTTCTTGTTTTTTTAAAGACTATTTTTTCTTCTACATGAGTTTCCTAGGTATTTTTAAATGAAGCGCTTCCTCACTTCCAATTTTATACCGTCAGATGCTAAATAATTATTGAATGTATTGAATTTTCATTTAAGTTAATTGGAGGAAAGGATAACTTTTACGGAATGACATCGGTTCTCCTTGCCTCTCCATTTTTGTCTCTGGGTGATACTGTGAAATTCTACTAATGTCGTGCGTATGTTACACGTTTTCAGCGAGTGTCCCTGTCCTCTCCCCTCGTTGACCCTTGGAATCCTGGCTATGTGCCTAATTGCTGTGGATATTAGTGCTCGGCTGCTGGCGAGAAAAAATATCTGAATAGGATAACATCGTATGCAAGAGATTTCTAGCCTCAGCTATGATAAAAGGAGAACCACTAATACATTTGAGCAACCAGTATGCCAGCGTTTTCTATTGATCAGTATCGTCATAAGTAGAACACCGATTGAAGGGTGATTCGGAATGGTCTGTAAGAACCATCTTCTATGCACATATAGGCATATGACATATTTTGTACTCTGTTCTAGGTGAATTAGTTTTTTAAAATTACTTTAATCCTGTCCAGCCTAATATATTTTGGACAGATTTATTTACTTCTTCAGTTATTCATACTGTTTGCGTCCCCGTATATCGCCTTAAAAATCCATTCTCTTCCTCCCTATTCTCCACACACCGAACTTCACCTCCTAACAGTCTTTAGCATTCTACTGCCTTCATCCAACCTTTCTCTCTACGAATTATTCCCTATTATTTTCATTTTTCTCCACCATATACGAACCATTCGTTTGTCTTACCCTGAGTCTTGTTTACTTCATATTTTGAATTGTGATTTATTTGCATGACCGTTGGGATGAGATGAATCATAGATGGATAATGGATGTGTTATTTTACGGCGCGTCAACATTACATTTATTAGCGCCGGGGGACGAATGATGTTGTATCGCATTTTAATTATTCCTCAACGGTGAGTGTTACAACCATTCCCTGGTGAATGTAAGAGCATGCCACCTTTGGGTTAAGTGATGGAGAGGGTATACCCATAAGGTTAATTCGGTCGATGCAATATATATTTTATAGCCACCACAGAGGAATTTCAATCAAAAAATATATTTATATGGAGAAAATCCCCCGTCCCATGCTTGGAAAATCGGGCATCATTCTATAGAATGCAAGTTCCAATTTAATTATCACTGAAAGTATTCCAGAATCCACTGGAATCCGAAGAACTGAGGACGCACGCTCCATATTTTAATGTTTTCATTTCAACATTAAAATCGTTCATTCCCGCCGCGTCTCTCCTGGGGCTCGTTCTCGTGAACTTCGAGTTTCCTGTCAATAATCACCAAAACTCATAATTGTAAGCGCACTCCCACGCACTGGTTTTTTTCTGACACGGCATATTTTTCGAAACTTTTTGTCCCGAAGTTGGATGAGGAAGGGGGACGACGGCTGGAGGAGGAGGACGACGAAATTCACACGCGCCCAGACAGCCCTTGTCTTTCCGAAGCAGTCATGGAGAGACAGTTCGTGGGAGGAGGGGGAAGAAGAAAGAGAGAGGAGGGTGTTGGGAACGAGGGTTGCGTTGATGGGAGGGAGCAGGGGAGCACCAGCGCTTACTCACGGATGCCAACGGCGCATGCTCCACTATCGGTTCCTATACAACCGAGTTCCCCACACACCCCCCTTGTTTCTCCCTCCCTCCCTTGCCCCCCCCCGCGCAACTATCCCATCCCAACCCCTCCCTTTCATTTCATTCTGTCCTCACCCCACCCACCACCTCTACTCCTCCTTCCCCCTCTGCCACGAGCATTTCCCAACTAATCTTTCTCTCTCTTTCTTTTCTCCTCTCCCGTCCGCCTGGCCATCCCCCCCATCTCATCCCCTCTCCCGTTCCCACACCAACACACCCCCCCCACTCTTACCTTACCCCCCTCCACGATTCCACGCACACGAGCAGTCAGTCGCTCGGTCGCTCGCAAGGCTTCTGGTCGCCTCCTCTGTGTTGGCGGGGGGGACATCGTACGTGAGGTCTCAGGCTTCGTAGAGATTTGTCGTGACGGGGAAGTTCGGGGGGACCACTCGCCGTCCGCATCATCACGGAGGGAAGAGGAGGAGGGCGGCTCCTCTCAGAGCACAGGACCCCCCCCACCTGGAGTGGATGTGCGGAAGGAGCGCGAAGGCGAGCTCCGCTTACCCGAGGAGGAATGGCATCCGATGCAAGCGGAAGGTGAGTGAATGAGTGAATGCACTGTGCGGGGCGGCGGAGGAGGAGGGCTCCGTAATGCCCGCCCACGCTCTAGCGTAGCACGCCCATTTCCCACCCGCGCACCCCTCCTTTCCCCTCCCCAAATATTTCTCTCCCCCACGCGATATCTCTCCCTCGCCATCTCCCCTCCGAGCCCCTCATCGACCCCCCCACTATATTCCCTCGGTTCCTTCATGCGTCCCCGCCCCCTCCCATCCCCCCTGTCTTTTCAGCCCTACCAGCGGACGACGCTTCCTTCATTGCCGAGGCTGTTGGTCGATACGGTGGCATTCTCACGAATTCTGCGAGCGTAACATAATATTCCGTCTGCCGCGCGCCTCCGCCGTCTTCCGTGCCGCCGCCTCTGATGGTTTAGGACGGGGGCAGCTGGAATGCGCCCGCCCGACCCGACTTCTTTCATTCAATAATCTCGACTTGTTAAATTAGCTCGGCTCCCTTTAAAAGCTCGTCGTCGCTGTGGGGGCCCTCTCCCGCCTTGCTTCCGTGCTTCTGACAACATGACAGTGAGCCCAGTAGTGTTTTGTGATTGAATGGTTTACTCCAATCTGTGTCAAACAAATGTTTCCAAAATATTTACCAAAATGTGTTGTCTTGTTTCGTGCGAAGGCAGTGCAATAGAGCACTTGTTTCACATCTCATACGATGACAATGCAATAGAGGTCTGCTTACCAAACACATTTACTAGTTGGCTTCAAAATCTTATCGCTGGTTTGGGAGTAATTTTTCAGTTGGAGTCGTTTACTGTAGAATTAGTTTGTTTTTATAAAATGAATTGTCATGCTTAATGACTGCATACTTCGTGCCTACTCTTCTTTAGTTGACTCTCAGTAAATACAGGTACATGTTAAAAGAGGAAAGTGAAGATTTTAGTTTGTATATGCTCTCCTTCCGCAGCCTATTAACAAATGCATATGCGCTCAATTTTTTTAACTGATACATATCTGACCGATTACTCAAGATTTGAAAACGAATTCCAGGAAGGAAAATTATTAGTATATATTCAGATGTCCAAATAATGTATTTCTGATTGTGCCTGATGAGATTGAAGGGTACAGTTCATATATTTGTCTGGAGATAGTATGCTACTTATTACTAAATTAAATCAGCGCCGAGTGTAATGCGTATAATCTGATGATGACAAGTATTAATAAATGCGCGCCTTACATATGAAGGGCAAGAGATATTACAATGAGTGTTATAATTTGATTACTAGTAATTCTTCTTACAATATTTTCGTAATGTTTTCATTCTCAATTGAAGTACTAAGTTGTTCTTTCGATTCTCTAAGACTTTTACATAATCTCTGCAAATAAAAGCGTATCCCTACCCGGTATTTTTTTCCGGACGTGAATTATTATTGATGTGTTTCTTTCGTGCTCATCTGAAACTAGCAATTAAATTGATTTTTTGACATTTTCACTATGGAAACATCCGGCATAATTATTTTCAAGAGTCCAGTTAACTCCAAGCAAACATTTTTTGAATGCTATTAAATATAAATGTAAGAACAATGCATCCAAGGTTTTTTATGTATTTGATCGTGGATATCTGTATTTAATCGTGGTCATTTAGTTTACGTTAATCTATTTCATTAACTTCAAATTTGAAAATCGCCTCATGTTTCGGAACGGAAGTTCTTTCAGGAAAGAGCATGCTTTCTAGGTTCACGTCATCCATTGCGATTTTGTTACTCATTTTTATTTTCTCTCGGGCCTTGCCATACTCTCCTTTCTTATTCAGTTATTCTTTCTCTTTTTTATGATGGAACATATATTTAGGATTATTTTTCACGCAAGCAATGACTATACGACCTACTTGCCATTCAAAATTTAAAGGCGATTTATAGAAAAAAAACATGAGATAAGAACGTCCCAGCGCCAATATTGTAGTTAGCAACCGACCACATGTTCCTGAACTAGTGAGATGGATACGGCTGGATAATTCATATCATCTAGTTGATTGCGTTGCACTTCAACGTGATGTGCATTGCGTAAACAGATGCATTGTGTATATGACATATGCATAAGAGCCTTGGTATTGCTGTCAGTCGAAACGGTTTCCGGAAAATCTCATTGTGATGTGAAATTCAGTTTGCGTTTTTTTAAACGTTTTTTAACTTCAGTCGCAAAAAAACCGTTGCAGGATGACCTTGCATTCAGTTAACAGCTGTGTGATATTCGCGCCCAAAATTGCTTTTTTTACATAAACACTTCCTTTGACATTAATTTCTCGATAGTGTCTCGATATTATTTCCTGTTTAATAGACTAATTTCCTATGCTTTTTCATCTTGCATATGTTACGTTTATGATAACGCGGTACGTTTAAAAAGGTCGGTCAAAATTCAAGAACACGAGTTGCGAATAGGTTTTATCCTGCTTCAACTTCTCTCGTTCCGGGGGAATTGCATTCTTTCGAAGGCTGTCTTTGCTCATTTCTGAGTTAATCTAATGCGTCAAACATATGATGTGCGTATAAATCGTTTGAAAACCATAATTTTAAAAATTAAATGTCTTTAATGTAAATAATGCCTTTTCTAAATTAGTAATAATTTCAAGCGTATAAATCGAAGGAGTGATTTTATCTTATTTATTGTAATATTTTTAGCGGACTGTGCAACTAGATTTTTGTTACAGAAATTATTGAACTCGCTTGTGTGGGGGCGGGGGGTTTTGGTTTCTTGTGATCCACCCAAGGCTATTTTCTGCATATGCCCTCCGGATGCCCTCTGGCCCAGAATTTACGTAGAACTAAGCGTAAGAAGAGCAAGGGTCGCATTTCGCTGGCGTTCAATTAGACACCACTGAATGTGCACATTTCCATGGGTAATGGTAACAATACGCATTTATTATTTCAATATAATCAGCATAAGTTATACCTGGAATTAATCAGGAATAAATGTTTATGTTGAACTTTATTAATTAATAGTAGTAATCAATCTTCTTAGGGAAGGTTTTTCATGCACCCTAAGACCACATGTTCCTGTATTCATAAGCCCTGACTAAAATGATGCCAAAAGTGCTAAAACCCCGTGCTACATTTTACGATAACTCATTCTTTAGCTCTACATTATTTCTACTTCCACACGTCTGTCCAGAACGCCTGTTCTTTTCATCCCTCTATCACGCTTGCCCATAATTCTCCTACCTATTACCATATTAAGCATCTCTTTGCCTCCCAGTATCTCTTGCATCCACTTGTCCTGCCTTCTACGAATTTCCCCAACAGGATTCTCTCGTCCTGTAGAACTTCGTCATGTCGCAGGGTTAATCTCCGCTACCATTTTTAACTAGTTTATTTTTTCCCCTCCTTTAAATTCTAGAGAATTTTGATCTTGTCCTAAGTATTTACTTTCGTATTTAAATCCTCTGAATCTCATGATTATGTGTCGATAATATTTAATGATAGAAAATTCTTGAATTTTCTCTGGAAGGCGATTTTTTGTATTGTCGTTCGTGGAAAGCTTGGCGCTAAACGTTTATAGTCACCGACATGGTGGGAATAGGTTTGTGGACTTACTTTCAATGAAAGGCTTCGAGGGAGTTCGTATATTGTGGCACCTCTCGCTGGGTATGATGAGCTACACTTGAAATCCAAGCAAGATTGCTATTGAAAGCAGTTCACTTTTCAAAGGTATGAGCTCCAAATCCTTATCTTACCCGGGTGAACGCAAAATGTGCTCCACGAGGAAGTATTCTCTATTATGTATATGCAATCTTAGTGAACTGGAATTAATAATCTTGGGCTGGATATAAGTTAATTCATTCAACCGTTACTAGAAATATTCATTATTTCATTCCACTTTTTAAGTGAGCCTTTCTCATAGCAATACTAAAATATGGAGACCGAAGTAGTTTTCTCTACCAGATCACTACGATGTAATTTCCATTTTAGTAGTCACGGTATGCGATGGATGAATACGATCCTAAATTAATTGTTTACTTGAAATATTCCCCGTTGTGGAGGTTTCCGGCATTCCACAAGCATTTAATCCCAACCATGACGGATGTCAAACCTAGGGACCCAGCGTCTGTCTGACTCTTGCGTCTTTTCCTCCCTACCGATCCGAGTTATCCTGCGGAGATGCACCAAGGAGACGTTTATCTCTCGAGAGCATCTCGTAACCTCTCGAGTGCAGCTTGGTTTCTCGACCCATTTTCCGATTTCTTGAAAAAAGTGACCCTTTGACTTAACGTGTCCCATAGTGCAAAACGTCTGTATACTGGAGATGAGTGATGAGGGGTTAGTCGTCGGGGAGGAGGATTCAGTGTGCAGTACGATGCCAATGCGGTAACGAGCCTCACGAATGGAGGGTGAGACATAAGCATCAGCGATTCTTTCCATGTTTCATGTGCATCCATTTGGTTCGGACTGCACCTTAATGTGCCAGAAGGAAGGGCTACCTCTGAAGGTGTATCGAAAAAATCAACTGGCCCGAAAACGTATGGGTATTTCGGATGATGATTTGGAAAGAGAGAAATGGAAAATTGGTACATATGTGAGGAGTAGCGGTAGTTAAAAAAGTCATTACTTTGTTGAAGTTACACACTACTGAGCTCCTAAGCCCTGACTCTTATGACAGGGCTTGAGAGCACCCTGGTGTGTAGTGCGAGGGTCTATCGAAAACCTACTAGAATAGCGCAACACATTTTGTTAAAAAATCTTCGTTACAAAGAATTGAAATTTCATTAATGTGCCTGTGAATTATTTCTATTTTGCACTCGTCCTAATCCCACCCCTTAAGTACTTAGTTGCTTCCTACATTCACAGCGCAACTATAAACTTGCTGGTTGATTAAATTGAGAGAAATATGGAGTGCTTCTTGCGTTTTGAGCAGTCTTTAACGACCATCGCAATAATGTAGGTTTTAAAAATATTTGGGACACAAAATATCTATGTATAGCTCCTGTTTTGAGACAATTTTTTTGTTGTTCCCATTGCTACTCCATGTGTCCGTGTTGATGGTGATCGTTTACTTGTCCAGCGTGTGACCTCCTTTAGTGAATGCGGTTCTCTTCCTTTCGGAAAATAGGAGAACATAGAAAATGTGTGCATCTCTGTGCGGGATATCATTCATCAAATTATAGGTAAAGAAATGTTTCTCTGTAATTCGATTGAGGAATGGAAACCTCTTTCCGGATGTTTCCATATCTCTAGGTAGGACGATTGTGAATCAGCGTTCATTATTGCTTCGTCACGATCAGGAAATGAAACGCAACGCTTTTTGCTATACGCAATTAATAATCCATAAGCTTATGAAAGAATGGATAACCTTTCCTCCTTAACTACCACTCCCTGATGCTGTGTTCCCTGAGGAGTAATCAAAGAGGAATAAATTCGTCGGGTTTAGGGAAGTTAACGTTTCAATGCTAGGTAATTTAAGTAAAAGCACAGTTATGAACGCGAAGGTTTGCTCGATGGGTAAGGGTAGGGACAGTGGCGGATCTAGACACTCTCTAAAGGGAGAGTGCATTTTCAAGTATGAAAAAAATATTATAGCCTCCCTGAGAAGTAAGTTGAATATTATGCTAATTAGAAAATAATCACACTAATTTAGTGATCGCACCACAACTTTAAGAGCAACATCTCAGCAATGTCGATAATTTCATTCTCTGGGACAGTATATATTCAAAATTTATGTCGGGAATATAATAAATATTCGTTTTAAATTTTAGTAATGCCAAAAATATTCTCAATGAGGGCAGCATGTTCTCCTCTAGATACGTCGCTGGGTAGAGCTCACTTCATACAAAAGCCTACAGCGCTCCGAGCACAAAGCCCCATACGGTGTGTGTGAAAGTCACACACTTGTGTAGATGTGTCATTTCCTTTCCGTGTGCCCGGGAAGATCTGGTACCCGAAAATCACACGACATGGCCGAAGCTGATGGGTTCTAAATTTAATTAAAATGTACTACTACATCTTGAACGTTAATCAGCTTCATTAAAGGGATGATTAAAATAACTCGAAAACGTTGACTTAGCGAGAATTGCTCTAAATTCATATTTTCAATTTCGTTTTCTTTGTGGTTTGTAGGTTCTGTTAATTTATTTACAAGTAATGAAAAACAAATACTAAATCATCAACAGTTTTCTTGACGCCTGATTAATAATATTCTTTCTCCTCCCTGAATCTATTATTTCCTGAATCATGAAATTTGTGATACTAGGTTTGGGCCTCTGAAACAACTATTTTACATTTGGATTGATTGTTCTATTTTTGTCATTATTATTACAAGCTGCGAAAATAGTGCCCTTATTATAGGCATGTTACATTGCAAGACAAATTAGGTTTAATTGAGTTGGTATACCATCCATGCTAACGTATAGGAATACATACCTGTCATACGACACGGCATGCATGCTATACGGAATACGTATTAAAAAATGAAATAACTATGGTAGGTTTCCAAAAATGTATCAGCAGTATATTACCTATTTAAGAGCTGCATGAAATAAATTACAAAAGGTATATTTACGCATGGACTTGTAACGTGTACGGAAGTAGTACCCAAAAATAGAAGCAATGGAGATATGGTGCTACTAGAGAACGGTGTAAGTCAATTGAGGGAATCGAATAATGGATGGAGTTTTGTAAGGTTTGGGCAAAGAGAAAATTCTGAGAACTTGAAAAGACGAAAGGGTAAAACTCAAATTTTAAGGCTTGGTAGGTTGCAGAGAACAATTTTAGAAGAGCAAGGAGACTGGAAGAACTGTTGAGAAAGCCTCCGAATGCGATGCATTATGTAAAGTCACAAAATAGGCACAAGTACAATTTGTAATTATGCATATGAAGACCTAGGTAACTGAATGTTAATTATTAATCAAAACCTGTTCAACTCACTGACTGCTGATCATATTAACGGAATTTATTTGGACAAGATTAAAGAGACTTCATGATAGGGTTTTGGAATCATTGATGAAATTAACTTTTCGTGTTTTCGCATTAGCTTAAATTGTAACCTAGCAATCGACTTTTAACTCCGCTTTTAGGTTTTAAGACAAAAACGTACATTTTTATATTTCATGAAATTATATTCTAATCTATCTAATGGAGATCATCAAGAAAATAATTAACTTTTGAAATATATATTTAACGGCCACGTTGGTGGAAAGATTGTATATAATTTCACTTCGTCATTAGCAGATAAAATGCATGTAACATTATGAAGTGCCTACAGGAGATATATTACTTTGCCGAGAGTGTTGCTCTCTAAGTTTAAGAGTATGAGAGAATTGTGTAATAGAAAGTTACGCAACTGAACAACACTTTCTCCGATGCATTACGCGTGGGTGTCTCTTTTCATGCATTTACGTCACGTGCCAGAAGTTAACAGGTCAGGTTAACAGGTATTTTGTAATTTGACTTCTTAACGCGACCTGTTAACTTCTGGCACGTGACGTATATGCATGAAAAGAGACACCCACGCGTAATGCATCGGAGAAAGTATATATAAACCATAAACACAGTAATCAACCCGAAGGTCAGTTTGGTAGGTGATGGTAGAGTTCACCCAGTACTAAGCCCGACGGCGTGTGACATTCACACATCAGGGTAGGGGGACCAGTCCCTGTGCCGGTTATGGTTTCCCAGGAAGATCTGGTACCCGAAAAATCACATAGCCTGGGTGCAGGTGCCCAGAGTGCCTTGCCCGGGAATCGAACCCAGGACCCTCCGGTCAGCAGTCCAAGGCTCTACCCACTAGACTGGCACGATACATATATGCGATATATATATGCGATATATATATGCATATATATATGCATGCACTGGCTATATATATATGGGTCGCGTCAGTCCAGTCCAGTATATATATATATATATATATATATATATATATATATATATATATATATATATATATATATATATATACATATATATACACATTCAAACACGAAATCCCGCCAAACGGCGAATAAATACTCATATATACAGAAACAGATATAAGGAAAAGGGATAGGAACACATATAAAGGACGAACACAATAGAGGTGGGGAAGGCGGAATCGAACGGATCACAAGAGTAAAAATATTTCCTCAACCGGGACTCGAACACCGGATCTTTCCACTTGCCGGGCGGATGCTCTTAACCACTTGAGCTATCGAGGATAGTCAATTTACCCTGAGATCCGTGGGTCTAATATGTCGCCAAGCGCCCCGATTCTTTCAGCCAAGAGATGGCGTCAGGGGGCAGTTTCACCCACCAAAGGAGAAATAGACAATACACAAGGAAAGGAAAGGACAGTGGGTTAGAATTCATACAACATCATACAGGAAAGGAACAGTGCGTTTCGTGGCACGCATAGCCAGAAGAAAGAGATGAGCCACATTGGCCAAATACACATTCAAACACGAAATCCCGCCAAACGGCGAATAAATACTCATATATACAGAAACAGATATAAGGAAAAGGGATAGGAACACATATAAAGGACGAACACAATAGAGGTGGGGAAGGCGGAATCGAACGGATCACAAGAGTAAAAATATTTCCTCAACCGGGACTCGAACACCGGATCTTTCCACTTGCCGGGCGGTTAAGAGCATCCGCCCGGCAAGTGGAAAGATCCGGTGTTCGAGTCCCGGTTGAGGAAATATTTTTACTCTTGTGATCCGTTCGATTCCGCCTTCCCCACCTCTATTGTGTTCGTCCTTTATATGTGTTCCTATCCCTTTTCCTTATATCTGTTTCTGTATATATGAGTATTTATTCGCCGTTTGGCGGGATTTCGTGTTTGAATGTGTATTTGGCCAATGTGGCTCATCTCTTTCTTCTGGCTATGCGTGCCACGAAACGCACTGTTCCTTTCCTGTATGATGTTGTATGAATTCTAACCCACTGTCCTTTCCTTTCCTTGTGTATTGTCTATTTCTCCTTTGGTGGGTGAAACTGCCCCCTGACGCCATCTCTTGGCTGAAAGAATCGGGGCGCTTGGCGACATATTAGACCCACGGATCTCAGGGTAAATTGACTATCCTCGATAGCTCAAGTGGTTAAGAGCATCCGCCCGGCAAGTGGAAAGATCCGGTGTTCGAGTCCCGGTTGAGGAAATATTTTTACTCTTGTGATCCGTTCGATTCCGCCTTCCCCACCTCTATTGTGTTCGTCCTTTATATGTGTTCCTATCCCTTTTCCTTATATCTGTTTCTGTATATATATATATATATATATATATATATATATATATATATACACATAAAATGTATATATTTTACTTATTAATTTTAAACATGTCATGAATACGTTTGTGTAAAAGCATGCGTGTTTTTCAGTTTCTTTTTTATCAATGTGTTACTACTAATCAATTAAATCGACTAATGTTGTTGCAAATTGTATATGGAAATTGAAGTATGTTTAACTTGCTGTCATTGTTCTTCACTGTACTTCTCTGAAAGGGTTCCTAGTGAACTGTGCACCATTTTTATATTTGAAAGCTGGGAGCGGAGTTAATGCGAGTAATTGAATGCTAGTGGACAAGGCTTACTGGCACTTTGTGCAGCAAAAATTGTCCCAGCAATGCTACATTTGTGACTCTAAGTATCTTATCCGTTAGGCTGAGAGAAATGTAAAATTAATTCTATACAAATGTCCATAGTTTATGCTAATTTTTTGATGTAATACTGCTTTAGAAAAAATCACGCATGCTGCGCCTGTATTCTAAGATACATTATTTGTGTTCTAACACATTTTAAAATTCATAAGCAAACTTTCCATTTGTGCAAAGCAAATATCTCAATTGATAATAAAAGTTCTTTCCTGTTAATCTTTAGTGCCCTCTCACACCTGAGCCAGTTTAATTCTATTTTTTTCTTGAACTGCGTAAATGTTGTTAATTATAAGCCTATAAGATTGAACAAACTGGAAACCGTGAAAGCGAACTACATTATAAAGATCTCATTGCTCTCAATGCGTATATCATATACATTTCAGAAACGTCTGTCTAGTCAGAACGGTCAGAAAACGTCAATTTATAAATTAAGTAATAATTCTCTTCTCAACTAGCTAGTCTGTAATTCACTCGCCTCAAACTCCCAGGCCTCACTAACCGATTGATTCTCTTTCAGCAGGTCTCGCGTGAATTGAATTGGAGATCATCATTAGGAGAGGAGGACAAGACAATTGGACGTCGGAGATAATAGGGAGAGTAGGTCGACGGCGACGACGAGAGAGAGTCTTGGTAAAGCGGGGTGAGGGGACGGCGTGGTGGTGGTTCCTCTGCGGCGACCGGCGGCGAGGGGGAGGGAAAAGGCCTGCTGGGGGGCGAGAAGCGGATGATGTGGGGCAGGAGGAGTGAGAGGGAGTTCGGAACGTGGTGCGGGCCAGGGGGGGTAGTGGCGGCGGCACGGTAAGGGGGGGGGGCGCTCAGGAGTGGAGGCGCAGGGACGGACTCGTATCCTTGCTCCTTCCGCTCGGATGCCGACGGCAGTCGGAAGAAGGTGACAATAGGTCCTTCGGCGGGGGCGGAATGACACCGTGTCACGGGTAAGTGGGACTCGGTGGAGCGCGGGAAAGGTGGCGACTGCTGTACTGGCTCCAGTGAGAAGAACGGCGGGGGGAAGAGAGGACGAGGTGAGACGGGAGAGCGGAGGATGGGTAATTTTCCGGCCCCGCGGATGATGGAGTGAAGAGGAGGTGGGTGGAGGGACCTTTTGGAGGAGTAAAGAGATAAGCGGGGGAAAAGGGGAGAGGAGCCCCCGGAGTAGGGAGGGAAAGCGAGGGGAAGCACGCGAGCAGTGTTTATTTTTTTTCGGGAGAGGATTAAGAGCGGAAGGGAAGTTTTAAGACCGGAAAAGGAGAAGGGAGTGGGAGGAGAACGTGTGACTCGTGAAGGGGGCGAAAGAGTCGGCGGGCTGAGGGGCCCTTTGTGGGGGAGGGGAAAATAGGGGAGTGAAAGGGGGTCGGGCAGGGGTTCTGTGGGTTGGTGGTTGCCTGCTTGTGTGTGTGTGTTTGAGCGTATGAGTGAGGGTTGGGAGGTGGGCGAGACAGCGGCGGGGAAAATAGGATATAGGAGGGAGAACAGAGAACCTCTTGAGCGGCGCTCTTGGGTGGCGTGGGTGAGGGGCAATGAGACTCTCATGGCCCATATCCATATATTCGGTGTCCAGGAGACCGTTTCCTTTCGGGGGTGGGAACGTGGGAGAAGCAGACTTGGGCGGAGGCGGGGGGGAGGAGAAGAAGAGGGTGAGAGGAGGGTGTGAGGAGTGCAACGCCGGGAGGGGGAAGCCGGAAGACCGGGGGGAAGAGGAGGAGGACGCGCATTCCGAGTTGGACGAATCCGAACTACGGAGGGAGCTCCTGAGGGACGTAAGTATCGCAGATGACTTTTAAGGGACGCCGATGTGTGTGTCACATGCGCCCTTTGCTGGTTTTCGACCCGTTTTCTTCTGGGTCACAGAAGCGCAACGCTTATGAACAAGGGTCACTGAAGGAACTCCTCAGGTACGAGATTAAAATCAAGATTGTTCGAGCGAATGCTTAGAATGAAAGCGCGGATACAGTACTAGTTCCTCTATTATATGAGATTGGCAATAATAAATTAATAAGGTTGCAGTCCCAGTTGATTTTTATCCAATCTGGAATGTTTACTGCAGTGGCACGTGTTCAAGCGTCGCGATTTCTCCAAACTCTTGCGGTTTTTTTCATGTCCAATCGTCTCAAGAATATCTCGGGCAGTGCCGCGGGCCATGCTGTCTCGAGACGGACGTCATTCTAACTCTCACCCCAATTTTAATTTTTCATCGTGCAAAGTGACTTTTGTTTTTTCCAGCGTCCAGTACGCTTTGTGTATCAATTATTGAATTAGTTGAGTCGAATGAATCTGGATAGAGAATAAGTGGATCTCTAATGAGAGACCTCTTTTATCTCTCCTAATCTTTCGTTAATGAGGTTTGTCATTGTAACCAAGCTCCTAACGGATCTCGAAACTTTCGGACTCGTAGGGAACAGCGAAAAAGATACCTTTTCTCTTCGTTCCAGTTCCCGACCACTGTAAATACTTCGTTGTTCCCCGCAGTGGTTTTAGTTTCGCCCTGTTAATAAAAGAAAAGCTTCGTGAAAAATCAGCGTCCTCCTTAGAAGTGCAAACATCATCGTCGGCTCGAAGGAAACTGGTGTTTTGGGTTCGCATTTAATTTAGTGTCTCATTGATTTCGTCGCTGTAATAGGCTTTACAAATGTGGTCACGAATCCATATTTATTTCTGCCCGTTGATGGTAATGCGTTTTATGTGAAGCACTGGATACCTATACGCTCCATTAGGATCTCTCGACCATTTCAGTTCTCAAAGGTGGTGCTCAAGAATATGGGATAGTGTTGCCGTCCAACGAACACCAGAGGAAAATGTGGATAAGTCCTTTTACGGTTCTAATTGCCTTTATTTGCGATCTCCTGCCTTTCAGCTTGCAGTGCGCACGCTAATTTTTGCGTATAAGAGTGTCCTAAAACCATGTTGAATTCTTCATGGATCAGGATTTCCACCATAACAATCAGTAGCGAGTACCATCCTAGTACCCCTGTTTAAAGTTTTTCGAAAGTTTCCATCGAGAACAACACTTTTACCTCCATTGAAGAATAGAAAGTTTTGCTAGTTTTGAGTATTTTCCCAGTCATCTATTCGTTGAAGAGAGATATCTCGAGTATGTCAAGATGAAATTAGGGAATTGATCTCCAGGGAATGTGGTTTGTGCGGCTTTTATTTGCGTAAATATAAGAAACTATATTTATATTTTAAATTTTCAAATCTGAGCATGTTAGAGAATAGTTATTCGACTTTTCCTAACAATGAATTAAAATACTCATAAATCCTTACAGGAGTGATAAATTAATCCTTTTAAAAGTAACATTATGTTCCATATCAAGTATAATAATAATATGCTTCATTCCTGAAGTATGATTTCACATAAACACGACCCCGTCGGTCAGGTATTAAGATGGACAACCATCATTCTGAACGAGAGAATTAATCCGAGAGTGTCATCGAATGTATATGTTTACTGCTGTATATTGCTTCTATGGAATTTTATTCTATTTCGTAACTTCTTGTGCAGCAACCTTAAAATATCCGAATTTTAAGGGCATATAATTCATATTTTTTAATCACTGTTGGCCTCATAATGCCCTCCTCGAGTGTTTAATGTTTAGCTCTGAAATGAAACCGTTATTTTCCCGCATGCATTAATACGATGGATAATTGCCCCTCATTTCAATTAAGTAAGTCATCCTCCGGGCCGTAAGCACGATGGGCAAATTGACTATCGTTACGCCGGCAATACAAGACCCGTCCCGGTGGCGAAACCTAGACAACTATATTGGAATCATATTCCGAGTAAGGACATTTCCTCCCGTTCATTCTCTCTCCTTGTCATTGATAATTTTCGTAAATGTAAGTGGACTGATTTTCAACTTCTCCTCGAAGCATAAAGTTGGCGTTAATTTCATCCATGTTTTCCAAAATCGAGATAACTTCTTCGACGTCAGCTGTTCCGTCTGAAAATGGATGAATTGGGCTGTCCCTAAGCTGTTAGTTCACCGTCGTTCGTATGATTGGTTGGTGTTTTAATATGGGGAATGAAAGTATGTATGTGTGTGTGTAATGTACATATTATTTATAAATATGTGTATATATATATATATATATATATATATATATATATATAATGCAAATGTATATTTGTGTGCATTCAATTATTTCTTATATTTCTATACACACACACACGCATAAATATATATATATATATATATATATATATATATATATATATATATATTTTTTTTTTTATGTGTTTGTGTGTTTATTATATATATATATATATATATATACATGTGTGTATATATGCACAAAATCTCGTTCCTTAATTGAATACATACTCTCTCGATTCTATTGATATGATTATTTCGTAAAAATCGAAATATAATAAATTTTCGGGTGATATATTCAGTTAATTTCAAATGCGTCAAAATATTTCAGATTTCATATTTTGCTCGCATACTTACTGTCTTGAAACAGAAGTAAAAATGTATATGGCATTCTGTGGATATCAATAATGGCGAAAGATACTAGATATTTCCTACATTTCCATGCTAAACGTCCGCAGGGGCGTCCATGAACGGTGCCATCAGTTCAGTTACAGAAATAAACTGAATATATATATATATATATATATATATAATATATATATATTATATTTATATATATATATATATATATATATATATATATATATATATATATATATATATATATAGTCCTGGGACGGGAAAATTACTGGGCGTGTGTGTGTTGTCTAAAAATATTTTATTGTAATATTCATATTGGTTTCTTCGGACTTAATTTGCGGTGTGTTATAAATTTTCGGTGCCAGATGCTAATTGGATGTCGAATATTCAGTGGAACTTTAAGTTATTAACGCAATGTGTGTTTTAACATAAAATTCTAAAGTGCTCTTTTTATTATTTTCAGAAATGGCGGACGCTCTTTGATAAGGTAAGTTAAGATAGGATAATGCAAGTATATTAATATGAATGTCACTGGTAATTATTATCTCTTGGTCAAAATTATAATAATATTAATCGAAACAAAAATAATTATTATAAAAACAACTAATAAATCCGACATATCGTCTTTTTGTGTATCGAGATTCTGTTGATAAAATTTAACATCCCAAGAAATACATCTGAAACTCTTTGAAATCACTACTTAAAGAATACCTTGAGAATTGTGCCTGATGATTTAAAAAAAAACTGGTACATTTTGCGGATTCTTGTGGGCGTTTCACCTCGGCATTTCATATTGCAATGCTGCCTTGCATTTTTACGACAATTTGTTTATTTCTACTTTTTATGTTTTTTTCTTGTTTAGTAAAATTGCGCTTTATGTTCCCATACTCCCATACCGTATCCATCGGAGGGAACGTGACCCTTTCTTGCAAACAGAGTTTTGACCGTCATTGATTTCGAGTGTATTTCTGCCAATGCACCTTACCTTTTAGCCTTTGTCTCAATTATGAATGGTAGCTCATCCATGCTAAGGATACTGCGAATTTTATTCGTTACATGTGCACAATGTTTTAGTGTAAATATTTTGCGACATTGATTCCCAAATATGTTTAAAGTGGCCATCGCAGAGCATCACACTTTGAAGTCTAAATGGAATATGGTTTCAGAAAAGAGGTAGTGGGATGGGTAAGTGGATCTAATATTGGATTGAAAGAGTCTTCGACATAAGTCAAGGCATATGATCACGTATAAACGTCTTAACATAGTTAAAGTGGGCAGGAAATCAGTATTTGTCGTCCCAACTCGTATGTTTTTTTGGTTGATGTATGTGTGCGGGTATCATTTCTCTGCGGAGTAGATTTGGGTTAAAATAAATTACCAAGTCCCATAGTGAATTCATAACGGGCAGAAGGAAAACACCGAGGTATTTGCAATTTTGGATTCCTTGTATAAGAGAAGATTATTTTAACAGTGGCTAATGTAGTGAGGGCTTAATAAAATATCAAGGTGACTTAACTACCAGTAATTATAGCAATCAGGGGATTCTATAATTTCAATGCGATTTTTTCGCAAGAATGGATTCGCTGAAATTGAGGTTCCTTTGGAAGGCGTAAAGGAGCGATGGGAATTTGTATCTCTCTTTAGATTACTGAGAGTAATCGGGTATTTAAATACGATCCGTTCGCTCAAGTGTGATACGCACATGGTCAAATTCTTCCCTTTAAATGTGCACCTTATTGGATAGTAAAATTGTGCGTATATTTCACGTCTGTCATTTTTATCTTCATTTAGTTCGGAGTACATCATTTATAGTTCCTCAAGGTGATAGAATCACCGAAGAACGAGGCTATAAGTGGTGTCCAAATCTTGTTGTGAGTGATTTCGTATCGATTTGTAATTGAAACAGTTTTTGGCGTCACTTGGTGGAAATTCTTCATATTGAAATTAAATTTAAAATACTTCGCCTTTCCACATATTTCGATTTGTAATTAATAAATGAGCTTCCTTCGTTTCAGTATGACCCCGAGGGGTTCGGGGAAATCCCATGGGAGGACTTCATTGTTGCCCTGCACAGTCAAGAATTCTGCTCGGAAGTGGATGCCCACAAAAGAGAACTTCTCCAAGAGAAAGCCGCAGAACGCAGAACTACGGCCATCACATTCCAAGACTTCGTTAACGTGGTAAGTTAGCAGGGTTTTGCTACTAATTAGTACGTCGAGGCATAAACGAAGAGATGAATGGAATATTTTGGCAAAATAAATAGGTGCTCGAACTTGGACAGAGTGGTAATTGTAACTATAGCTGTATATTGTTTTATATTAACGAACAAACCTTTATTGTCGTATGTGGAAACAGAGCTTTGATGCATTTTTTAGTAAATTTCAAGAAACTGCGAGAGATGCCGCAGCAGTAACGGAGTCATCCGCCAATATGCATTCTAATGCAACAATTTCAGTGTTAAAATCGGAGCGCAAGAGGACACCTCGATAGCTTTACTGGCTGAAGCATTTAGCCGGATATCGAGGGATCTGGGTTCGAATCCCGGTCAAGGCGAATGATTACTCTGAAGTGTTGTATTTTTCAGTATTTTCACATCAAAAAGTTACTAGCATTCGCATTGAAGAAAATTTTATTCAAAACTTGATTGCGCTTGCAATCACGTATATTTTAGAGATAATAGTATTTTGTTCTTTTTTCGTTCTAAACTTGTTCTTTCTATTATTATTAACTAATTAGAATCTATTATCTCAAATTACCCGAATAAATACTTATTTTGCGACTCGGAAAATCTAATATTTCCCAAATGTCTTTTAATTTTAGTATCATTTTTTCGACAGTATTTTACAATTTTTTAAGGAGACGGGGATTGCAGCTCAAATCTGGCAGCAGTGATAAAATATGGATGGCTGCCTGGCACATTACGTGTACAATTAAAACACAGTTAGTTCCTGACGCTGCTGTCGACTTAGGACAAGAACTGTCGGAGCAATTTTAAAAGCTTTAATTAGAGAAGGATTCTTTAAAATAAAAATATATTCATCATGTGGAATCTTAGCCATTTTTTAGTATTTGGTGACATCTCTTTCTCTATGAAAGTATTGACTGGTTAAGTACCGGATCTGCCTGATAGGGCCTAGAAGTAATTATGATACGTAGGTTTTAGTGATCGTGACGCCTGGATGTATATCAAGTTCTTAAGCCGATGTTTATTGGTTACAAATGGTTTTTATCCTCGGAGGTATTCAACCTTGCGATCTTCGAGTTGACAGATGAAAACTAATAACTATGCTTTTCAAGTGCGACATTTACGTCATTCGGAAATATGTAACATGAAGTGTCTATTGAATTACGTGTCAATGTGATGGGTTCCCAAATTTTGTTTGTTATTTCGTAGTTCTTATTTAATACTCAAATACGTATAATGAACAAATGATATCTTTTTTCCACGAGGTATTGAATTATTAAGACGATGATGTAGTACATTAAAACTGGTCTTTTAAGAAATCATTAGTGTTATCATTTGTTCATTATCATGTTCGAATTCAACCATATCACGCCTGAAACTGCGCAATTTGTTCTCAATTACGTACATTCACTCATCACTCTACCTCCAATCCCTCCTCTTTTATGACCCCGCCTTCAAATGATATTGTATTGAGTGAATGGCACTCCCGAGTTACAGAAACTTGCTCTCGAATTTGTTAGCTCAGGTATCATTTCATCGCTCTCATCATTTCCACATTCACCCCTTACTTGCTCGTCGTTTTGTCCATCGATTTGTCTTCATCGTATAAAAGGAGTCCCTTCCACGGAATTAGGAAAATACCGTCCTTTGACACCCACACATTGTCTACATTTGAAATGTTATATGGGATCGTAAATTTTTTTGCTAAAGTTTGCGTAAAGTTTGAAATGTTATGTTGATGTTGCTATGTTAAGTTTGAAAATCAACTTTCACAAGTTCGAATGATTTAAGGCCGCACAAAAAGAACCACCCATAGGACTCAAATCCCCGCTGCGGTAATCGCGGGGAAATAAAAATCGAGTTTGAGTTAAAAAGCGCGTATATATCATTGCATTACAGGATTGCCTTCAATATAAACTCTTTATAAAAATGCTTTTTAGAGTTAAATGTCTAAGGAAAATTTGTTTTTAAGGAACTTAGGTTGGCTTTTGCCTAAATCTCGGTTAATTAGCTTTTTTGGTTCAAGTTAATCGTCCTACTGTACTACCAACAACCTAATTTTTGGTGTCTTGACATCTTTGTTACCCAGTAGTTCGGTTACCTATTTCGAAATACTTGTAGGCTAAATGTGGCATTGCGTTTTGGATCCATAATTTTTTTACGTGAGATCTCTGTAGAAAATTCTTCCTCTTCATTTTACATCATTCTCTTCCGCGGAATCCTTTTCCTTTAATTCGAAACATATTAATGGAATCCGTTCTCCTAATCATTCAGTCCATTGTATTGGTTGCAGTGAAATTTTTCAAAGGAACATTACTTTGCCTTTGCTCAACATATAACGAGCTTTACTCAGTTATGATATCTGAATCCATATTATCTTATGCAAATGTAATTAATGTTAACCTTGCAGAAATAATCCGAGATTTGAATAATTATATATCACTTCTTATGGGTTGCTTTTTCCTAGGCAACTCGTTGCATGAGGATAGGTATGCTAAATTGGCGGACACGTCTGTGAAACTGTGTGGTAATTGTCGGAAGTCATTCCTAATGGTTTACATAAATCCAAGAAATTCATAAAGCAATAGCACCCTTACATGATGCGAATTTTGAGTATCGCCTTCGTGTTAGGGCATGAGTAAGAGATATCTGGACTAGTACTTAAGGTAAGACCGAAAATGTTTAGGGTAGGTGTTCAAAAAGTGTTGATAATCCAACCGAAATTCTCCTTCTACCCTTGTTTGCAAAGGCACTAAGGGTATCGATCTTCATCTTAGCTCGTGAAGCGAAAAATGTGATCTTTTGGGTTCAAAACTCCTGGAATATTATAATCATGAGCTAAAATATCGTAAAAAGTGAACAAAAATAATAAAATATCTTTAATTTTTCTTTAGGTAAGGACGAGGATGGGAATGGATCACAAAAGAGTTTTTCTCCTGCTATATAACGAATAATTTAGAAATTTTTGGCTCATCACGCAAGCCTCATGCTGTTTTGGCGCCGAATAAAATTTCACGCGGAAAATTTGATAAATAATTCATTAGGATGTAGCTTCACGCTCTCAGCATGCAGACCGTACGTTTTCCTCTGCCTCCCTTGAAGAAAGTTAGCGAGCTGATGTTTATTTCCAAATTTTTTTCCGTTCAAAGCGGCTGGATTTAGAAAAAGTCATTTCCAGTAGAAGGGGTTACTGACCTTATCATAAGGGGAAAATGGATACTCCCGATAAAATAAGGAAATATCGACTTACCTTTGTTGCACTTCACTTAATGCTGTCTGTAATTTTCTCTTAAATGCCTAGTCCGCATAATCGGTCCTCGCATCTGTACGAACAATTACAATTAAAGTAGGAATTGATGTGGCTTCACCTTATCAAAGTGCTAGTTTTTCGTTCAAATTGATGTATGTAACTTATATTATATGCGTCGCAAGTTAGTATACGCGGAGGAGGTCCTCATTTTTTGCCGGCATGCGAATAAGTGGCGATTTTTTACTCTTTCCCTTCCAGCTGTAATGAGAGTGTTGGGAAACCCACGACACGCAGGCCTGATCATCGGCAAGGATTTTAAAACCACTCGCCAAATGGTGGGCGATTGAAATAGGCCATGGTTTTGTAGTAAAATAATATTTTTGTTGTCATCGAAAGAAATTGAAGTTATACAAGGTCCGTCCAAAAAGTAGCATGACTTATCTTTTCCCGGATAGACGGAAATATGGATGCCGTGTCATATCCACCAGTAGTGTAAATATGAAACTCCGAAACGCCAAGCTAGAGTTGTACAGGGTACGGTAACATAATTTCCTTTTTTCAGACTCAAAACGCAATCAAAAAAAGAAATGACGTTGCCGCACCTTGTATGATAAAAGATTTGAACGTTCTATTATCCATGAAATCATCAGGAGAGCCGCATGCCTTTGGCGAATAAAATTATCATCCAGCACAAATAGTGATAGTATTGCACGGAGTGAAAACTGAAAAAAAAATTTCGCTTAAAAGCTCTCCGATTTGAGAAATATTCTAAAGGATATAGTCCTTTCTTAAAATGAACTAAATGAAAACGAAATCCGCTGGCATCGCAACGTTTTTTAAGCCAGAATACGTGCGCCAACTGAATGTTAGAAAGATTCCCTTGTGCCATGCCGGCGCAGTAGTGGCACCAATACACTGCATTGGCGCTCTTAAGCCAAATTTGCTCGACGAAGAACCCGATCAATTGATACCCTCAAAAATATGATTAAATTGAACTCATATGATTAAAAAAAACATTTGAATTTTTTTTAAATCGTGTGTTCTGTTCATTATACGAAATGATTAATTTCAATTAAAATCAAATTTATGATGCTTGTAATCACGAAAAGGATTGGATACGTAAAACATTTTATCCGTTGCCATCTTAATACTATCTTCTGATCGCTCCTGTTCATACGCACAAGTTGGACGCCTGATATGAGGTTGATATACCTTGCCCAAAAATGTTGTGGCGAAGTTTGCGCCAGCTAAATTAGTTTGAGAGGGATGATATGCATTCTTTTGCCGGAAAGGTAAATTTATACTATCGTGGTCTTGCACACCGATTTAAAAGTGTGTCATTTTTTTCAATCCGTCGTATCTTAACAAATGTTGATGGAGGAGACTGCATTTAGAGTAGGGATAATCAAACCTCTTGAACCTTTGTGCCGCAAGAGTCTCTACCCCGAAGCTGTAGCATTGCATTTAGGATTGAACCAATAATCTAGATTATTAAGACAGTCATCGACTTAAAACCCCGCGATCCACCAAAAAGGTGTGTGGCAGGGAGGGCAAGTACTACGTGGAAAAGGTGAGTGTTAAGGGAAGATATGGGAGAGAAAAGGAAAAGGGAGAATATTCATTAAAAAACTATCAAATAACGTGCAAACATGTGTACATGCTAAAGGAAGGCCCAATTCAAAACAAGGATTAATTCACCTTACAAACTAGTTACTTTTTATGCGAAAAAAGAGAATAAAAATGAACCAAAGCCATCATGTTCACAGATTGTAACCTATGCCAAGACCGTGATGGCGACCATCCCAATACTACGACACATCCTCACGTGCGGGGGTTGGGTGCATGCATAAGGGGGGAAGGGAAACGTAAAGTTGAAGAGAGAAGTTGAGGGAGGAACTGAAAAGAAGAGAGAAGGAAAAGGAAGAGGAATTAAATGAGTGAAACGAAGACAATTACCTGGCATATTGCCCACCGCGGGCGGATGGGCTGAGGGGGATTGGAGGCCTGTCCCTGAACATCAGAGGCACGGCAATGGTTTGGTTCAGTAAGCCCAAGTCTTTTGGCTCCCACCAGACCAGCCGCGCCCAACACCCCCATTCTCCGCTTCCCCCCTCTACACCTACCAAGTGCTTTATATTACCCGAAAATTTCACTGAAACTGATTATATGTAAAGTTGGAGATGAATTGTAGGGGAGAGAATGTTTAGCAGAATTTGAAGCTGGTAAATTTATATCTTCCTCTTCTAATATGTAATAAAGAGAATTAGGCAATATTAATCTCCCCGCTTCAGTATGACGAAGGCTAAACTATCATTTATCTACCAACATTTGTGTGATTTGTGTACTACCAACTGGGGTAGAGGGAAAAGTATGAATTGTTTACATCTACTGCCACAAAATATATTCGTTTTATTTCATCGTTTGCCGTTTATTTGCTGGAAAGTTTGATTGTAGACAGAGAATTAAGGGATCAAGAAATGATCACCTCAAAATGATGGCGGAAGGGGTTGTTCCCGGTGTCGAGAAATATCTAGGATTCATACCCCAGGAACCTAATTACTGCCCAATGTACTAGTGGTTAGGCACCGACGTCTGATAACATGTTTGATGACCTGGATAAGGCTACCAAGGAACCGCTTCCTATTTAGTTTTCTTTTACTACATAGGCACTAGTGCCGATCTTAAACATTTCAAACGGTTTGCACCATTTAAACAAAAATGCTTCTGCTCAAGGCTCACGACGTTCTGTACACACAAGGATGTACTCAAACTAGATCGGATACTAACGCCAGTTTGATAAAAATGGCTGATGCGCATGTATTAAAATAGGGGTTAATATCGGACCAAGACATACCTTGGGACCAGTATCGAGATACTATTATTGCTCTAGGTACGGCTCATAAATGCTTCATATATGACGCCAAGTCCCCAAACCTTCTCTCGATCACAGCGGTACAATACCATACCACGTTTACTGCAGTTCCCAATTAATTGCGCGAAATGAATTACTTGAAAGTTGACATTTATGTCGGCTTTCGTTGTATTAAGCGTTTTTGGAGAACTCATTAAGTTAAGAAATCCGAGACTCGGAAGCAAACCTCTTCGCGCTTTGACTTGTTATTTGGTACTTACAATTTCTGTCGGTAGTGATGAGATGAGGCAATGCAAGTCTGATTATTACAGCACGACAGCCATTGCCTACCGAAGATTTCTTTAGCTACTCTACCTTGCCTTCCAACGTAGACAACAACATTTGCTTTTCGAGTTAACTTTAGTATTCGATACAAATCATGTTATTCGTGAAGATTTGTTCTGTTAATAGTTCTCTCGGTCATCATGGAATGTTAGGGTCTTGGGTAAGAGTACACGTCACGCCCGGCATATATGTTTTCCAAGATAGAAAGACAGTAACAGTGTATTATTTCAAACACAGAATAATAAACGCAATTTATTTTTATTTTGTGCGGATTGCTTTTTAAGATATTCAAGTGTTTCTATCGAAATAGTTTTATGTGATGACTCATCGCTGAGCATTATTTACCCCTCTACGGATAGCTACTTCACGTGCGCAATGTTTACATCTATGCTGTGCTACGACTTAGTGCATTTTCGGTAAGATACTTGTTCATTCGTCGTTATTATTCAATAGTTTATTCAAAATTGCTAAAAATGTAATGACTAAGAGAAAACTTTGGGTTAACAGTTACCGCTTGCAGCCTCCATGGAAGTAAATTAAATATTGCATATGAGCGTTTGGGGAATCATCGTGAAGGGTTAGATTCGTATTAGGTGTTTTGGAAAAACACGTTATGATAGCTTTGCTTTTTTACAAAGGGAATAAAATGACCGAGTACCTTCTATGAAAGTTATTTTCAGTCAACTGCAGGGATCATACATACTTTACGGTAGAATGCAGCGTACAATAGACTGGCGGTTTTTCCTCCATGGTCTGACAGTGAACAGCAAGAAAGTATAGTCCTAAAAGTCATCAAATTACATTTGTCTTTTGTTGAAACTAAAGAATATTCCTAGTCGTCTTTACGGTTGTTTGAAAGAAACATCTTAGACGCATTGCAAAATGCCTTATTTAAAGCCCGACAACTTAATTGTGCTTGAAGATTTTATTACTTTTTTAAGTGGTAAATATTTTTATTATGTTTGTTGTAATTGATGATTATGAGGAAATTGGCAAAAGAAATTGAAGAAATTTATTTTTTTAAATGATCACTTTGAAATCCAGCATTGCGTTTAAATATAAGCGAGCTAATTATTTTAAATATGAAACTGGCCGTATGCATAGCATATGTAACATAGCTCATTCACCATGTGAGAAGGATTTATCAATTAGAATTCACCTGGTAGTAATTGTCCACTGGAAATTTTTTTTGGAAAGATTCTCAGCTAGCCGAGTGTCGTGTACGGATATTGGGTGTCATACTAAATAGTTTTATCTTTAATGGATCAATTATCGTTAGAAATGGATATTCTTATTTCTGTCGAAATATTGCTTAATGTATTGCAGAGCAATACTATTTCATACTCTTACTATTCATTTGTGGGCACCTTTGTTGTCAAATTCATTAATTGAAAGTTTGGGTCTAAATTCATAAAGCATCACAAATATCGTGATGGAAGCAATAGAATTTCTAATCATGATTAAAATGAAGCATGAATTATTATTGTTTCAGCTTAAACATTAGAAGTGCATAATATTGCATTTACCTCCCTCTGGTCCCCCCATTTTAACTCTTGTTTAATAATAATTATATTTCATTCTATTTGCTCTAGAATCGAGTTATATTAAACGAGAAAACTTTCATTTTAAAATAAGTAAGCTCATATTTAATTAAATCAATCGTATATAAATCAATACAATTCTCATTATATACTTTCAGATGAGTGGCAAAAGGACTCGAAGTTTTAAATGTGCTGTTCATCAACGTGACCGAGAAGTCTGCAGTGAAAACGATTTCCACATTTTGACACGGGAACCACCTCTATTTGAAAGGTAATTTACTGTTTGTTCCATTTAATGGCATTAATATCATATGAAGTAATTTGTATCCCTACTGAAGAAACTGAAAGGGAAGAAAAAATGTTAGCATGAAATTTGTTCAGGACAACATTTCGTTAACATGAACTATTTGGATGAGGTCTCATTTTCTATCTTCATTCATCTTCACCATTTGATATACATTTCGTCTTCCCCAGTTTACATGCAGGTTCATCTTTTTAATCATTTAATAAGACCTTGTGATGTTAGACCCATGAAGGGTGTTGAGTTACCTCATCATCATTAAAAGTTCTCATGGTTAATATAGTTTTTTAATCAATGCACGGAAAAACCTCTACTGCCATTCTGCATGCTTTCCTTATCCTTTCATCTATATAACATGGCTCTTTTTTCTTTCTCTTACCTTGCTTGCCTAAAATCCCTTTTGTCTCAGTCTTCAACATTCTATCATCAATCAAAATGTCTTATCCATTTTTCAGTCTCCTTTGGATTCATCCCCTTACCATATCTATAACTTCTTTGTTTTCCTGCCATCCATTAATGTGCTCCAATTTGTAAAAGCTTCTTTGTCTAGTACAATTATTATTATCTCTAGTACTATAGCCATATTCATCCAAAAATCTTGCTAGATAGGTGAACTGTTTTACCTGGGTATTTTGGCACTTCTATTTTTTTATTGGTGAATGATTAAATTTTATTGGTAAAATTAAATTCTCCATGCCACTGCAATTCATCGTTTGTAAAAAAGAGTCATGAAATTCTTTAAGCATGGTGAAAACTATTGCCACTCCATCTGACTAAGATTTTTTAGGAATGCTGGATCAGTTGTTGATAGTAGACTATTTTACCCAGTTCTATTAGGAGAGAAAGTTGAGAGGAAAGAGGGAATTGGGGCTGGTCCACTATTATTTTAGTTGGTATATTTTCATTTTTAGAAATACTCTATCAACACTAGGAGTGAAGAAATGTGTGGTGGAAAATTAATTTGCCAAACAAAATATTTGTGCCTAAATCCAGGCATAATTGTGAATATTGAAATGAAATTATTAATTTTGTAATTCCTCACACTTTATTTAGAACACTTATTAGGTTTCAACATGGACATCATCATCAGATGGTCCTCAGAGAAGCCAACTTAAAGAATTTACCAAAAGAAAAAATTAAATTTGCCTTTTATAATAATTTATGCCTTAAGAACCTGATCTCACACGCTAAAGGAGTGGGGTGTATGAATTAAAGTTCTCAGAGCGCCCCACTAAATATATTGGGCAAAGAGGACGGAAATGTAAATAAAGAATTAAGGAGCACAAAAAATGTGTAAAGAATAGGAACATAACATCCCTCTTTGCAAAACATCTATCTACATATACATAATACCCCGCAAGCCGCCGCAAGGGCGTGAGGTGGGGGTTGTTAGGTCAGCAACCGTAAAAAGGAACAATACCACATGCCAAACAACAACGTGGATAATTACACTTATAGCAGCGCAAACACTCATGCAACTATCCCTTCATCCAACACTCATGCAAACACATATACCACAAACCAACAAAAAACTGCACCCCAGAATGTAGCACGAAAGCCATCCTACAACACGCAAGCCAGGACAGAACAAGCAAGAATGTGAAGCACTACTACCACATGAACATGCACCACAAAACACTCTTCCCCCGAGGAGACTCTAAAAGGCAGGGAATGCGACCCAACGAATGCAGGTAGCAGGAATTTGCCCTTGCGGAGAGGGACGAGGGATTGAAAGGGAGACTTAAAAACATGAACAGAACACGAATGACGTCATTCCGAAAGAATGGGTTATTATAACAAAACACACAAGGTTAGTGGAAGAGCATGCATTTAAATAGAAGTAATTATTTTTTAGACGCTGAGGGTGGCAAGGGGAATTTTTGCTATCTATAACCATGCAGTTCTATCCCGTATTGTCCGTGGGAAGGAGTCCTTGAGGCAGCTAGTTCTGGCATCTATTTCCTGAATTTTATATGCATGATCGAAGCGACCAATGTATGTAGGAGTACGAAAGGGGATCGAGATGGTGCGGGGGCTAACGTACTGGCTTCCCACCCTGAGGGCGCGGGTTCAAATCCCGGCGGTGTTGAATATTTTTCAGAGGTATCTCGATCCCTACTTGAGGTGCTTTGTGGAGGGCACTTTGAGTGAGTACGCCGTCCGTCGGATGGGACGTTAAGCCACGGACCCCTTGGCGCCTTTCGTAAAGAGTAGGCTAATGCCGACGCCGGGTTTCTCTCCACCCTTCATCCTTTCCTGTCCTTCCCCTATGGCGCAAATGACCTTAGCTGTCGGTCGCCTCCCCTCAAAACTACTACTACTAGGAGTACGAATAATTTGCGAGGCCTCGGTGCTGAAACATGCGGATCTGAATTTATTTAATAATTTCAATCTTGCATTGAATCGTCTCTCTTCTAATGATTCCCTCCCCAACTCCATGAACATTTCAGTGACGCTTTGCGTTTTATCGTAAGAATCTTATAATGTGACCACAAAAGTGACTTAGAGACTAAAATTGTCCATTTAAAAGACACAGGTCATAGACTTGATGCGTTGGAGAATATAGAAATTTTAAAATGTGTCCATTGAAAGGATGAACTTGAAAAAGAAATTTTTATCCATCCCTTCTCCCCTCCTAGGTGTACCAATCTTTCATGTCCAGTACTCCCTGTAGGGGGTATCCTTCTCCCAAACAAACGCCCATAAACAGCCAATGATTGACATCAAAAGCTGTAATCCCCTTTCCCTCCTCTTTACATTTTAACCTTTTTACCCCCTCCAAACTCACTTGCTCTCCCACTCTGGCCAGCCCACATATTCCCACTCTGAAGGTATAAATATGTTGGCTTCCATGAGTTCCACCTGATGATGACGTCCAGCATCGAAACCTAGGTCTTGTTCTAAATTTAGTGTGTCTGAAATTACAAAGTTTATAATTTCATTCCAATATGTTATGTAAATTCCATGAAGTAATGCCGGAGGCAGCAAATAATTGTGGATTTTGTATTAGGAGTACAATGTTATGCAAGCAGGGGTGGATTGATGGAGAGCCAGCATAAAGGCCATTTGGAGGAGGGCTATGTAGACTGTAAAACCGAGAAAGCATAGAAAAATATTACAAATGAAACATTTAATTTTCTGCACTTATCTAATTTTTTTGCATATTCATGAACTTATTTCCTGTATATTATTTTCATACATATTTAATCAGCATTAAATCATTGTTGATTAAAAATATTCTAGTTTTAGTTTAATTTTACCCATCACATTTTTTTATGCCAGCAATTGATTTGGTTCATTCATGGTAGGGAGAGAGATTCAACTCTTGTTTTTCGAAGGACTAGTGTTGGTACATTCTTGTAGCCTATTTACTTGTGTGAAAATGACCATGATCCCAGCTGTTGGTAGAACTCATTAACAATGTGACAGTAATGTTGTTTTATTTTATCCCAATTTCAGGATGGTGAGGGTTATTGCAGACGAGTTTCTGACTGATGAAAGAGACCGCAAGTATTACGCTGACCACTATAAATGCTGCCCACCACCTTTCTTCATCTTCCTCATCACTTTAATTGAAGTGAGTATGCTGAGGTGTAGATAGTTGCATAGATATTTTTTGGAAAACAATCTTAAATTGTATGTTCTATTTTTTTTGTTGGTATATGTGTATATACACAGATATACCAACATATGTTTTTGTATGAATATATGTGTGTATATTATTTTAATTTACATGGGGGTCCCATAAGTTCCTGGTCTGACCTGGAGATGGCGGTAGTTGTTTGAAAAATATCTCTGTATTAGAAAGTATGCAATCTATAAAGCATATGTTTCAAGTTTGAAGATGCTATGCTGTTTAGTTTTTGTTTGACAGCCATCAATAGTGAATGTTTTCAGTGAATTTGTGAAAATTGGTCATCGTTATGTGATACAATACTTTAATTTGAAAGGCCTCAGCCCATCCAATATAATAGCTGAACTGGATTCTATTCTTGATGAGGCTGGTCCTTCGTTTAGAACAGTAAAATATTGGGTTGCAGAGCTTAAATGAGGCCGTACGAGCTTTCAAGATGAGCATCGCATTGGTCGACCAAATGAGGTGACGACTCCAGAAACGGTGAAGAAATCTGTGTGCAAGATGGCTGCCGCATTTGCTCACACTTGAGCAAAACCAGTGTCGTGAAGATGTTTCAATGGAGTGTTTAGTGAAGTTTCGCAATAGAGACAAAGCAGAATTTTTGTGCCGTTTCATAACCATGGATGAAACATGGGTCTGTTACTTCACACCTGAGACAAAAGAACGATCAAAACAATGGATTCAAAAGGGAGAACCAACTCCAAGGAAGGCAGAGACTGGTTCATCGGCAGGCAAGGTCATGGGGTCGCTTTTTTGGGATGCGCGCATGGGATAATTTTCATTGACTTGAAAATTCATCTTGAAAATGAACTATCAACGGCAAGTATTGCAAGCAAGCTTATTGCAACATTTAAGCGAAGAAATCAAGCAAAAGCAGCCGAATTTGGCTAAGAAGAAAGTGTTGTTTCATCAAGACAATGCACCAGCTCACAAATCCGTTAGGAGATTGTGTTGAAAAATAACTACATATTTTTCCAAAATTTTTGTGTTTTCTTTGTTTGGCCAGGTACTTCTGGGATTACCCTCGAAAAAGTGAGCCATTCAAATCTCCTTCGACTCTTTGTCATACATGGCTCTGTGTTGGAAAAGAATTTTGAAATGTTAATTTGAATCTATTTCATTCATAATTTGTTTTTCTTAATAGTGATGAATGGATGTGATTTTCATAGTGCAGTACTTCCTGTAAATGCCGCCAAGAAGCTAATGTTTAGTGTTTACAGCATTGTCTCCACACTTAAATTTTGTTTGATGCTGAATTGAATATTATATATATTCTTACTGGATACTTGATTATTTGTGATCGATAATAATCGGCCAATCATAATAAAAATATAATATCATCCCTATTTTTGCAAATCCATTAAGGGATTTAGATCAATATTTGTTTTTATGTTAAGGATTGATAAAAAAAACAAGTATTAATTCTTCCATTTTTAACTTCTTTCCAAATTGAATTTGAAAAGGATTTGATTATTTTGTCAATAGATACAAGATACTTTCACTGCATTGATTAATGTAATTGATTTTATATGTGATTGAAAATTTCTTCATTAAAATTGCTCCAGGTGCTATGTTTTGCTTACTATGCTGTGTCCATGGGAGAAGTTAGTGCCTCAGGTCCTGTGCCAATTGACAGCCCCTTCATCTACCATCCTGATAAGCGAATTGAAATATGGCGCTTTTTTCTGTACATGGTCCTTCACGCTGGGTAAGCTTAAATTTTAATATTGGTTGTGGGGCTAAATGACCATAATAATTAGGTAAAGATCACCAGTAACTCTACATAACAGATGAACCACTTCTCTATGCCGCTCCCCTCCCTAGCAGTGCAATATCTTGATGAAAATTCAAATTCAAAAATAACAATTGGAGGCTCAGTAAGAGAACATTTTACATTGACCAAAGACCAATGACAAGGATGGTGAATCTTGCCTGACTCATTTTTAAATGCATGTAGTAACAGCTCCAGGATGGGAAGGTTCAGTTCATTGCAGGAGGAAATGCACCGCTGACCACCATAATTAGCTCTCTCCTTTTCCCTACTATGGAAGCATGAGTATTTTAATTTCAGAGGGGGTTTCTTTAGGCTCTCTTGGAGACCAAGGTATGGAAGGATGGGGAAAGTTTTCTAGAGACAGAGATGGGGATTTACCACAGAGGACTACCCCTTGGAATTCATTATAATCAAGGAATGGTATGGTTAGCTAGGTTTGGGAACTTCATTTTCTTTTCCTGCCAAAAAGACCTTTTGCCAAGAATTATAATGATATATGGCTTGACGATATGATAATTAAGGATAGTGACCTTCCATTAACTAATACATTTATGCACTATCCATAGAATGCAGAGCCATTTTCTATGACAAAAAAGCTGCAGTTCCCTAATTCAATCGCAAAGCATGCAACATCTTTTCATTCATTTTATAAAAAAAATCGTTTCTTCGAAAGAAACCAACTGGGAAAATTTTTCCTTTCCTTTGTGTACACCTATCATATTGCTGTAAATACTTGTTGATCAGTTCTTGACAAAGGCAATTAAAATTGTCAGCAGAGCCATCATTATCTCTCTCACGTATCTTTCAAACATTGCAGTATTTTCAAACTACCATTTCATAGCCAAAACAGATTGCAGTTAGATTTTTTAAATAAAATTTTACTGTGTATTCAGGCTATCTCACCATGATTTGTACTGGTTAAACTTCAACTGTGTAAAATATCTCTGTCTTACTTGAAGATGAACCAATAATGAATTGCCTGCTTTTCTTAGACGGTAAAATGATGGAATATTACAATGAGTGGGTAAAGTAAGTACTTAAATATTAAGAGAGGATTAAAATTAGGAAGGAGCTATTCCTTGATTCTACACTACAACAGCTGGTGGGATGAGCTCGGTCCGGCTTCAATGAAATAGTTTTTTATCTACAAGTTTTCCTTTTCTTTACATTGCTTTTTATGATTACCATTGTAAACTTTTAGCTGAAAGGCTGTGTATGCATTCAAATGAAGGGTAAAGATTAAATATGAAATTACCTATTATCCACTTATGGAAATAGCTATGTTGATACTAATCTACCAGCGGTATTTTTTAGAAATTTATCTTCCTATCAATGCAAACGTCCTGGCAGATTTTTGCAGTAGCATCCTCAGCAAATGTATTTATCAAAATATATATCCAATATGATGTATACAAACTGTGAAGATTGCACTTTTGTTTTGATGTCATATTCATGAATCCATGGCCCATCACCTGTTATGATCCTGAACAAGAAGGTTTTATCCTCTTCAGCTTGATGAAACAGTTCCTGGGAGACTTCAACTCGATGTTGTTTCTGGTGTGCTGTCACCCGGCAATGAATTTGGCGGTGACTTGGTGCATCCTCAATTTTTCAGTCAGGATTACATAGCATGAACCTATCAAGATGTTACCCTCTTCTGAATTTTCCCTATGTTGATATTTGAGACGAGACTCTCATGTGGAAATTTGGAATTTCCAGTGAAAATGATATTCATTTTAATTGTATAATCAGTTCACATTTGCTGAGGCCATAATGATTGACTAGGCGAACACTGGAACTATGATTGGACCAACTTCAGATATACTACTGGCAGAGAATGAGATAAAATAGGCAATAATTTCAATTAATCTCAAATGAAAGGAACGAGCTGTTGCATCATAATTTCAATGTCAAAGTTCACCGAATCTTTGTCCCAAGGACATACTTCTTATGATCCTTGCTAGATAGACATGGTACAATATTTGATGAATTATGTCGGAGGGATTATGTAATTAGGGTTTAAAAATCATGGATGGAATTTATGGATTTACTATTTTGAGTAGCTCCATCAACATTTTTGGTGCAACATTAGAATTCTTATGTCTGCCATTCCTAAGCATCGTATCAACTACTAAAAATAATCTTTCCGTAGCATAGGCGTCAGATATGTGTTGTACTTTAAATGCAGGTTATTGATCTATGTTTTGGCATGAGATATTTTTTATATGCCTAGAGGTTTGAGGGGTGTCACTTCTATTATCTTTCAGTTATTTGATGCAAAAAAGCACTGACTCAATTTTTTAAACCATAATAATGTAATTCACCTTTGCAATACAGCCTATCTGAATCTCCCAGGTGAAAAAGTAGATGAAAGAGGAATATTTTTCCTCAAGAGCCTACCACGTGACTCATAGTCAAACAACAAGTCAGTGAATAACTAATTTTTTCTCATGAGATGAATCCCAAATGTTTACATATTCCTAGAAAGAGTGAAAGATTACGAGATGTGGTTTAATATCCCAGTCACCACTACTTTGCAAGAAAAAGTTCACTGCTTATCCTTCCCATGAGGAAAATAAGGGAATTTGGGGGGTGAAAGAAGTGTGTTTAGGTGTTTGTAGTGGGAGAAACGAAATGGTTTACAAGTGAAGTACAAATCCTTAAATGGAGTTGAGTTTTATTAGGGGATTTGAGCTTACCAAAGAAATTGTGGAACAAGTTTTGTTTTCACGGGTGGTACAAGGAAATCACTTCTATTAGGTGATTCTTGAGCTAGAAATCAGTAAAATAAGTGGAAAAGTGGCTGTGAAAATAGATGAAAGTTACAAAATATTTTATAGATGATACCCTAATAAATATAATGTATTTGGTGTAGTGCATCTCTGGCAACATGTTAGTGGCCACATCAGCATTTACATTTACAGCTAGCTACAACCTAACCCTGCTATTTTTTAAAGTATTTAATGAAACTCATTTTTAGTTTGTGTTATATGGAATTTTGCAACTTGGGAAAATTAATATATAGTATAACATCCATAATCATCAAGAATTTTGGATAATCATTTATTCTCTCCAAGTAAATCTCTCTAAGAAAATCAGTACCTGGTATTTATGGTCCTATCTCTGTTAGATCTTCCTTTTTTATTGTTCCCATGTTGAATTAATCATGGAATTTGAAGGAAATTCTAATTTTGGATATGTGACATTTTGCTGGTATGGAATGTAAAAACATTGTTTTCAGATTAAAATCTTTCAAGGATTGGACATAAACTAATTCTAATTATTGTATGTATGCATGAAATTTATAATAAAGTAAGACTTGATAATCAAGTAAATTATCTCTTTCATATCCTATTATCAATATGGTCATTGGTGCTATTGCTAAGCTGTGAGGTGCACTAATCAGTTTTGAAAGCAGGAAAGCCTAGCATGTTGTTTGTTTTAGGTGTTTTAAATGGAAATCTTAATATTTATGCATTTTAATGTTGCAGTTATGATAATATAATATCATTTAGTATTATTTATATTTCTCACAAATGCTTTGTCTTTATGCTTAATTCGTATATTTTTAAGTTCATGGGGTACTATGATTATTGATTTTAGAAAAAATTCCATGCATGTATCTGCAAAATAGTTTTTTTTCGGAATCCAAAGAACTTGGTATAGCACCTAAATTTGAAATAAGGTTCAGGAACACTGGCTAAATTTGTCTTACTTTTTTATCTTTGATGGAGTGTTCTAATTATTTTTATTATTAACAATATAACATCTGGAAATTATGTCCCAGATATTTTTAGTTGGCCTCTTTTATTTTCAATTATTGATGTTTAAGAGTGATGTGAAAAATTCTTCTGTAACTTAAAAACCCAGTTTCTTATCATATGTGTACATATTACTGAATAATCTGACAACACATCTTATTCTTTTCCAGGTGGCTTCATCTACTTTTCAATCTCCTGGTGCAAGTGTTGGTGGGTCTTCCCTTGGAGATGGTACATGGCTCCCTACGTATAGGTGCTGTGTATATGGCTGGTGTTCTTGCCGGTAAGTGAAGCTGTTTCTGTTTTTTTCAAATTTCGTAGACAAATGAAATACTTATTTTTTTAGACATTTTTCAGAGAAATATTTCTTTGAAAAATTCTTGCTGAATTATTTTTTCAACATGTTAAAATTGAATTGAAAATACATATTTTATTGGTCTGTACATATATAAAAAGAAGGGCATGGTAGCTCAGTGGTTAGAGTATTGAACCACTGACCAGAGGGCCCCAGTTTGACTCCTGGTGGGTGCTCCTGGGCCCCCTAAGCTTAAGCTGTGAGATTTTTCATGTACCAGATCTAGCTGGGAAACCAAAGATGGCTCATGAAAAGGAATTGGCCCCCTACTCTTATGGTTGAATTTCACATGCCATTGGGCGTAGTACTTGGTGAGCTATACCATTACCTATCCAAATACCTTTCGCGTTGACAAATTTGGTTTATACTAAAGGAAGTGAAATTCAGAAATCATCATTTTACGGAAGACATCAATTTTCTTGTCGTAATTGCTTTGGCTACCCAGTAATGTTTTGTATAAACTCTTGTCAGTTAAATTTATTAATATCATATGCTCTTTTAATAAAGTTTGTGGTACCTTTTTTAATTAATGTCCTCCTCAAAACCATTATTTTATATTCTTGGGTAAAGTCATGCCGAATCCAAGTTAGACTGACTGACCTTAGTGCCTAATGTCCTGGTGCCCTTAGAATAAACATTGTAGTCCTTCTATGATTATTTGATATTTCAAAACGGAATGGAGTCAGCGGAAGTATCTTTTGAAATGAATGTTATATAGTGAGAGTCATGTAATGAGAGAAAATGCAAACCTTGACTAGCTGCCTGCAAAAACATTTGTAGCTTTTCAATGTGAAGGGAACTTATAAATTGTGTTTATTTGCAATTTAGGATAATCTTGGGTTGGTATGTTTATGCAATTGGTTTATTAGATTGGTTTTTCCATTTTCAACATTCCAAGTTGAAATTAATGAAACTTGTACTAGGATTAATATTTGTAGATGAATGAAGTGGATGCTGGCCCCAATTCAGGTGCCACTTAATGCTTGAAACAGAACATTGAATTCATGAGTAAGGCAATAAAATTGGAAGCGCAATGTTAGAAAGCTGTGTTTTTTAAATTCTGTAATTTTTCACAGATCTCTGGCTAATTAAATGAATTTTATGCATAATGTGATTACAATGCAGGATGTTTATTAATTTAAGATGCTGTCAATCAATTATTGTGGTTTGTGTTGCTTTAAACACCTTTTTCACAAAGAACTTATCTGAAGAATAAATTTCAATATATTTAATAACCTATGACTCCTAATAATTGAGTACGAATAAGGTTGTCTAAAGTTATGGTATGTTGCTTTTTAATTAGGAAGACACACATAATGAAATATCAGAGTCATTTCTAAGATTTCCTTTGAGATTTCTAGCCAATATTTACATAGACTCTCAAGAAAAATGATCATCCAATTTTATGAACTGAAATACTACTGAACTTATATATACTCTAAATTTGGCGTGGAGAAGAAAAATTATGGATCTGGAATGGGTCCTTTATGGGAATTGCTTTTAGAGAAGTAAGTGGGGGATACAAATTATTGTATGTATCTACAAATGATATAGAGTTAATAAAGTTTGCGAAATCTTTTTTATTTTCCAACCAAGATTTTGAAAAGTAAAAAAATCATTTTCATGGTCTTTTTGTGTAAGTGGATTGCGGGATTAAAAAATTAATTTTTGTGAATTCTTCTAAGTTTATTTCATTCATTAAATGAAACCATTTTACAAAGTAATGCCTGATAATGTGGCTTTTGAGAAGTATGTGTAATTCAGCACTTTATTTCACATTTCTGAGACTTCAAATAAATAACTAATGCTCTTGCAATCATCTATTGGCCATATTTAGTTTAAAAAATGCTTTTTTTCATACAGGATCATTAGGGACCTCAGTTTTTGATGGAGATGTATATCTTGTGGGTTCTTCTGGAGGTGTCTATGCTCTTCTTGCTGCACATTTGGCAAACGTTCTTTTGGTGAGTTTTAATCTGGACGATTTAAATATTATCCTCTTAAATAATTGCTGTATCTCTGTTTCTGGAAGGTGTGTGCTTCCAGGCTTGCCGTGAGTCATTATTCTACTAGCACCCAGGGAAGGCATTTTTACGCAAGAAAACCCAACTCCAGTCCAAACAGAATACATGCATTTAAAACCAAAAGTGTTACAATGAATGAAATGAGAAAATGTAATATTGCCAATTGAGGTTTTATCTTTTTACATAATTTTTGTGAATTTCTTAACAAATTTAAACCGCTGTTTCTTGGAGAAGGATACTCCAGACTCACCATCTGCCACATCTTTGACAGGAGAGAGAATTAAGTGAATGCTTTAAAAAATCATGAGTTTCTCCATTTAAACTCTAAAATAAAAATATAATATGGATTTGCAAATGAAGTTTTATCATGAAAGAGTGAATGGATGAATTCTCAAAAAAATAGCCTAGTTCAAAGGTTTGGACTTCCTTCATCTTTGAAATCTTCTGCATTTACAATTCATTTCATTTAATCTTACTTATAAATTGTATTGCATGAACCCATTTTTCATTTTTTAAATAAGCCTGCTTACAGACATTTCTGATTTATACTACTCATGTTTACAAGGTGAGCCATGGTAAGATTCATTAACAACATTTAGATTCAGCTAATTTCAGGTTTCACTCTCTTATGACACAATTGCAATGTAAGAGAATTATTACTTTCCTTTAAAGAACTTTTGATGATGTGATTGACTGACATAGACTCAATTTTAATACATTCATGTATTGTCATATATTCTGGAATAACCTTCATTTATTTTTAATTTACAATGTAAGTAAAAATAATTCAGTTATTCAATTTGTTACAGAATTACAACAGTATGGAGTTTGGAGTTGTGAGACTTATTGGAATCTTTATTGTTGGTAAGTGCCTTACCAATCTCTCTGACTCTGTCATTGAGAGAAAAATGAGATTAATACAATAACAGAATGATATTAAAAATAGAGATTATTTTTTGAAAGATGGGGATGAGTTAAAATTAGTTTGTCTTTATAAAGACAGACATAATGCTTATCATTTTCATGTAATAGGGCCAAAATTTGTTCTTACATAATTATAGATATTTTAGAGTATGATTTTTTCCACTTTCAATGTATAAATTTAATTGAATCCACTGATGATCTGTCTGCCTTTGAAGTAATTCCTGTGTTCTTTTATTATAGCAAGTGCAGATGTTGGTTTTGCGGTTTATGACCGTTACTCTGCTGACCAAATGGGACCTCAGGTGGTAGTTTCATATGTGGCTCACCTGACTGGGGCCCTAGCTGGCCTTACAATTGGCCTTCTAGTCCTCAAGAACTTCGAACAGAAACTTCATGAGCAGCTTATTTGGTGGGCTGCGCTAGGAGTGTATTCTGCTAGCACACTGTTTGCGGTTCTGTATAACCTTGCCCACTGATTGTGCTGATAGGGCCTAAAGGGAAAATGTTGTCTTCCTTACTCTGACTGTCATAGAGACTACAGACATGTATATTGTGTACATATTTATATTTCTTCATCTCCATGAATGGATCATATTGCCTACAGTTAAGTGCTCTTTCGTTTTTGGGCCTGTGAGTGTGATTGATGACTCATTGTTGTTAGGCACCAATTAACCATTGACTGCCAATTTTGTTGATGAGCATGTGATAGATATGTTGCCGAAGCCGCCTTAGATGATTATTATCATGACAATGGTTCAACATTTCCTGCAATATGAACATGCAACAAGAACAAACTATATGTTTTTGGGAAAGTGAAAAACCATTGAAGTCCTACCAAGAAGACAGACTGACCAAGATTACTGTAATAGCTTTAGGTATTTCATATGGGTAATTTATTAAATGAAATTTCTCACTTATGCTTCTTATTTATTTACTCGATATTGGAGATCTAGAGAACTAGAAGAGTGCTATTGTGTATATCTTGGGTCCCTTTCTGCATTTATGTTTCTTCTATTTATTAGCCTTATTCAACTGGAATAACAGTGCAGCAGTATAAACCAGTTTGAAATAATGTGATAGAGGGAAACTGAAGAATTTTAAAATAGAACATCTGAGACATGTTGAATTTTTGGGAGGCAAGAATGAAAAATTTTATGTTTTCTAAATGCATTCAATCTTTGTCTTCCTCAAATGCTTACCAATTTAATTCTTCACAATATTATAAGTTTTCCCATGGTTGTGCTGTAAATTCATCTGAGTTTGTCTTTATGCTAAGTACTGAAGATAGACATTCGAATTTGTGGTCGGTTTTATTCCATTTAAGTCCTATTCTCAATTCCATTACTAATTATTTTTTCTAAAAATTTAAATTTGCTGAAAATGGTAGTTCAGACGGCCCTTAATCAGCATATTAATTTAAATATTGAGAAATTGCAGTATTAAATTAACAGTACTAAGATTAAACATTTTCCATGGAGGAATTTCTGATTAACTCTACGAAAAAATTAGATTGTAAGGAAAATCACATTTATTGTTCTTTTACTATCCCACTACCTTCACTTCATTTTAAAATTGAATATGGATTTGTTAACTTTGAGCTTGTTCTCCTTGTCAGATTAGTTATGATACTTGTGGAATACCATAGTTTCGGAAGGTAACTTCATATTTACAATGAAAATATTGCGGTATTGTTTGTTTTATATGTGTGTACATCTCTTGAGCAGATAGAATGAAATTGTTGGGCTGTCCAGATTATAGGTGAGTGGAATACTTTCATGTATAGTTTAATCATGTTTATGAAAAGTTACTTCAACCTTAAAGCACTCAAAATCAAAACACATACTTTATTCCCAGTGGTTCCAGGATGGCGCAGACTGAAAAAGTCAGGAAATATCCTTGAATTGAAAAAATGTGGACATCTCTAAATGACCTGTGGTCAATGATCAAAATCATGTTAAAGGTATCAGTCATTATTCACTTTACTTAGAAAAAGTAGCACAGTCATTTTAATGGTGCTTTATAAAATGCTGTGCTTTTTGGATTTTTTATTGTCAAGTATATTTTTTTGTGGGTATGTCTTATCTAATTTATTTTAGAGGCACTCAAAATCTATTCTCAACTTATTCTTTACAACCTTGCCCAAGATAGTGAGGTTTAACTGTATGAAATTGAAGGAAAACTAAACTTGGGGAATATATTTTTTCTCCCTGCTTGATGAAAAGGACAGGTAGGGACATTTTGAACCAAATCGCCTATTTTTCATAAATTAGCATTGTAAATAATCATCAAAAAATAAACTAAAATATCAATTATCAGCAGAAGAAGAATTGGAATTCAACCAATTTATCTCAAACTATGTAGGCCTTGCTTTTTCGTAGTAAATCCTTGCATGGCACTGGCTTATCAAATATAAACCCATACATTACATGTTTATAGTAAATGTCAATATCCCAGTATTTAAACTCCCTACAAATTGGCTTTAAGGGAGCAGACATGATAATGTAAATGGTTAATATAGTAAATAGGTGAAGTCTATACTCTTTTCGCAATTAAAAGGATTTTAATTAATTCATGGTGAATCATTGTATATAAATGTTGGGTCAAAAAATCCAGTTGAGCTAAACAATTTTCAAGTTGTAAAACCTAATACTTTGCATTGGAAAAGTCAAACTGCATGACAAGTCAGCTGCAGCTCATCAAGTCTGTTATTTGAATTAAAAATTCAACTTTGTTTCTATTTTTTGGCGGTGAATTTTTAAAGTAATCTGAATAGGTACTATTAAGCCAACATTTTTTTCCTCTTAAAAGCCATATTCACTCCTATTACACTTATTCTCAGCACACAATTTTGTGTTTTTGTTCTGTTGGTATACCATATTTTTGTTGTGTTGGGTAGTGTACTGGTCTTCAAAGCCTATGCGTAGTGTTTGGAAGTGGAAGTGGTTATTAAGGGCTGCCATACTATAATGTTAAACATGGTGCTGTATAACGATTTAACAACTGGGACGAACTGTAGGGTAGTTGTGGTTGTTTTTGCCGTTCTCAGATTTATCGGTTTCCTTTTATCCAAGCTGAAAAGTTCTTATGCTTAAAATTACTTCTTACAGGTTTTCATTACAGCCGTTTTCACGTGACGTATCCGCGCTTTCGATCGCGAAAGGGTCATTGAACCCTGACATCCTCCTCTTCCCTCACGTCTCTGTGACTTCAAATGGCAACCTGTGGTTGCAAAGATATACCTATGCTTTTATTTATCGAATATTTCCTACATCTCTTCCCACAAGGCAGCGATTATAAACCAGGGGAAGCAAGCATGAAAGGCAAATGCTTTTGGTCACGTGAGCATTGCTTCGGAAAAATGCTCACGGCTCGGCATTGGGTTTTCGCAACAATCAATTCGAGGAAAAGATTTGTCGTTTCCGCATTGAATTGTCTCGTCATTTTGCTTTGGTCATGTGCTGAGTTCAGTCTGAGCATAAATATTAGTCGCTATTTTTTTTCCTATTGACGACGTTGAGTACACGACTTTTACGAGTCGTATTTGAAGTATTATGCATTAACCTTCACTGATGAAGTTGTGGAGAAATTGATCATCGGCACCTTAATTACCAACAATATGCTTTGAAACTAATTTGCAACCTTGTGGATTGAATTGTGCCGTATGACGGTTATGTATCTATTTTTGCAGGGCTTCATTAAAAAAATTGATGGTACCAACTCTGATGTATTTGCTTAACAACAATCCGAAGCCCAAGGTTTTTCACCGCCATCCTTCGTTGTTATTAATCGTATCAATGGCTATTGCCGAATACTGGCCATCTAAATAAAAATAGCGACCTATTATTGGCTAGCAAACGGAACAATTAGCGATTTGTACAGGGTCTGTTGACATGTGGAAATGGATGACCCTCTTCCACCCCTACCTAATTTCGAAAATCGCGTGCCCTTGCCATTCCGTTGCCTTCCAAATCTGTGACATCAAAAGAGTGAGCCGCGAACGCGGTGCCTCGCAGTCTACCCACAAGTCCCCAAGGACTCTTTGGTTAGCACCGCTTCAACATTTCGTGACGTACTCCTTTGCAGATGACGCCGTCCAAGGCCAAACCTTCTGGTGACAGGACACCCGGGCTGCCCAAAGGCTGCGATGATACCAGGAGCAGGCCGAATGGGGGTGGGGGAAGGGGAAAGAAAACCAGAGCGGTCAATTGGCGCCCATTCCGCCACCCATTCCTCCATTCACCTTCTCCTCTCTCTACCCCCCCTTGCTCGTTCCCCATTGCACACCCTTCCCACGCGACGATCCTCCCTCCCACGGATGAGCGAGCCACAATGGATATTTTCCTGCGGCCAGCGCCGTAATGAGATGGAATAATGGAATGACCCAAACAGAGCCTTGCATCACGTTCTCGTGGAGGTCTTTTATTTGCCTCCGCGCAATTCAACGCCAATTCTCGCAATTCTTCTCCTTTCTTCCTCCTCTGCCACCCACTCATTAACTTCTCCCCGCTTCCTCCGCCTCCCGCCCCTGTTGCCTTTCTCCCGCTCATCTCGGCCGTCTCCCGGCGCCCTCCCCTCCACCCCGTTCTATCCCATCAAGGAAAGGTATCCCCGCGATCAAGTATATAAGAGGGGAGTCATCCAACTACGAACGTTCATTGCAGAAAAAGAACACTTACCCTTAAGTACTGTTGGTTTTTGTGCCCCGGATTCGTTGCAGAGAGGTGAGTGTCAACGGTACCGAACCGCACCTTGTGATTTCACGTTACTCGATAAAATCATACGTTCTGCAAACTTTTGCCATGGTATAACTATCTGCCTGTGGTACTTATCATCGCTCGTGTATTGAGATGGAATTAAGGTGTACAAATTATAAGTGCGCTAGAAAGAAGAGTTCCTATTTCTCAAAAAATGACGTCTGGAAGGTTCTGAATGGTGTAACAAGTGGTGGGTAGAAGCACAGGTTGACGGGGCAGAAATTGGAATAAACCCCTTTAAATAGGTTATTACAGTGTATTAAAATGAGTGACACGATTGGCAAGAGAAATCTCAAACAAATAGTGGAGAATAAGATAGTTAGGAGTGTTCCTGTGTATAGAACCCAGTGCGTATGCCAAAATAACAATCTTGAAGGAACCTTTGTATTCTATCCAAATTTGTGTTCGTCGTGCATATTTTTTTCTGCAAAACTACAACCCTCCCTGAGAATTTTACTTGGATGTATCATCAATACCGGTAAGGTAACTTGAGATTTGTTTGGTGAGACGCATTCGTGTCAGGCACCATGAGGCCGAATTTCACGGAATTTTAATATCACCAACACTCGACTTTCTGATTTCAATCAATTGGGAATACAAACAGCTTGTTTGTCCGATTACTACCGCTGAAGAAAGTCTAGCTAGCCATGAGAACGTTACGCATATGTAAATGATGTATGATGTATAGAATTCCATGAAATTACACTGTAGAAATATCCACAACCTTAAAAGTTATGCGCAGTTCTAACCATTTTTAATGTTGATTAGATGTCCGTTGATGAGAAAACCATTTTTTGTGGAGTTTTAACTCGTACATTCGTGTTTAAGGTGAACATTTGATAAGATTATGCGTGCCGAAATATGCTGTAGGTTGCGGGTGGAACGGGGGACTTGAATATACCTTGCTGCACATCACACAGAGGAAATTGCGGGCCAAGTTTTGAATCGTCGTTTCCTGATATACCCGAGAAGGAAAATAAATTCACCTGACATTTGATCGACTCCTATTATTCTATATGTATTGCCACAATGGAAAAAAATCTTGGACCTGGCGTGAATAGGTTGGAAACGTCATGGAAAACCCAATAAGCAAACTGCGAGAAAGGGTTATTACTTTGAAATATGAAATTATTCTTGTATTCTCAAATCAATCTGTTGATACTTCATTTGATTTTATTATCCACATTGGAGTTTAAATCATGTAATCAAAATTAATGTGCCAGTCGAATCAAAATATGAAAGAATAGGTGAAATATTATCAGTATTAACGGATGAAGAGGAAATTTGAATACTTTTTTCTGAAATTATTTAATTAAAATAGCATTTAATTGTTCAGAAGGCATTTTGCATCATCAGATAACATCTTCAAGGATAATTAATTCATGGAATGGCTTTGGTGCAGCCTGTATGTTAGGGATATCCTAGAAAATCGAAAATGAACCAGTTGAAATGAATTGGATATATGTCACGTTATTCATCTTTCGAAAATGGTGTGGATTGTAATCTTCAGAAAAGATGAAAACCTGTTGTGAAAATATAAAGCAAAACTAAAAAGTCCGTAAATCCATCCGTCGACAATCGGCCACTTGTGCCCACTGACCTTGGAGCAACGAGCGCGACAGCTAACCGCTTAATGGGCACAATGTTCCTTTGTGTTCCTACATTATATGTTATCTTTCCCTTTATTTTATTTCTTTTTCGCTATAATTCCCCTAGCGCAATTCCTCCCTCATCGCACTTTCTCTGAGAGCACACATGAGAGAACTCCAGTGTTAACTTGGGACGTAAATGAAGAGGGCTCAAAATCCGGATGAATGAAGCAAATCGCGTTACTCCAATTTCATGACTTTAATTTTCTCCAATTTCATGAGTGCAAGTTGTTAAAAATATGATTTTTATATCAATGTATATTTCCTCTTATTACTATTGTTTTTATGTACTTGACGAAGGGTTAAATGAAGAAATGACCTTGTAGTCTCAATTTCGCCCGAATAAAGAAGTTTATATATCTCTCAAGGGCTTCTAGTTATGCTACAGTATTTTTTTGGGCAGCTTAACTGCTTGAAATGGTTGAATTTCGCAGTCGATCTTTTTAGAAGTACCGACTCCCATTTTGCCTGCGTTAAAATGACTAAGGCATTCGGAAATTAAATCAAGGCAAGTTAAACATAGGTGCATCCTCTTGAATAAAATTATGCGTTGAAGTCTGTCAACATTCAGGGTTAGGTCTCTCCGTACCCTGTATTCGTAGAATTAATTTGCCGTAAGTTTATTAAAATGTAAAAGTGAAGATTTTGAAAAATTGTCATGGTTCTCTTTATGCCGTGTAAAAGTTGCCACACAAGGTCAGTTGTATCTAGCATGGTAATTTTTTAAACAGCTCTATTCTAATAATTATTTGATTGCATTTTTGTTTAACTATAATTAATTTTTACAGTGCCTAATCCCGATCCAGTTATTTTCGCATGACAGGTGCTTATGGCGTCTATTTGAAGACGAAGTCCAGCAGCAATTATAGCCTGACGTTTTGCCGTGAATCAATTAGCGAATTTTGAGAAATTAGCAAGTGTGAGGAAAAGTGGAGTCGAACCAGAGTTGGGATCGGTTATTAGCCCCCGGGATGTATTGAGGGGGGGAGGGAATGTGACGTCTACCTTGACGACATGTCCCTGCTAATTTATAAGGTTGTTTGGCTGAATCATTTGATGATTATGTTAAACATCAAAACCTGAACCATTAATTGTCATGTTTTACTCCTAGCATTTAGTAAAGGGTACTCTTTGATTTTTCGTATTGCTGGCTGACGGATTATACCTTCTACGTCACATTAGCTTCCGGATTTAATTTAGCGAAAATAAGAAGCTCATTAAGAGAAACCGGTGAGGCCTTTTCCATTGATAATATTCACGAGATATTTTCACTAAATATTTTCTTTCTTTTCGGGCGGTGCAAATTTGCTGCATTGCTCTTAGATTTCACAATTTTCGTTTTAAAGCTTTGTTTCCAAATGTCTGTGGTTGATGTACCTATCACACCATGGATCATATGGTAAAATTTCGCCCAACTTAGTTAAAATTCTTACATTGAGGATATCGTTATGTGTAAGGTTAAACTACTCAAATGAAAGTTCGCCATTTTGTCTCCGTGGTCCTGCATGCACTGTTGTGTATCATGATTTACCGTTGTGGGTACGCGTACACCCACAGTCCCTCTAAACGGCTACATGTATAGTATATAATTGACTATACGTAGCGAACTATGCGACCGTAAATGTAGCTTATCGCTTCAAATCCTCCATCCCCTCTCATTATCATTCTACTTCTTAGCTTTCAAAAGGAACATACATTTAAATTTAAATTCTTCTACTATACATAAATAAATGATACAACCTCAAGAATCCCTCATACTCTCGTGTCCATGTATGATGATTTCTTGGTCTGTATGATTGATGTTTTCCAGATATGTCCTTAAAACATTTACTACCTTATAGCATTTAAAAATATTCTTAGTTTTTGGCTCAAATTTTTCCAATGGAGTGAAGTTTTATATTCTCTACCATTTCGAATTCATAGTGCGATTAAAGTAAGTGAAGGGCAAATATATCCTGTCTAACTTAAAATGGATTTACATATCCAAGTTTTTCTTCCTTCTGAATTTGTGGTTTCCTCCTAAACAATTTTGGATTTGGTTACATCGTTAAGTAAAATGAGTGAGAAACTTCACGGATGTTGAACTTCACGTGAGTTTCACTGATGCCATCCAAGTTGACAATACCTATGCAAAAAGCGAGACTCGAACCCACGACCTTGGTCTAGCAGGCGAGCGCGTTACACACCTGGGTAACCCAGACGATAAATGATGTTTGGAAAGTTGATCGGCACATTCAAAATCTACAAGAGAGAGTGGTATTTCAAAATAGCCAAGCCATCAGAGTGGTCACGACCGTCTCCAATAATCACTTGCATTTTTACACAAATTTACATTGCCGCCGTTACTTCTCGGTTCTTTTGTCACATCTACATAATTGTAAACTCAAAAAGAGCTCTTATTATTGCGTAGCACATTATGTTACTCATTGTAAATTATATGAAATTGAATGCGTTGTAGTAAATATTTCATCAGGGAAACTCGAAAGCAATAGCTTGTCTCGCTGCAGAGCCCTCGAAATTTAAATCCATGGAAAATCGTGGAGAATCAACCTCTCCGATTCAATGCGACTACGAGGCCATTAAATGGCTTAACATTACTTCATATACGTTTATCATTACTTAAAAAAACAAATGTCAATATCCTATACACTTTCAGGCTTCACTTCGATTTGATAATTAAGTTGATGTCCATTTTAAATGAGTTCATAATTTTCCACAGACTTGCTCTGGAAAATTACAAACTCATAAAATGGACATATATCAATATCTTTTAATATACCGTTTTAGATATTTTTTTCATAGATACAAAACGAAAATCGTCCTCTTTTAAGATAAAAAAATACTAAATTACTCACTCACCTTCCTTCATGCCTTCACGTCGTTGTTTAGAAATGGAAGAAAGAAATATGATTTCCTCGCCTTCGTCGTTTTTGAAGCCAATGATCCGGTATGGTTATCATCCATAGTTTGAAATTTAATAATACATGCTTCAAAAATTAATCAATAAATTCCAAATCAAACTTCTAAAATGCCCGAGATGGAAAATTGTCTTAATTGTGTGCTAAAAATATTTATTCATAAATCTAATAATGGCTATAGCGGTCTTAATGTACTGAATTAATTATTTTTCAGAAAATATTTTTTCCAGTAATTAGTACCTTTTCTCAGTTACATGTATTACTGAATCTTTTAATTTTCTCGCAGGTTAACAGCCGACCTAATATGGTGGGTGCAACGCGGTGGTCCCTCCGAAGGGAATCGGAGGTGGCGTTGGCTTTGAGCCGTCGATGTGCCCTTAAAACCAAGGAATTTGTTCGCCAGAAATTCCCGCCCCTTCGATGGGGAAAGACGTATTCCCCACATGTGGCAGCGTCCGATGCCGTTGCTGGGATAACGGTCGGATTGACTCTCATCCCTCAAGCTATTGCCTATGCAGGTCTTGCCGGATTGGGCCCACAGGTATGAACTTTAATTTTAACCGAAGTTTCAGTTTAGGCATTTTAGATTTTCTAAAAAATTTAGCCTTCATATATTACGGACTACTTAATTTATTTTTTTAATCGGTTGATACGTGTAAGTATCCTCTATAAAGTGGGTATTGGGTTACGGTATGTGGGATTTTGCCAACTGGCTCATCGAGAGCAAAGAGGTTTCTAAATAAAAACGAATTCAGTCTAAATGGGAGAACTTTCAAGGGAAATAATCTACCTGCAATTTCAGTTTCACGGTTGATTTTTATTTCCGCACGTTCTGAAGATAAATATACGGTGTTTTTGTGGAGGCTGGAAGTTAATTTATTTATTTATATTCCGTCAGTTACTTTGTGGCGGTATTTCACCGAATTTTCGACGTTCTCCTTGGGAAGTCGCCGTAGAAAAACTTGGAAGGCTGTAGTGTAGAGTGTGCTGACCTATTTTGGCAAAAATTCAAGGTCAAATATTTTGGTATAATTCCTAATATTCCAGTCACCACTTCAGTGATGTACGCCGAGGGCCTTTACCGCTACACGACTTCTGAAGGATGGAGAATGAAATATTGGAAACACTCTAAACTTTTCATCTAGAGTTTCATTCAATCCGAAATTATTTCTTTCGCCTCGCCTCAATCACCCTCCGACCCAAAGTGCGAACGTACTTCACTGCACAGTGCTTCCCTCATCATTCAGTTATGCGAGTCAATTTTCCCTGTTCTCTCGAGGGAACAGTTATGAATGCATTTAATCTACCCCGGAAGCTACCACAGTTTATGTTAGGACACCAATTGCTTAACGTAAATTGATATTGAATGGCCTCGCTTTTAGTAAATAAAAGTAGGCAGACAAATATGTATTTGGATGGACTCTTCTTGATTTTTTTACAATATTCAAAATTTCACACCTCGCGTTACTGGAATGTTCTATCTGCTCTGCTGAGCAGTTGATTTAAGCCTCCACTTACTACGACTATGACGGCCGGGTTTGGAACCCTGAGCAGAAGGATCTAATTACTAAGTTGGAAATTGTATATAGGATTGTTGTCCGTTTTGTAAAAAATTGTTATGAATCACCTCAATATTATTGAAAACGCCGAATGGAGACCCAAATTTTAGAGATACATGAAAGATTTAGATTACTAGGTAAATAAAAATTGTTAGAAATTAACTCTAATTCGGAGAGAATAATTTGGTCCCCACATTACATTGTTAGGCGGCGACACAGTAAGAAGTTAAGGAAAATTAACTACCGGCCTGATTAGTTAAAGGAATCATTTTCCCAGAATTAGTTCGTGTCCACAGCAGTATAGGCCAACAATTCCAGCAATTTGAACTATGTACATAAAAATAATACCCAATGCCAATAATTACCGATTACATAAGTGGATAGGTGTCTAACATCCCTTGCTAGACCTCCTTTTGGTGACTTTCTGGATGAAATGCAGATGTAGACGGATTTTCTCTTTACAGCGCTCATGCAAAAACTTTCGAATTATCACATTGCAAGTCATTCTCTAAAACTATGAATTAAAACTGTGATCGCAGAGCTTCTGATCAGAGGGTTTGATATCTATTCCCATTGACGCCTTCTTGGGTAACCGCAACTGGAAGAAAGAAAGAAACAGTTTCCTGCGCCATGAATTTCAATTTCGACCCGGGTTGAGAACTACCGTTAACTATTAAATCAGCCTTCGCTTTCAACATTTTGTTTTTTATTTAATTATTGATGTTTCTTGAAAATCTATGACTCACTCTAGTTCACCCTTCGGGGGTGGATTACAATTTATAAGAGTAATTGAAAATATTGACTGTTTTCGAAGAGCATTTCACAATTGTAATATGTGTAAACTTTTTCGAATAGTATGGACTTTACTCTTCCTTCGCTGGAAGCTTCGTCTATATTTTGCTCGGGACTACACCGGAGATTAACATCGGACCTTCCGCCTTGCTGTCGCTTTTGACCTTCAATTACACGCATGACTCCAATCCTGATATGGCTGTGCTGCTCTGCTTCCTTGCTGGGTTAATAGAACTCATATGTGGAATTCTTCAACTCGGTGAGATAACGCTTCACCTTGTATATATTTATAAATTAAATTTATTGGATATTTTACGGATAAATTGATGCAATCGACACTTGTTATTGCATACTATTACAATATGATTAAATCTTGTCAGTTGCTTGGTAACCTATCGACTTTCTTTAACTGTCTAACGAGAGTAATCCATGCGTGGAAAATAAGAAATGGGCCTTGAAAATCAAATAAAATTACATGAAAGTCGTAGAGAATATTGGTTATGTGTTGGCGGAAAAATATTTATAGCAATAAATTCAATAGACATGGTCATCAACTGTTTTAAATTTTAAGTGGGTGGTCAATAAATAAGCCCAAACCATTTAACACTAATGTGATAATCTGTCATTTCCTCTGTACGTGAACTTTTGTAAGTGTAGGGCCAGGGAAGATGGGCACCAAAGGTTGGTGTAAGGCTGAAGCTTAAGTTTCCTCGGAGGTACCAGAAGGTACCCTCTCCCTACTCTCCAGTTCTATAAACTGTGGAATCTACGCATTTATTTTACCCTCCAAAATGAGAAAGTTTTTTAAGTAATGCAGGAAATGGCAATTTTGCAGAAAATATGTAAAATGCTCTGTCAAAATTTACAATATGAGAGAGAAAAATGTTTGATCGAATGTACATAGTTTTGAATACAACTATCTTCCTCATACATTCTCTCACCTCGTGAATTCTCCCTAATCTCATGGCCCCCCTGCCCCTATGTCTTTTCCCCTCTTACCTCTCCCGCTAAATGTACTATATCATCTCTTCTTCTCGAGTCCATAATATCGCCCCTATTTCTGTGATACAATTTAGCCCCCTTCCCGTTTGACAGATTCCGTTTTAAATATGTTCTTTACCAACTGAGGATAAGTGCAAAACGCTAAAACCTGTTGTTTGAGCATATATTATTAATTAACACATGACTAATGATGATTCAATTCCTCCATACACATATCCAGTTTATTAAAACAATACTTACGGTGCCTTTTCCACTGTCTAGAAAAGAGAAAGGGGATGCAGGCGCATAGTAATAATTTGGTTTGCTGCATTTTATTCATCACTTTTACCCATGTACAGGCTTCCCACCGAGAGGGAGAGAAAAATGGTTGATTTTATAAATGCTTTGACTTCAAATTTAAATGATTGGGTCTACTTGATATATATACTTAATCACGTTATTATAGAGCCCAATGACGAATTTATATATTGTTATTACTTGGAAACAGTTCAGACCATGGCTTAAAAATCATTTTATAGTTTGAAATCTAAATATCTTTTTATTTTAATCGCAAAACAAAGTTAATGATGTTTGAATTGAATTTCATTCTTTTTATTTTTCATAACAATAGTAGTTCGACTCAATGAATCAAGATTTTAACTCATCAATTGGTAATTTGGTCACTAATTTGATTTATTAATGAATTACCATCCTAGTGAATTAGTTTTCAAAATCATTGATTGCATTAATACTATATTGAACGAATTAATCGTTTTGAACGCATATATCTAGATTCAATGTATAAATGTTAAATTGACACTTTTCTTAATGTAGGATTTCTGGTGCAGTTTGTGTCGTTGCCCGTTGTATCGGGTTTTACTTCAGCAGCTGCAATAATTATCGCATGCTCGCAAATAAAAGGTTTACTGGGAGTTAAGTACAAAGCAGAGGGCTTCAAAGAAATTTGGATTCAGCTGTATCACCATGTGGGAGAATCACGCCTTTGGGACATCGTTCTTAGCTGTTTCTGCGTTGTGACTTTGTTACTACTGAAGGTAAGAGACATTTTTATGGTGTGAGGTATTAAAAGCTTTAAATGAAGCATTCAAAAATAATAATTAATTTGTTTAGGGAAAATTATAACTATATGCCCAAGTATCAAGATAAATTTATTTATAACTTGTTTTTACGGAAATATTTGAGGCGAAGAATGTTTTTGAAGGGATGTTTTGCAACATTAGATATGAAAGGAAAAAAAACTGGAATCTCTGGCAACTACTCCATGATGAAAATCCGGTGTTACTATTCCATTTCCTAACCTTACAACAAATTACAATAACTTTTCCTCTTACCGGTTTTTATTTTTTTAGATGAAGTTACAAAGTAATGGTTTTGATTTAGAGATTCGCTGAAAAAAATCAGTTTAAGTCTACCAAAACACTAGAAATTTTCCATCGATTACATCAAAGTTCCAAAAAATATTTATTGCATTTCGGGGTTTTGGAAAATTTACGAGCTCGTACAATGACCTAATTTCATACTTGCTGTAAAATGAAGCTATATGGTTTTTCTTAAACTTCATATGCATGAAAGGTATTTTTATAAGTGTTTCATCAACTAATATTTGACATAGGTGACATACATACTGCCTCGGATATTGACAAATTATCTTGGAGAAACGAATTGCCGTTAGACAAATGAAAGGGACAAAACTACTCATGCGATCGGAGAGTGAAACGCTTCTCGCGTTTTATTTCAATTGAAATAATATATTGGCGTATATTGTTAAATGAAACAGTTTTTTGACTAATTAGGTTATGTGTACGCTATCAAGTGTCTGTATCTTCTTTGCTTAATGCAAGTGCGCATTAATTTCTCTATATTTGAATAAATGGTAATTAGTGTGAAGAAATTCTGTCCTAGGGTTTGCAATAGATATGTTATTATACAACAGAAGAGGTGACGAAGACAGATTGTATTGGAGCCCCAACTTGGCAGCAGTAGGGCTGCCGATGCGCCGGCCTAGAACAAATGTATGTGCCCCTTTTAGTTATGCTACACATAGGAACATTAATGGTACACATGTTGCGTAAGCAAAAAAAACAGGCGCTTCTTATGCGTCGCTCCAAAGCTCTCTCGCTTTGCATGATGGGGCCCAACGGTCCATGAGGATTTGATTATAGAGTATACATGTAGTAGATGACCTTTGCCCTGGAAAAATAGATAAGTCGAAGTTGAATTTAACTGGGATTTGTTTACCATTTTTTGTAATATTATCGATGGATAAAAAATAATAAGTCCTTTTTATGACTCCACGCATGATCACAATATTATATGAGATTTCTTTCCCTCCTAAGCGCCTCAAAGAAGTGAAGGTAGATGAAAGCACTCCACGAGGGAGATTTCTCAGCAAATTTTTCTGGTACCTTTCTAATGCAAGGAATGCTTTGGTGGTTGTCGTGTGTGCCGCTGCTGCCAGTGTTTTCCAAGCATATGGTTCCACGCCATTTGTTTTGACAGGTTAGTGAATCATAAGTTATGTTTTATTAAATGTCGTGTAAGTAAGAAAAACCATGATATTTAAAAAAATTGGGAGAAACTGCATGTTTCATAGTTTTATTTTATTACCAAATAATAAGGGTGCAAAAAACTTTTAGAAAGGTATTAAACACAAAATTGTTAAAGATGCTTCCAATTATGTTAATAATTCATAATATTAGAAACATTAAAAACACGTTTTTCTTTCACTTATATTAGGTGAAATTGATGTTGGCGTTCCACCAATTGGTCCACCTCCATTTTCAACACAAATTGGGAATACAACATATGGATTCATTGAAATGTGTCAATATCTTGGCAGTGGCATTCTCGTTACACCCATCATAGGAATAATAGGAAATGTTGCAATTGCAAAGGCTTTTGGTATGTGTTTTTTGAAAGACTTATAAAATTTCACAAGATGCAAGGTATTCACTGAATAAAAAAAAACTCGTCATTTTTTCATACAAAACCTTTATAATACAACTACCGTTTTCGACGCATTTGCAACATAATCAGGTATGATGTCCTCAACTGATGATGTTGCCTATGCATCAAAACCAGTAGTATTATAGTTTTCGTGGGAAAAAATACCAAGATTTTTTATTCAGTGAACATGAATTTTCATGAATGAAGTTGAGCCTGAAACCATCAAGGCCATGCATGATTTTATTTCATGTAGTGTTCACTTTTTTTAAAACATTGATTGCTATTGATTTGCTTCATAATTTGCTCTTTCTGCTACATTTTTATAGTGCATATTTGTTTTTAAGAGTCAATTTTTAAATTATTAATTCATATTTGACTGTTTTGTTAGAATATTATTGGAATAGTGCAAGTAGAAAAATGCTTCAAAAATATTTAAATCAACTTACTTTTACATTTTATTAGTATAGTCTTTCCCTAGTCTTAGTATTTATAACTACTTTCTTTTGAAGGCTCAAAGCATGATTTTATACTATAACTGTAACTTTCTAATGAGGATTCAATGAATTTTTAGTATAGGCAATGACTAATATGAAAATCTCCAATTCTCTGCAAATAAATACATATGAATGTTGAAGTTGGAATAATATTAACATACTTCAATTCATATTGTCAGACTTCTTATTTAATTATACAAATTTAACATTTCATTTAAGCCTTTAAAAATAGAGCTAATCATTAATTTATGAGTTGGCATCACAAAAATTAAATTTAAATAGCAATTATTTTATTCAAATTCAATTGGGATATTCCAGTTTTCTAATACCACTACTGCAAACTATATTAAATATCCATCTTCAAGCAAAGTAACCTAGTAGATGAAGAAAATGATATTTTAGGAATTTGGAACATTGTGGTGACATTCAAAAGTGTGGAGTCAGGTGGCCGTCAATTTAGTGATCTATTTGAACTTTGTAGACAACCCCATGAGTGAGGAGCTAATTAGCAGTGGGGGCCTAATCTTGGCAGTCACAATGGGAAAAATGCCTCATGAAAACCTTAAAGTGTAGTTCTGTTCAAATTTAATAAGTATTTTTCTTCATTAACATAATATGTTGATTAGTCCTGACTCCTTCCTTTAAAATAAAATTGCATAACATTACTACAGTTAGAAAGCAATATTACCTTAGTCTAAATCACTAATATTTAGCACTTGTCTCATTATCAGAGAATGCCAGTTTTCTAAATATTTGAAAATGTTTAATTATTTTTTTATTAGAAAAAGGAGAGGTATTTTAAATGTAATCACAACTTTTAAATTAGTGCATATTACAGAACTTCTTACAGATAATTTGGTGAACTTTCCAAATCCTGAATACAAATACCATAAAATTAAAACCCACTGTATAAATACCTTAACTGGCAATATAGCATAGTAAACATGTAAATAAAATACTTCTTCAATTATATTTTTATTTAATGTAGCATTTCCATTGAAATAATGTTCTTTTGTGAATTTTTATTCTAAATTGTAGCATGGTGTTAGGAATGATCTATGAAAATATCATCAATGTCTTCCCTATACCTATTAACAATTATTAATTTTTGTTGTATACATTTTCAGCTAATGGAAAAGTGGTGGAAGCTACACAAGAGATGGTGGCTTTAGGCTTCTGTAACATTTTTGGGTCCTTCTTCCGCTCTATGCCTGTCAATGGATCGTTTTCCCGAAGTGCTGTGAGTAATGCAAGTGGTGTTCGAACTCCTTTAGCTGGCATCTACACAGGTATTGAACCCAGAATATTCTGTACGTATTACAATTGCAAGCATATATCCCACATAGCAATAGTCTCCAAGTAATAGTTTACGTCCTCTTATTGGTCAGTTCTTGCACCTTATAATTTACTTACATATGAATTTCTTTTTCTATTTTCTATTTGAATTTCATGTCAAAGTATTAACTTTTGAGGAAGATGTGCAAGCAACCACAAATTTAGTCATAGAAAAATATTCTTATGATATTTACTGAGAGCCATTTTAGAAGGAGGAATCACAACATGTCATATAAACCTCAAAACAAACTTTTACATGAAAATGAAATGGAATCATGTCAGGAGATTTATACTCTTTGAGTGTTATTTCATGATTCTGTTCAATTCTTTGCAGGAATAATGGTTCTACTAGCACTGAGCTTTTTGACGCCATATTTCTACTTCATACCTAAGGCTACCTTAGCGTCCGTTATCATCTGTGCTGTGATATTCATGGTAGAAGTGGACAAAGTTAAACCCATGTGGAAGACAAATAGTGAGTTTTCTGCTGCTCCAAATTGATTGAACTTGTTTTTATATTAAATTCTGAGTAACATTAACCTATCACTGTTGTTTTCATATTAACTGTTCACCATTTCTTTCCAGAAAGAGATTTGTTTTCGGCCATTGTAACTTTTGTTGCCTGTCTGCTAATTGGAGTTGAATATGGAATACTGGTTGGCATAGTTGTGGATGTTTCATTTCTTCTTTACACTAATGCCAGACCAAAAGTCTCAATTGACATTATCACCGTGAGTATAAGAAAAACTTGACCTAAAACCTGGAAGATAATTCAATTCAAGTCAAAAATTCCTTTGATAACATTTTTTAACGAAAGATAATTTTTTAGAATGCAGTCAGAGCTTTCCTCACTATATATAGGTAGCATGAACTCAATGATTAAAGTGGAACCTTAAGAGAACAGGGTTGAAAAATAATGTGGGATGCAGATGTTTGAAAAGAGAAACTGAGTATTTAATGACAGATATTCATCCAAGTTTTATCATTAATTGTGTGCACAAGTTGGCATTAATATGGGATGGAATTTTATTATATTGATGCAAATATTTTGTCTGAGAACTTGGAAATATTTTTCATTGCAGCTTTTTTATTTTGCTTGAATTTTTGGGAATAACGACCTCCACGTAAGTCAGAGTATCTAGTTCCTCAAATATACAACTGGTTCTCTAAAAACTTGCTTTCAGATGATCATCAGCCTATCTTTAGATGTGCTAGTAATAACGAAAATTCTTGGAAAAACTTTTTAAATGTGTAATTTTTTATATTTGGATCTCCCACTATCAATATAATTTTGGAAAAATTGATGACAAACATAGGCTACCAATTGTTAATTTGTTGCAATAAATATTCTGTGTGAATGCTCTGCCCCTCTAAAAAGTTGAAAGTGAGTGTTTGCAAGTCTTTCCGGCCATTCATTGCTCATGGTGACTTGGCTGTAATACTGCCACAGGGCAAATGTTTGTGAGTGGGAAACTACCTGGACATACTATGATTAACATCTTTTCTTTTTTATTGACATAATTCAGGACCACCCTGGAGTACCTGATCACATTCTAATAGTGCCAAGTTCAGGTCTCCTCTTCCCTGCCATTGATTTTATTCGTGATGTTGTTTCACGTTCTAATACCAAAGGGAAGAGACCAGTGGCTTCCAGAGTTGATGTACATACACTCCCAATTGTCGTGGATTGTAAACACATTTATTTAGCAGATTACACAGTGAAAGAGGTATGTGAATTCTGTACACAATAAGAAAAACTTTTTTATTACTTAAGTGAATTTTTAAACAAGTTTAATCAATAGTCAATTTAAAATAATGCGGACTCTCTCTTTCATTGGATAGTTAGAAGATGGACATGGTCTAGGAACTAAGTAGCTGCATAAATCTAAATCAGTCTCAAACAAATGAAATACATAATCAAAATAAAATGATAATTCTGCATGGGTATACCCATCTTTTAGTCTCCTTAATTTCCTATAAAACTGACATTTGAGTAAAAGGCTTTGTTTATAATATTTGCTGGAAATAATGATAAGAATAAGTTATCTTCATGCATCCATACCTTTAAAAACCTTTGGTAAATCAGCTTTCTTAGGTTTAGACATGATTAATATATTGTGGTACATTTTTTCTCATTAAAATATGTGCCTGTTCCTATTAATTATTGGTGCTTATAATGAGTCTGTGGAAGATGTTTTTTTACTCATAAAGTCTATTTTATCATTTATATATTCTTTAGATATATGGATTGAAATTATTTGATGTAACTACCTAGAATGCCAAAAATGGCTAAAAAATAACAATAGAGAATGATAAAAATTCTTTTTTATAATAATATTTTAATAAGTTTAGCTTAATCAAATTGGTAGTGTACCATCAATTGGAGGAATGATAATCTCTGTACAATTTGGACAATATTTCCTAACAAGTATAGAATGAATTACAGACTTGTGCTTGCAGAGAGTGCTTTTTCCCACTAAGAGCCTTGTGTGTTCAATGCTTGTGTTGTATTGGATGAAATCATTTGCAAATAATCGATGAATTATTTCTCTTCAATGACTTATAACTGCATGAATACATTTCTCTCCGTGATTTGGATATTGAAATTAAGGGCATAATTTGGAATTATATGCCAGGTATTCAACTTTATTCTTCAATAAAATTCATTCTTTGCATGGCAGAAATAGAAATTGTCAGTATGTCAAGAATCATTATTCGAAGGCCTTAGCTAAAATTGACTATTTCTAGCATATGATTATTATCATTGAAACATTTTTCAACGTTGAATTAATACATATGATTGCATTGAAACCTGTAATCTAAAAAAGATGTGTGACTATCTCGTCAATAAATAATAGAGGTGCTGTGTGTTAAGCTTATCTTTTAGCACAGCTAATTGAAGTTTTATTTCACTGTCTATCACAAAATTAGAAAGAATAGTCTGGCAGTGTATATATCATAAGTAGGTAGGCAAAACTGTAGTCTATTTTACTCTGCTATCTACTGACTCTTGTATCAATTAAAATACACTGACTACAGTACATAATTGCTCAAAACTTCTGTGAAAAACAGAAGTTTTGAGCAATTATAAGAGTATGGCTAGATGTTGAAAATTTGATCTTCAGACTCAGTTTATTAAGTTATTTCTACTGAAAGCTAAAACCTTCTTGTTGCAGGGGATTGAGGCTCTCATTGTCGATTTCAAGAAAAATGGCAGGAGTTTGATATTCCACAATTTAAATCCTTCTGTAATGAAGATCCTTGATAAAATCTCTCTTCCTGAATTTGTCACTTCAACAACAGAGTCTGATTTACACCACATGTTAAGAGGTAAGAATAAACTTTCACTGATAGTAGTATTTATAGCTTTGCTTTGCTTTAAAAAATAGAATATGCCACGTTACAATTTGAAAGGTATTTGAAAGTTGAAAATACGGCTAATACATACTTTTATTTTCACTTATTTATTATATATCATGTATTATGTAAAGTGTGTAGATGAAAAAGAAAGTCGAAGAATGAGCCTGGCTTGAAGCTCACTAAGTTTAAACCAATTAGGTATGCTGAAAAAAATGGCAAAATGGTTAACTTGAGTACTTATATTTTGCAAAACTATTTGAGGATATTGTGAAAACTATCGTTTCTCTCAGCTAATTAATGTTAGTTTTAATATGAAAATGAAAAGATGGTATCATGCAGCTCAGTTATATTTCAGCATGTTACATTTTCAAGAATTTTTTACAACTTTTAATTGTGAAGTTAGAAGTTTTTCTGGGTTGAGTCAATTTTTTCTTAGATTATTAATTATTGTCATACTAAATAAAATATATCTATAGTTCCATTAATGCCCTGAACTAGCTCTGTCCATGGATGATTCACAAATTGATTTACAAGGATGGATGTGATTCAATTTTTCTCCTCAGGTTTTGCTGTTGGCAAGAGAATATCTGTGGATACCAAACTAGAAATGGAAGCAGTAAAACGGCATTCAATATCATCAGTCAAGGACAGTGGGGTTTGATTAATAGTAATGTGCTTGAATCTGATACCACTGAACTAATCACAGTTTCATAAGCAGAGTGGTGGATCATTCATATATTAAACTGTGCATACATAATAATGTATGAAAATATTGTCAGACGTTTACGAGATAGTCTGCGGAAGTAATATCCCCATGGTAGCTACTATACTCCATAATATCCTTGAAGATGCAGTATCTTACCTTCAATGCTTCCCACTGGCCAAGAGGAGAGAATGGTGACTACTCGTTTATTTAAATATTTCAGAAAAGTATCTTTCATACACATCATTTCATTTCAAAATATTTCTTGGTATTGCCTGAGTATATGGTTATTATGAAATTTACTTGCATTCAGTAGAAGTACATTGTGCTTTACATCAGAATTCATTGTTGATAATAGAATTATGAAGAAGACGTTGCTGCCTATGAAATTGTGCATGTACATCAAGATGATGCTTATTAGCTCAGTCAATCCCCACAGTTGTGCAACTAATATGAAAATGAAAAATAATTGGCTCAGTGGCAATTGCTAATTGTGAATGTTTTATTCTTATGTGAGTAAGAATCTTGGCCCATTTTCATCATTTAGATACCTTTACAGACAGCACACAATATGTGACACTTCTATCATTCAACTGGCGTACATCACTTTTATGTCATGTAAAATATGTATAATAGCTGTAAATGCTTTTTTAAATTAATGTGTTTCGCCTAAAATATTCCCCAAATCATTTGGTTAACTACTGTGTTGAATTATCTTATACAACTGTAATACATTGGTTATTCAACTGAGGACAATGAAGTCAGTCAAATATATAACTCTTTTTCTGCATTTCCTGCTTTGTGAAATTAATTATTATCATTTCATTTAGGTTTATACTATACTATACTAATATGCAGAGTTCTTGGAAAGGATATATATCATATCTGTTCTTTGCTGTCAATCGCTTACAGTATTTCAGTAAATTCTATTATAGAAATAATATTAATAAATAATGAAGCATTGATTTAAACAACAACATAAAGACAACGGATGTTTAAATTTGAATGCATAATGCATTAGAACTTATCTTCTGACTGGGTCAGGGTTTTTGAAATTTCAATCCCATTGGTTATCTAATAGAGTAAATCAGGCAGATGTTTTATGTTTAAGGAATATAATAATAAATTCAGGTCAGAATACATGCCAAGTAATTATAAAAAAATTTATCCAAGGTTTAGCCAATGAAAGCTCTTTTCTACAATATTTGAGAAATACAGGAAATGTAAAAATTATTTTTCCATAATTTGGTGGTAGAATATGAGTTCTAATAATATTCTTATCTTACAGTAAATATTTTTATAAATCAAAAGTACCTACTCTAAATGCATTTTAATCAGTTAAACCCTGGCATTGGACATTACTTAAAATCCATTGGGTATTTTTTAAATATTTTATTTTTTGAATGAATATTTATAAGTTAAATGATCATGCAACCTTTTTCTATACCATTTTTCTGGACTTATTTTTTAAAGATAGAGTTCCAACATTGCAAGTTAATTTATTTTTAAATTCATCACAATTATGACATTTGTAAAAATAATCCATAATGGGTTATTTTATTCTGCCATGATTGGCGAGGGACATCCTTTTATACAGAGAAAGAGAGGAAAAATGGGTGAGACTTGCATTAGTAGGGACAATTAAGGGCTTGTTTCTCGTCAATTAAATGATTTTCTTAATCACTACTGGATTTTAATTTTTTACTTATTCCATATTAAGAGTTCCCATTAGGTCAAACCCTGGACAGTTTTGCTTGTGGTCGGTTTTTAAACATTTAAACATATAATAAAAAATAACTGTAATTTCATTTAAATAGATGTTTCATCTTAAATGGACTTTGACTTGTTATTTCAAATGCAAATTTCTAAACTAGTGGAAAGTTTTAGTGAGTAGATCAAAAATATCAAAAATTGTGATTGAAAGTAAGCTCATGAAGTTTTCTCATTTCCCTATCATGCAATGTTTTCCCTGGGGGGAGGGGGGGGAACAGGTGGAAAAGGTTAAAAATGGAAATATCTGGTATCACCTCTGGAATTTCCAGAAAAGACTAAAGAAAATGGTTTCTCTCGTGCCCAGGCCACACTTAACGCAAATCAAATTCTCTGCAAAGATGATACAGGGTGACAGCTCATTAATCGTGCTTATATCAGTTGAAAATAAGGTAAACCATAATATAAACAGCTGCTCTGTGGTATCTCATATTAGGATTTTTGCCAGGGCCTAAAAGTCTTTTGATGTGGGTAGATATAGGGTGCAGCAGCAAAACTAGCTGATTTAAAGGGTATTTGAATTCAAATCACCACTGTATGCTGCCATACCCTGGATATACTTAACATTCTAATGATTACACACTCCCATTTGATATGCTCAGGTATATATTTCTGTGCAATTGAAAATATTTGAGATAGTTATCATTTGGATTCAACACTTGATGTTCACATGCTTAGGTGATGAAAATTTCTGCAATATAGAAGGCTTTGCAGCCACTATCTTGTGTAATTCTTAATAAATCTGATCTCATGCTCCAATATACTTAAGGTTAACTGCAATTTTCTGTATTATATGTAGCCAATTAGTAAATACCTGTAATTTATGTAGTGTGAAAATTCTGTCCTATATCATTTGTACAACCCCCAACTTCTCTGTATAAATGCAATAAATTTAAGTACCCACTTTGATTATATCCAATGTAATATGTTTGGTATGAAATGTTTCGTGTCCTGCCATGATATAGACTGATTTAAACATTGGTGCTTATAGGGACTACCTATTGAGCTTTTAGACTTAAAAGTTATTAGGGGAACATATTGTTACATTTTTGTTTGTTTCTGTTACATCCCTTTCATCAGCAAATATTGCCCAACCATTTTGAATAAAGTTTCTCTTCTGATAATGGAGGAGTTGGAAGGTACTGATTTTTTCTATGGCTTGCAACGGCATATAGGTACTCATCTTGATGTGTATGTATGTTATTTAGGTCTTTGTGGAAAATAATGCAGCAAAATGGATAGCCTTTGGATTGGATCACTTAGTTGGGTCTTCTCTCTAGGATTTTGGGTGCATCAATTCAGAGTGTGGATATAAGTTGGCATACTTTTACTACCTATGTAATTAAATCATATAATTTAATATGTATGCACATAAGGGGTGAAATTTATAATAATTTCAGGAATTTTTTGTTAAATTTTTTTATAATTTAATTGTAATTTTATGATGTGTTTTTTAGAAATAAAAAATCTCTGAAGTTAGATTTTTCTGTTGTTTTCATTTCTCGTGTGACAATGTATGATTTGTACACGAGTACATATGGTAAAAAGATTTCATAATTTTCTTCAAATGCTATGAAAGTCCTTGAATTGCTTTCACCACTATGTAATCCTATTTCTGCCATAACCTTAATCAATTTTATAATTTAATGAAATTGAGTTAATCAGGGTGTGCTGTTGTTTCATTTGGTGCGACTTATATGTAAACTAGGTATATATATATTGACTAATGTGTACTATCATTATGTAAGCGATCAGATATATGCTAATAAATTGTGGATATAATAGGATTCATCTCTTAAGATGTTCGTTTTAGTACACAATAATAGGAATGTACATGTATTTGAATATCACCTCACTATCTCTGTAACCATAAGGGCAGATTCACTATTTGCAAGGTAAATGTACTTGTCTAACTTATCTAGAATAGTAATTCAATTCAATTCAAATTAATCCTATGCAAAGGTAATAATTTTGGCTAATTTTCCAAAATTTGATGATTAAAAACCATTATCCCTATTGGCAAAAATAAAGTTAATTTTTTAATATTTTGGTAAAAGCCTATTGAAATATTAGTCAATCATTTAAACAAAATCCACGTAAGCATTAATTTCAGAAATCATTACCAAAAAGATCCATTATCACAAATATGACCAAGTATATCATACATCTTTGATTGGTTCGTTAAAACATATTTACATCTACTGCTTCAAATACTTTGTCTTTCAGTGAAAATCCACAAAAATGAGTTGATATGCATTAAGATCATTGAGTTGTCCTTCTTAAGGCTCAAAAGTAAACCTTCTGGCTACAGCATTTAGGAAATTTTAATTGCACCATTATTATTTTCACTTTTATTATTATGGTCATTATTTTTGTGAATAATAAAATTTTATATTTGTATACGACTTCTGAAAATCTATCATAAACCAAATAAATGGCATAATAGGTTTTATTTGATGAAATATTTACAATTTGTTAACCCTAAACACTGAGAGGTCATCTTATTTCGTCTAGTTTAGAATATATTTTCCCCTTAATATTAACATGAGGAAAAGGAATGCCCCCCCCCCCTGACATTCATAGAACACTGAATGGTATAAATGTATCAAAACTTTGAATTGTGAAATAACACTTTTAAAATTTTGTAGTACTGATTTGTTTGTAATAGCATCTGCATATAACATCATCTCCAGAGAAGCATCATAAATTACTAAATAGAGGAACTCATTAAGAATAATTGCTATATCTTTCCTCAGCTAAAATAATTGTATCAAAACTGTTTTCTTATTTAGTAGTCATTTCACCGCACACCAATATCCTCATATAACATATTTTCAATCCATCCTAATCTAAACTTACTTAGAGTAACTACTCGGGTCCGAAACTATTTTTGAAAATGAGTCAATTTTTAAATCTTAAAATTTAATGCCAGTCTTTCAGTTCAAGATTAGTATAAGATTTTAAGCAGTTATGTTAGTATTTCAGATTTTTCAATTTTAGACCTTCAAAAATGTATACCACATTTATTTATCATTTTTTTGTGGTTGTCTCAATGACTTTACGTCCAATGCGTTCAAACCTCCCACTACTATTGTCAAATGACAACATGGTTGTCGCTTCTGAAGTTGCCGTTTCGAATGCGCTGGATACGGAGAGGCGTGCTAAGCGCAGTGTGTTTTGACTTCAAAGTTGATGAATTGAGTTGTTTTAGTCGACGATTGATTTATTCATCATTTCATCCAGCTGAGAGTTAGTTCAATATGGCAATAGAAATTGAGTCAGCGGAGTGAGTATTTCAAGATGTTTTTGATTTTAATTGCTATTTGGTTGAAGCAAAATTGTTTGGTGCCTCCTGGATTTCATGGACATTTTCCTGAGGAGAAACTTTTACGGAGAAATTTTATTGCGTTTGCCTAGGGTTGTCTACTTACTTCACGTTAGTCTGCCAATAAATTTGGAGGCTCATAAATTTTATATAACTATGTTTAATGCTCCCATTCCAAGTTTTTTGTTTACCTTTTCGGCCGCGAAAGATGGTGATAATTCTTATTTGTAGACAGAAATTTAGGTTTCAAAGAGCATTTCATGTCAGCCCTCAGTGAACTTGCGAATCTTTGTCGCCTACTCGTACGCTCATAGCCTTGCTAGTCTACCATCAGGCCATCTGTGCCAAAGTTTTCGTTTTCAATCACTATCACTATGATATAACTATTTATCCAGAGCATTTGGTTACACATACAAGTTCAAGCATTGATGCAGAATATTTTGGGCCAGTTTTCCTTCCCAATTTCACCACTATGTTCTTTTTATAGTGTGATTCGACTTATACAGCAATATCTCAAGGAATCGAACTTGCCTAGAACTCTTCAAGTATTGCAGGTAAGTTATGAAAAATATTGCCATAAAATCGGATTATTCGAACTGTTATAGTTCTGTCAATAATAATATTTTAATTCAAATAAAAATAGGAAGAAACTGGAGTATCTCTAAACACTGTTGACAGTGTGGAAGGTTTTGTTGCTGACATAAATAATGGACATTGGGATACTGTCTTGAAAGCCATTCAGTCGTTGAAGCTTCCAGATAAAAAACTAATAGATCTTTACGAGCAGGTATTGAAGCTAAGAAAGCTTGTTAAGGCAATCTTTGGTGCATTTTTGAGTTCATTGCACGTTATAAATTCTTAACCTTGATGGCATACGAGATAATGAAATTTGTTGATTATAGGTAGTGTTGGAGCTTATTGAATTACGAGAACTTGGTGCAGCACGATCACTCCTCAGGCAAACCGACCCCATGATCATGATGAAGCAGCAGGAGCCTGAGCGATATATACATTTAGGTTTGTAAAAATTCTTTAGCAGATTTCGTATTCTGGTTGGATAAAAGTACTAATCATTAATATTTTTTATTTTATAATCATAATTGCAGAGAATTTACTCGCGCGTTCGTACTTTGACCCCCGAGAGGCATACCCTGATGGGAGCACGAAGGAGAAGAGACGGGCAGGAATTGCCCAGGCATTAGCTGGTGAGGTGTCTGTGGTACCATCTTCACGTCTCCTGGCTTTGTTAGGGCAAGCCCTCAAGTGGCAACAGCATCAAGGTTTACTTCCTCCCGGGACTACTATTGATTTATTCAGAGGGAAAGCAGCCATACGAGATCAGGTGATGTTTTTTGAATGCATCACTGTAGAGTCTTATGGATACATACTCTCTCATACAAAAGAATAGTAGCACTAGAGTACACCACCTTGTTTTGTGGAGTGAAATGAGTGGCTGATGTCTCACTGGCCCATTAGTGAGAAGTAATCATAGCCTCAAACATTCTGCTGTGAAAAGAATTGGGATTGTATGTTGAAAAAAATTGTGTATTCCATTTACAGATTCATTTATTTATACTTTAGCTATTGCATTTTAATATGTCTACAAAGCTAAATAGGTTACCTGTAAAATGAGGATCTAATTCATTTAACAATTATTTTCTTTAAGGAAATGTAGCTAAAGGTAAATGGAAAAGGAACATACATTTTAGTTTGTATAAAATTGGCTGATGTGTAGGGAAGGGTGTTAGTGTTGGAAAAATCTGAAAACTCACTGTGTACTACACTATTTTTTCCATGCTTGTTTTCGTATTTCATAAATTAAAGCACAAAGACTATAATTTGAAATTAATATATATCTCTAATGTAAATGAGAATAATGAATGAGCATTCAACTTTTCTTTTGTCCTGTTTGATAGTTCACAGATTGATTCTGTAAACTCCTAGTCACCATACATAGGCTTGCATCGGTGAATTTAATCTGGAAAAAAATTTTAAAGCATGTAATGGGAACTCACAACTTATTTTTACATATTTTCACTAGAATCCCAGGGGCTCTTTATCAGGAATACCTATATTACCCAGTACTGTCGCTTGTATCGTGTGTCAAAGAAGTAAAAATGCAAATGTAACAGGATGACTGCTACATTTCAATTATTTTACTGTTTTGATATGAAGGCATCAAAGGTAACCGTTATAAATTTGTATACTTACTGTCGTGCCGGGGATCAGATGGTGTGGTGGCTAATGTACAGGCTTCCCAATGAGGGCCAGGGTTCAAATCCTGGAGACAACAAATATTTTTCAGTGGTATCCCGATCCCCACTTGAGGTGCTTTGTGGAGAGCACGGGACATTAAACTGAGAACCTCTTGGCGCCTTTCAAAAAAAGTAGGCTGATGCCAACACCAGGTTTCTCTCCACCCTTCCTTTCCCATCCATCCCTAATGGCACAAATAACCTTAGCTGTCTGTCGCCTCCCCAAAAACTGCAACTACTTACTGTCGTGCAGTTGGGCATAAGACATGTAGCCATGGCCCACAATGTTTTAAAAAATGTGCATATAGCAAAACAAAAGCCAATGAATGGTTGATTCTGTTGGTAAAAGGGCAGTAGTATATTATTCTGGAATAGGCGAGTTAATTAGTGAATATGCTGCTGCATATAAGCAGGTAGTCATGTTTTTTTTGTTACAGTATTACTTTTTAGTAGCAGGCTTGAATGCTTGCGAAGGCAATACATTTCTGCATTCAACAACAGCCACATAGCCATATATTTTGCATAAATAAAGTTATGTAGCCATTAAGTGCCATTTCATTACACCCTTGGGTAATATTTTGTGTCATAGATTTTGAAAATTTTATCGTTCTGACATTTTTCCATCATTGGCATTCTAGGAAGAAGAAAAATTTCCCACCCAACTCTCCAAGCAAATTAAATTTGGTACGAAATCACATGTTGAGTGTGCCCGGTTCTCACCTGATGGTCAATATCTTGTCACAGGGAGTGTGGATGGGTTTGTTGAAGTGTGGAATTTTACTACTGGAAAGATTCGTAAGGATCTAAAATATCAAGCTAAGGTTGGTTGTATTTCTAAATTATCCACAGTTCATAATCTCTGTGCATCAGTCTCACTAGTAAATTTTATCCACAATCATTTTTTAAGATAACATCAATGTACATGCATGAATTGATGGATATTCATGGATATATTTTCCTATGAAATTACAGGGATAAGTGTATGCCAAACTATGTCGGCATGAATTTTTACTCGGTTTTTGTCTTTGAGTTTATTGTTCACTTGAATCGTGCCCATTTTTTATGGAAAGTATATTTTACTTTTATGATACTTTAGATAATGTGGTCACTACTCTGTAGTTTTATTAATTTTGACTGATTTTAAGCATTCTCTTTTAATAGGATGAATTCATGATGATGGAAGATGCTGTTTTATGTGTTGCCTTTAGTAGAGATTCAGAAATGCTTGCATCTGGTTCACGAGATGGAAAAGTCAAGATTTGGAAAGTGAACACAGGGCAGTGTTTGAGACGTTTTGAGAAAGCACATGCAAAAGGAGTTACATGTCTTCAGTTTTCACGGGATAATGGCCAAGTTTTAAGTGCATCGTTTGATGCCACCATTAGGTAAGTAGTGACTGCAATCACCTATAAGAAAGGTTGTACTGGATAATTGTGTTTATTGCACACATGCTAGTGAAAATAATAAATGAATATGGCCTTACTAGATAAGACTCCTTTTCCATTTATTCTTATTTCATATATGTTTGATGATTTGACTCATCCATTCTCTCTATGTAACCAAACCATTGCAGCACTCTTCTTTTATACTTGTCTGCTACAGGTGCATCCAAACTTCATTGTAGCCCACTCACACCTCACTCTCTCTCTCTCCAATATTCTCCGAAAGCACTCTTTTTAAGTACCTCATGCCCAGCACATTTACATAGTTTACATTAATGCTTATCCTAGCATGCCCACATTTCTCTTCAATATATAACTGCACTCCTCAGATTATGTTGGCTGGAGTGCATTTTATTGCACTGCCATTGTTGTGGCCTAAGACAAACATTCTTTTTTAAAAAATACTATGTAAGTAGAGTAAAATCTTGTTTTACCTTAAGTTGGCTGAGAGTTATTTCATTTCGTGAAATCAATATTATGTTGATTTTAATTGTAAGCAAATTGAACTAGACTTAAAGGATAGCTCAATCAAAAAAAATATTTTAAAAACTTACAATCCCTTGTAAGTTGCTATCCCAAAAAGTTATGTTTATGAATAATGAGTACTTATTTTATTAAGTACCTCTTAGTATTTTAGGTATTTGACATATCAGCTTCAGTCTTTGAATTTTCAAAGCCACAAAATGTCTGTAAGCTCAGGCCTAAGATTATAGCTTGGCTCTGACATGTTATTTTTGACTACTTTGCCTGGTTCCATCTCATATATGACTCAGCAAAGTGAAGTGGTCACTTGACCAGCTGAAATCTGATGCATTAACCTTCACGAGAGGGTTGATCTTCAGTGTGGGAATGCATGAAATTTATTTGGAAGGCCCAATACTCTTAGGTGCCTGTTCTGTGTCATACCCATCCATCCCCCTGCTGGTCATGTGGTTACATAGCAAAATTTATTGGGAAGAATAAGTTGTGTTCAACATGCATTTCAGCTCTGATCATTCTGGTCATATCTGGCTTTGATATGGCATTCCCTACTGCTCTGCCATCTCTCTGGCTGGCGAGATCTCTTTGTACACTGAAGATTGCCATCTTCTCTTCTTCAATGTACTGTGTCTCAGTCTCAACTCCTCCCTGCTCATGAAGAACTTATTTTGTTCCACAGAGTTTTGCATTCAGAGGAATTCATATTCTTAATAAATAATCCCATTGCAATTTTGTATTTACAAACTTAAAGATGGTTTGATGATATTTTTAGATGAGTTATATGATGGTCACCAATTCACATAATTAAGCTATTACAAAAGAGTTCTTACAGGGACCTTTTACTTCTTTCTCTCTCCTGTAATCACTTTTTACTTCCAAAGTTTTCATTTATCCTTTTCGATATCATAATAACAATTTTCCTCCTTATTTATTCTAATTATTGCTACAAAAAATTTTAATAACCATTTTTATAGAAAAATCAACAACAAAAAAATGGATGAACACGAAAAAAAAAGATCTAAAAAAACGAAAGAAATGTAAAAAAAATAGATTTTAGGTTAAAAGCTTAGGCTACATTATATTTAAATCTTAAACACAGCATGGGTTTCAAGTTATAATCCAATAGTTCACCTGCATTTATTCATATGGGTTGTACCATAAAAATCAGAATCCCCTTTCTTTAAAATGTTCTTGGAAATCATTTTTAAAGTGATGCAACAGAAAATGATTTGTGTCCAGTAAAATGCACATTTCTAAGTTGCAACTCAGTTCCTTCATTTTGGCCTCTATAACTGGTTCATAATTTTTACTTTCTTGTTTCTTTTTCAGAATTCATGGACTCAAATCAGGAAAAACTCTCAAGGAATTCAGAGGACACTCTTCGTTTGTTAATGAGGTTGTATTTACTCCAGATGGCCATGGGATTCTTAGGTAGGCTTTACTTAATAGTGCTGGTGACCAGCCCTTGTGAAATAGATTGTGATTGAAATATTCCTCGCAGTTAAATAGCTCAAGCTCAATGTCATATCTTTTTGCTGATCATACCATAAAACCAATTCCATTCATGTTAATTTTCATAATTTGTCTGCATAGACGGTGAATACAGGCAAAGATGATGGTTAGCTTGTGTGATTTCATTCTAACAATTGAAAATCATTTCCTCCTAGCGACATATGTCATTTCAGTATGACAACAAATTATGCCTACCCCTCTGAATGAATGTCCTGGCTTCCCACCAAGAGGGCCCAGGTTCGAATCCTGGAGGCAACAGATATTTTTCAGTGATATCCGGATCCTTACTTGAGGTGCTTTGTGGAGAGCACTTTGAGTGAGTATGTCTGTCGAATGGGACATTAAACTGTGGACCCCTTGGCACCTTTTGATAAGAGTAGTCTAATACTGATGCCGGGTTTCTCTCCACCATTTCTTTACAAATCCATCCCCTATGGCGCAAATGACCTTAGCTGTTGGTCGTCTCCCCTAAATAAAACTACTACTACATCTAGAAGGCCTTGTCTCCGTGAAACTTAGAACAGTAATGGATAAAGCAGTGCCAAGTACAAGGGGGCTGGAATTAAACTTAGGAAAATGTACAGTGCTGAATTTTCGGACTGAAAGAAAAGAGGAATAAGTCGAAGTAAATATTAGAGGGGTCCGAACATAGCAAATAAGAGCAGGCTAAATACTTGGGTGTTGCACTTACAGTAAACCTTTCATGAAGTACACTCATCAGAAGAATATGCGAGTCAGCCTTAACGAAACTAGGTTCCATTTGACGTGTCGTAAGAAAAAGTCATAAAAGGGTAAAAGACCCTCTAAAACTCTCCCCTAAAACTACTACTAACCATCTGAATGCAAGAATGGCACCTCTCAGATGACTTGCTATGTTGTATGATAACTACGTCAACATATTTTTACAAATCAAAGTAATATTGAAGTTGGCATGCTTATCAAAGAGGTGTTTATATTAAAAGATGAATGGCTACAGCACAGCATTTTTATTTTGCTATTTACAAGATTTCACCTTGTACGAACATCAGCTCATAATGCTGATGCTAATGACCCACTTTCATTTTTGGATGTAACTGTTCTGTGAATAAATATGTTTTTGTTGTCATTTTGCTCTGGTTATGTGCATCTTCGTTGTATGCTGGGGAAGTTGTAATGATAATTCTTACTTCATTCACCCCTGTTTGATGAAGACTTAACATTGGTTAGTGGGCAGAGTAGAAGTTTTAAGGTTTTACTTAAAATCATTCTTTATGTTAGAATTGAATGTACACTGCATAAAAGTGCCGTCCTGGTCAAGCTAAGCAGTGTCAGATAAATTTTTTGTTCTCATTATTATTTCGGTAAGGTCACAGAAGTCCATGAAAATAATTGTGTAACCAAGATAACATTTTAGCCTTTACATTAAATGCTTGTAATTCATAATTTAGTCTTCTCTGATTTTCACCGCTGTACTTTATACAATGTAATCCATATCCCTTAACACACAACTATGTTATTTTACAAACCACAATGCATCTGCTTAGTAGAAAGCCTGAGGAGGCTGTTTTTAATAATTATGTGGTTTTAAAGGTGCAGATTCTTTTTGTTTAAAAAAATATTTTACGTATCACATAAAGTACTAATCCTTACCCATAAGTTTCTAATACCTGTATTACTTCTGCTTGCAGCGCTTCATCTGATGGCACAGTTAGAGCATGGAGCATCAAGTCAACAGAATGTATTGGAACTTTCAAGTCACTTGGTGGAGGTGGCGGTACTGGTACAGATGTCCCTGTCAATGGCATTCATCTTCTCCCCAAGAATCCTGAGCATTTTGTAGTCTGTAACAGAACTAATACTGTGGTCATTATGAATATGCAGGGTCAGGTATGTGTCATCATTCTGTTGTGGTAGCTTGGCTATGTAGTTTCTCTTAGCTATTAGGAAATCTTAACTAGATATATATGGTTAGTACAGCCAGCTTGTAAATAGCAGCCTGAGAACAAGAGTTTTTAGCTCCTCTGTGTAGTACATAAACATTTAGTATTTTATATTTGTAAACTGGCAAAGCAACATACTAATATTTAGCATGTTAACTCAGGATCTGTTAATCTGATTAGAAAGATCATTTAAAATATTATTATTGTGATAAACAATCATTATTATACAACTTTGGTAAAACTGAGCATATTGTATGACTCTTTCAATGATAGTTCTTGTCAAATAATATCCAATTATTATGTTGTACTCACTAATATGCAATATTTATACTGCACTATACTATATTAATCCCTGTACTATATGCCACCCTCGGGTAGTTCAATTAAATTTTACATTTATGTCATTTATTTTAAATATCATTTAATCTTGATTTCTTTCTCTGAATTTAATTTATTGATAAAATCAAAATTAAATCTTATATTAAAATAAACCTGCTAGTAACTTGATTTTTTTATAAATGAAATATCAATATTTGCCCTAAAATAAATAGAAAAACTTAATTTTCAATTAAGCTTTAAACTTGCTTATTCTTATAATTTAATACTTTTGTTACTCATTTCCATTTTTTATGATAATTTGCACTAAGTTCCTCCAACATTTTACCAAAAGGAAATCTACAAGATACCATCAATGTTCATTTTTCAGAGCATTCTCTTTGATGTTCATTCCTCCATTAAAGTATATCCTTTTTGCACTTAGTGCATGTAGTTTTTGCTCAATTAAATGTCATATAATGGATCCTTGTTGATTAATTCCAAAGAAACTGGGGACGATACCGCGACAGTAACTTTTAATGGAGTCATCCGCTAATGTGCATTTCAATGCAACAATTTCAGAGTATAAAAATCAAAATTTCTGAGTTTTAGAGGATGCCTTGATAGCTTAACTGGCTAAAGCACTTGATAGGACATTGAGGGATCCGTGGTTGAATCCCAGTCAAGGTGGATGATTTTTACACTCCGCAATTGTTGCCTTGCTGATTCGCTTATATTATTAATAATTATTATTTTATTTGCCCAAGGATTGGTGTGCAATAACTAAATTAGACACGGCATAAAAAAATAGAAATTCAAAGCATTCATACACGCAGAAGATTAAAAATATGTATAAACCATAAACACAGTAATCAACTTGAAGGTCGTTTTGGAAGGTGATGGTAGAGTTCACCCAGTACTAAGCCCGACAGCATGTGAAATTCACACATCAACTTCCTTCCTCCCCTCATACCATCCAACATCCCTAGCCTATTCCTACCCTTTCCTTGTTTGCCTAACATTCTCCCCTCTATTACAGTCTTCAACATCCCGTTGCCAATCAATATGATTTTCATCCATTTTTCCTGCCTCCTAATGATTTCTCCCAACAATCCCCACTCCTTGCCTACCATACCTAGCACTTCCTCATTTGTTTCCATGCCCTACATAACTGTGCTCCATATCAAAGTTTTGACAAGCCTTATAACATCCTTCCTCAACATCCCTGTCATTAACTCCCTCCTCCTTGTAAAAGCATCTTCGCATAGCACAATTCTTCTCCTTACATCCCTACTTCTGTGACCATGTTGGTCCCAAACACTTCCGAGATATGTTAACTGTTCTACCTGCTCAATTTTTTTCCCTCCTAATTTAGTGTTTAGCTTAGCCTTTTTCTTTATGGTAAATTGCATAACCATCTTTTTTATTTATATCAATTCTCAACCCATATGTATTGCACTGAATTTCCAATTCACTCAGCAATGCTCGCACCCCAAACTAGAGCTTGGTTATCAGCAAACCTAACTGATTTTACGAATTCCCATCCAACTTTTATTCCTACCTCCACTTCTTCCTGTGCCTCTCTCACCATTTCCTCCGCATATATGTTGAACAGCACTGGTGAAAATGGATAACCATGCCTTACACCTCTTTCTAACCCTGCCCATCTTGACTCTCCGTTCCCCACTTGCACCTGAGTGGTCTGAGACATGTACAGGTTGCAGATTACCCTCCTGTCTCTCCAATCAATCCTATTTTCTGCTATATACAAGGTCTGTTCAGAAAGTATCGTGACTTTTGTGTTTTTTCAAAAATTATTTATTTATTCGTGAATATCTATTTTGTCCCCTTCAAAGTGATCCCCATTAGATATTATACACTTGTGCCAACATTTTTTCCAATCCTAGAAGCACTTCAAAAATTCATCTCCTGTGATCTTGTTCAGCTCCTCCTTTGATACAGTCTTTATCTCGTCAGTCGCAGCGTAGCGTTGTCCTTTCATGGGCCTCAGTTTTAGGAGCAAGAAAAAGTCACGGGGGGCCAGGTCTGGGGAATACAGTGGCTGTGGCATCATTAGTGTGTTGTTTTTGGCCAAAAATGTGCACACAAGTAACGATGTGTGAGCAGGGGCGTTGTCATGGTGCAAAAGCCAATTTTTGTTCTTCCGCAAATTCGGGCGTTTGTCACAGATTGCTTCGTGCAAATTGAGCATAACTTGCAGGTAATATTCCTTATTTACCATTCTACCCTATGGAAAGAACTCATGATGTACCACGCCCCAGCATTCGAAGAAAACTGTAAGCAAAACTTTCACATTCAACTGAACTTGGTGCGCTTTTTTTGGTCTTGGCTCGTGCTGCAGCTTCCATTGGGATGATTGAGCTTAAGTTTCCATGTCATAACCATAAACCCATTATTCATCACCGGTTTTACCCTCTGGAGCAAATTTGGGTCATCGCAGACAGAGTCCAACACCTCATTAGCAATGTTAATGCATTGCTGTTTTTGGTCGAAATTGAGCACATTTGTTACGAATTTCACGGCAACCCGTGTCATATCCAAAAGATTAGTAAAAATCAAATGGCTCGAGCCAATCGATATGCTTAGGTCCTCAGCAACTTCTCTAACGGTGATTCGACGATTGGCCAATACTATTTTCGTCACTTCATCAATGCTTTCGTCTGTTGTTAACGTGCTTGGGCATCCGGCACGCTCTTCGTTGCTCACTTCTTCTCGGCCCTCTGAGAACATTATGTTAGCTTCTTCATATGCCACTGTCAACATACGGAATACATCCATGCACTTAATTTCATTTTTCCCGCAAAATTTGATACAGATTCTTTAATCAATTTTTTGGAACAGGCAAAAATCGAAGACAAGCCAAAACACGTCGAAGGAAAACCGCTGTCAACAATTAACTGAACATTCAAAATGGCCTAACTTTTGGCATGAGTGAGAGACATAAGTACTAACATAATGCCACAAAAAAACCAAAAATTAAATATACGTTACCCACGAAAATTGAAAATTCGTGATACTTTTTGAGTGGACCTGGTACTCATTAGTTTTTCCAATTTCACTCTATTAAATGCTTTTTTGAAATCTATGAAACAGAGAAATACGTCTTGATTGTATTCTATATTCCTCTCCATTATTGATCTCATTACTGCAATATCATCACGCATGCCTCTCCTCTTCCTAAACCCAAACATCATCCCCTAAGTAATCATTTGCCCTACTCTCTATCCTTTTGTTGATGATCCTGAGAACAAATTTAGCTGAATGGGAAATCAAACTAATTGTTCTGTAGTCATCACATGATGCAGTTTTTACCTTTTTCGGAATATGAACTAACAGTGATCTCACAAAGTCTTCCTGCCAGATTCATTTCTCATAGATGCTATGAATCAATCCAGTCTCTTCCTACTGCATTTTCCTAAACCTTTTAGTAGTTCCACAGGTATGTTTTCCACCCCCACGGCCTTATTTGATTTCATCTCCCTTAATGCCCTTTCTATCTCATTGTCGAGTATGCCTGGACCTAAGCTATCTTCATCTACATTATATTCTCTTGCTATGTTTAAGCTTTTTGGCCTCAGTTCTTTATCATATGGTTCTTCTATGTATTCCTTCCATCTCTCGTTGATCTTTTCTGTTGTCAACTATTATATTACCCGGCTTATCTCTAACTGTTGACACAGGTCATCCCTTCTATAGTGATTTAATATTGCTTTATAAGCACACCAATTTCTCCCTTCTTCTGCAAAATTTCCTTATCCTTGCACTGAATCTTCTATCATGATAATTTTGCTGTATTTGTTACCCATCTCAAATTATTATTTATCTCTTTGCATTTCCTTTTTCCTATCTCTGTATTAACATTCTTCCATTTTTTTTCTCATCTATCTTTGCAATCATCTCATCCGTGGCCCATGTTTCCTGGTCCTTTTCCCTTAACGATTCCTATATTTTCTCCTGTGGCTTTTGATATCCATTTTTTGATACATTCCCATTTTTCCTCAATAGTACTCAGCTCTCTACACTCATGCATGATTTTCTTTTCATGATACACCTTCCTTGTCAATCTAGCTAATGCTTCTACATTCCATTGGCTAACCTGCCTCTCCTACCATATCTTTTAGAAACAAATTCTTCATTTGATCACAACTGAATAGTTTTTTAGGATTTCTGTTCATATTGCAGAAGGACTTTTTGTACAAAAAGTATATCTTCTTTCTTAATTTTTGAAGTTACATTTTGTACTCAATTCTAAAACAAATGTTACATGCTGGATAAAGGAGGATAAATAATGAAATTTTACTAGCCTACTGTGTTAAATGCAATTCAGTTGAGGTATAGAGACAAAGGGAAGGTGATATTCATAATGTAGGCTATTTTTTATCTATACACTTCTTTCTATTGACTAAGACACGGAGAGGATCATCTAAAGAGGGTTGTAGATCCATTAGGGATGAAAAAAATGAGCAGTGTGATTGGTGGTGTATCGTAAGTGGTGCATTTTATTGATATGGGAAAGTTGTAGGTACTGGGAAAAAATTCATCATCTTATGTATGATCGCATTTTCATTCATTTTCTGTGAACCTTTGAACAGGTTCTACTACTGTAAATGTTACTTTTCTGTACTACTGCACTGTAAATCTACTGTGCATGAAAAATATGGGTTTGAACTTCTGCACTGTATCTTATCTACAGTGACTACAAGCATTGTGAAAGTTTTTCTATGATCTGTTACATATCAACTTAGTATTGAAAACTGAGTGTTTATCACTGTGATTCATTCTGTCTTGGTTTGTTAAGGTTATCTTTTCTCTTTGATTGTGGTCCTCAGATTGTGCGTTCCTTCTCAAGTGGAAAGCGGGAAGGAGGAGACTTTGTGTGTGCCTGCTCGTCACCAAGGGGAGAGTGGATTTACTGTGTTGGTGAGGATTTAGTGTTGTATTGTTTCTCTACTGCGTCTGGAAAACTGGAGAGAACTCTAAATGTAAGTCTTTGTTTTAATATTTAAGTATTTTGTAATATTTAGGAAAAAATGCCAAAACGCAAGGATAATAGTTGAATAAAATAGCCTTAAATTCAGTGTATATTTAATTGAATAACTAAGGTTATTTTTAGTGGGTTTTAATTCAGTAACTATCCAGAAAAATTTAAATACCATGCATATGATTTAATTGGTTGACTTTGAAATCTAAAATTTTGATGTAAACAGAAAATGGTCAACCTATGCACGAAAGAGGTATTTATAGTAATTTAAGAAAATTTTATTTGGGAAGTGAGCATTCCAAAATTTGCTGTCATTTCTTCCATGTAATAATAATTTCATAATTATGGCTTTTCTTACTACGAAAACTATAGCTGCCTGCTTGTTGCAATGCTGTGGTAAATGCAAACAATTGAGTAGTGCTCTTGGCAATGGCAGTAAATTTCGGAACCTACTCAAAATTTCACTATTGATGATACTGGTTGATACTGTTGATACTGTTATATTGTTTGCAACTCGATAATTACTTTTAAAAGTGCTAAATTATATTTCTTTTATTGCTTACTACATGAGAATATCCTTAACAAAATTTCGTAAGTTATAATTAAAATTAACTTGGCAGCATTTAACTAATACAAAAACATAATTTCAACACACAAGATTTGTAAAAAAAACAAATTCATGAAAAAATGCAGTGGTCAACGTGTACACAAGTAACAATGGAAGTTTGGCACTGAATGTAGGCTCCTGAGAACACTTGCCATTAAGTTTTGCGTCTTGGAATTACTTTTTAAATATTGTATTTCATTCAAGTATGAATTTATTAGTTATTAACCTTCATGAATTTATCTTATTTGTATATTTGGTACTAAATGTTGACCATTTTCTTGTTTTTGACTTATAATTGAGTCAACATGCTTGGGTGCTACACATACCAAAGAAAGAGCAGGTGGTAGTGATTAAATAAGATAGAAGCAGCAAAGAAGCTAAAATGAAGTAAAGCAGGGTTGCCCATTACTGCATTTGGTGTTTAATGTCTGCATTCATAAGGCAGTTAATGAGATCTATGAAAAGATAAAGGGTGGTGTACAAATAAATAGAGAAAGAATTGGTATGATGCAACTTCAGAAGACATAGCCGTTCTTACAGAGAAAAAATAAGACCATACAAGGATTCAACTATAAGGAAGGCGATGAAAAATTATAAATTCAAGATAAACAAGATTGAAACTAACAAAATGGTTTCCAGTTGAAGTAGAGAGGATAATCTTCACTCAAAACTGGGGAAAGACATGCTGGAACAAGTGGACAAATTTTTCTAGTTGGGCAGTAGAATCATTACTCACAAAAATGAATGGCATAGAAGGTTTTCTATCAAAAGACAACTACTAGGACCAAATATTGGGGTGCTAAGTACATTTCAATTCTTATGCCTGAAGATATGGGCATTGGTAAATTTTTCGTTAAAACTTATACATGGAGTCTAATTTTCTATGGAGGTGAGACTTGGATGATAGGAGCATTAAAGAAAAGAAGATTGGAGGTGATCAATGTATGAGGGTGGTCTGAAAAATGTCTGACCAGGCAAATAAAAGAGACATTTTTTTGCCACAAATTTATTTTTATTTTCTAACAGTCGCCTTTTAAGTTGATACACTTTTTCCAGCAATTTTCTAACTTTTTTAACCTTTCCAAATGGTAATTGACATCCATCTCTGCAAAATAGGCATTTACCTATATGATGACCTCTTTGTCCAATGAAAATCTCTTGTTGTCCAAGCAAAACTTAAGTTAGGAAACAGGAAAAAGTTGCTGGGGGCCAGATCTGGTAATACAGGGAGTGGCCAACCAATTTGAAGTGGAATTCTTAAATTTTAGCCTTGACTTTACTCTCCCCTTGTGTGATTCTGCTTGCATCTTAGTGTTGGTCATGATCATGTTGTAGTAGTAGTTTTTAGGGGAGGTGACCGACTAAGCTAAGGTCATTTGTGCCATAGGGGATGGACAGGAAAGGATGAAGGGTGGAGAGAAACCCGGCGTCGGCATTAGCCTACTCTTAACAAAAGGCGCCAAGGGGTCCGCAGTTTAACATCCCATCCGACGGACGGCGTACTCACTCAGAGTGCCCTCCACAAAGCACCTCAAGTAGGGATCGAGATACCTCTGAAAAATATTCAACACCGCCGGGATTTGAACCCGTGCCCTCAGGGTGGGAAGCCAGTACATTAGCCCCCGCACCATCTCGATCCCCTTATGATCATGTACTTTTCCAAACTTGTGTTCAGACATTACTGCGATATTCTTGTTTAGAGTTAAATAATATTTTGTGTTTAGTTATAAAAATGTCCCTGAAGAAAAAGCAGCTAGAAAACATTTATAAGAAATTAAATATAACTGTAGAAATGAAAATTAAAATCATTGAAAAGCAAGAATGAGGCATCAGCAAGGCTGATCTAGCACACCCATACAGTGTCAAAATAAATAATTTACACCATCCTCAAAGCAAGACGAGAATATCTGCCCAGTAATTACGTATTCTCAGTGGTGTTGAAAGGTTTCTTCTCATAAGGATAAATGAAAAGCCATATGCAAGGCAACACTATTAATGAGCACATCATCTGTGAAGAGGCAAAAGTGATTGTTACTAACTTCATCAAGAAGACACCAGGATTATCAATGGGCCAAGAAGAAGTATTTGAAGGAACCCATGGATGGCTGGAGAAGTTAAAAAGAAGAAATGACATCCACTTTGTTGTGAAGTATCATCAAGTATTGAGCTCTGACTCAAAACAGTAGAGAACTTCATTAGTGACTTCAAGAAGCACTTAAATTGTGAAGGTTACTTTCTGCAACAGGTTTTAATTCTGAATTCTGGAAATAATGCTGAAGCGAATCTATATGACAGCAGAGTAGATTCCATTGCCTGACCACTGGCCAAAAAAAGACCATCTAACACTATTGTTTTGTGCCAATTCCAGCAGCAATTTAAATATTGAACCATTACTTGTTTACCATTCAGAAACTGCATGAGCCATTAAAAAGTGTAAATTCCAGAAGAGCTGGCTAAATTCGATGTGGAGGTCATGGGAAACTGTTGCATCATATATTCACCCCAATAAGGCAGTGGCTATAGACGCTATAAATGTATTAATGAAAACGCGGAGTTTCATTTTCTCAAAATTTGTAAACATTGGCATACAATAATGTCTCTAGACAGCTTTCTAGTAAAAAAGAATTAGGAGTGCATCATGCATTGAATTCCTATTCCAGGTTGGTTCATTCCATGATAAAACAAAAGATTATTCAAGATCCTAAATAATGTACGCATATATAATTTTCTTTGAATAAACCTTGCACATGTATAATTTTTTCAGAATGGAAGGTTTTATCCTATTTTACATTAATTTATGTGGGAAAAATTATTTCTCTTAATTAGTGTTTCTTTTTACGAGAGAGATTCTGAAATGAATTACGTCCATGCAAGGTTCCACTGTTTACTAACTTCCATAGTTGATGGGAAGAATTACTGAGAAAGACCTAAAATGAACCATTAGAAGCAGGCAACGGAAAATTTTAGTGTAAAGAGCTGTGAGAAAATGTGAAGATTGGAAGGAAACATCTTGGTTTTTTAATAATCCCCAAAATTTTGGAATATAAGAGGATATCTTGGTAGTTTAACTGGCTACCGCACTCCGCTGGGCATGGAAGGATCTGGGATCGAATCCCAGTCAAGGTGAATGATTTGCATACTTTGAACTTGTTGCCCTGGAAACCTGATAGTATAGCGAGCAGCTACAAATCAAACTCTGAATTATTAACCCTAGATGATGATTTATTTCCCTACATTTAACCAGGATCAATAAAAGCTATGTAGATGTAAAGGAGATTTATGTAAAGTGCCCACATGCAGTAATAGATACTTGATGAAGTTCAGTTGTGAATACTCCAGTATTTGGCCCGTTTAGCTAGTTTGTATACAGCTTGACACATTTATTTGATAATGCTGCCTATTGCATGGCACTAGTGTACAAGGCTATGAAGTCATTAACGTTAATAAACAAGTATTGTTTCAAATAGGTTTAAAGCTTCATTTATTCGTATGATATGTTAGCATTAATTTATTAAAATGGCCTAAAATATTAAAATAACTATGTTCTCATCCTTACTTATGAGATTTATTGGATTATTGTTTTAAACTCACTTATGTTACCTTTTAACTTCTAATTTGATGTTAAATTTTGTTTCAGATTCATGAGAAGGATGTAATTGGTTTAGCTCATCACCCTCACCAAAACTTATTGTGCTCCTACAGTGAAGATGGTTTGCTTAGGCTTTGGAAACCATAAGACATTTATTTCCAGTAATCATGACCCTCAAATCGAGTACCATATTACAAGTAATAAAATATCTGTATATTTTATTTTTTTCAAGGTCATATATTGTGAAAACTAATGTGGTTAGTTTTTCATTATTATTATTGACTTTTTTTGTGACTACATATTATATTTGTGTGGCTCAAATATATAATTACTGTGAATTACTCACAGTAAATTTGATGCAGTCATCAATGAGATCATTTTCTTTGAGAAATAGTTCAATCCAAAAAAATGTAAAAACTGTAGTAGCCTTCATCGGTACGACTATTTTTTTCCTTTTAGAACATTTTAATTATTGCGTAAATTTGTGTGCAGTATTTTCTTGTTTTCAAAATTAAATTCCTAATGTTGAGCACATTTAACTCAACATGGATGCATTTAATGATGTATATATAATTTTTAAGTAAATAACTGGATTTTGTGTTACGATATTATTACAATGCACTAATAACTGACCATATATATCTTGTTTTGGATGGAATTTGGAAGTGCTCTCCGCTCTTCTTCTGGAAATATTAACCGGAAGTGGCAAAGAGCAATTCAATTTTAAATTAACATGAATGAAATTTTCTTTTTATTTCATATTTTGGCTTTCAAGAATCATACCCATTCAGAGTTTTAGTCGTTATATACCCCTATCTTCTGGAAATTTGAACTGGAAGTTGCAAAGAGCAATTCAATTTTAAATAAACATGAATAAAAATTTCTTTTTATTTCATATTTTTGCTTTCAAGGATCACACCCATTCAGAGTTTTAGTCATATACCCCTAATGACCTGGGCTTCCTAGACGAGATATTCCCTCATACAGTTGAGCATCTCTGTCAGAACTAGAGCGATAATAATTTTTGTAAACAATGATTGTTATTGAATAACTAACATTCTTGTTATTCAATGATGTTTTCTATCAGGTAGTCAGTACTTTTGTATTGAAGTTTATTAATTTATTTCGTTCTCAAACATAACGATGGAAACCAGTATAGAATAACTTGTTTCTAAAATCACAGACTAATATATTATGTGACTTTTGCAAACGGCACACCTTAAGAGAAAATGTCAATACTTCTATATCATATGACATAAATGATATATTTAAACTGATTAGATAGTTAAAAACTGTATAAGCATGCTTTGCTTAGAATTTCCATCAACATAAGTGTTCACGGAAAATAAAAACCAGGCTCTTTTACCGCACAGCTATAAACTGCCACTTGTATTGCACAACTGTAGGTTTATCGCAGATGATCCTGCTTCCCTATTTGACAAAAGTCTTCACAGCACTAAACCGTGTTGTTTCATGAAATTCTGTTGTCTCTTCTGGTGAACTGTTAATGTTCATTTCTAAATGAAATTGTAATTGCTTATTGTCCCATTTTCGATTCACTTTCAGTGTGAAACAATATTTTTACCTTATGATTCTTATTGTCATACTTGATTAACCATTCGAGATCCAACACAATAAGTCTCACACAAGCACTTCACTGATGTACTAGCACTAAGTTTTTTTTATCACTTCTATATTTCTGGATTTTTTGTTTTGTGCCAGTTCTTCATTCCACTGCTATTAATACTGCTGCTTACATGTGGTAGTGATTAAATTTACTATGTTTTAATGGCTACCCCAAGACATTGAAAGTGGTCACTTAAAAAAGCAAAAGTATCTCTTACAGTCTGGGGTGGTCCTAAAAATTATTTTCATGAAATTTTCACTGAAACTGATTGCTGGCTTCATATGGGAACATTTTTAAGAGTGGTGGGCAGTTAATTTACAGAAAACTGTCCTGATATTTTATGTTTCCTTTCTCAAAGCATGTATTTAAACATGCCTGTCACACTGCCAGGCTATGAGATTTCCTCCCAGAGTACAGATTTCTGGATTAGAGGTGCTGAAGTGTCCATACGTGTATTTTTATGCCCATTGTAAGAATTTTCCAAATGCAAAGCATATTCCAGGTGGTCTGTTTGACTTTAAAATAATTATGTTTACTTGACAAATGTTCATTATTTACTTCCAAATGTGAGAGAAAATAAAAATCTTGGGTTATGCAGCTGTGTTTTATATCAACATTCAATACTGGATCTGTGCAAATCTAATTAAGTGAAATACGTCTCATATTTCTTTCATCATCCTCTTCCAAAATATGGAGAAACCTTTGTATCTCTGGTGGTCATTGTTGCCAGTTTTTGAGTTATCTAATTTTAGATCTTATCAAATTAAAAAATTGTATCTCATTTTGAAAAAAATAATTTCATTCATGATAATTATGGCTAAGATTTTTCGGGTACCAGATCTTTGGGAAACTATAACCGGCACAGGGAAAGGATCTGGCCCCCCTACCCTTATGTGTGAATTTCACATGCCGTAAAGGGCTTGGCACTGGGTGAACTCTACCAGCACCTACCAAACCGGCCTTCAGGTTGATTACTGTGTTTATGGTTTTTTTTAATTACTGCTAAATTACCTGTTGTAATGCATTATTGTCCTTACTCTTTAATTGACTTTGGTTTGTGATGTGCATAACATTGAAATAAAAAGCAGCTTCTTTACTGTCTTTACACTAAATATATTAGCCTCTAAAAATAGTACAATATAGATCTATACTTATATTGTGACTACCATGACGAAGCTTTAGGCAATAAATCCATGCTGGTGATGTGGCAACACAGGTTAGTGCTTGGAATTTCAAGGAAATTTTTGCTGTCATGGCTCCGAGAGCATTGATACCTCTAGCTAACCGACTAAGGGGAACTTTTTATGGAAGATTGGATGTGGGGGATATTTTGGCATGGTGATGACTGACTTCCGGGCGAGGTATAAATGCAAATAAATGGCACAGCATATTCAGTTGTAAGGCCAGGCACTATATTTTGGGTGTAGATAAAGAACTTGTGTTGCAGAATGTTATTTTTGTGTTTTTTTATGCCTGTCTTTTTGGTATTGTGTCAATAAGGCAAAGTGAGAATTAAATTGATTTGTCATGCAGTGAAAGCTTCAAACGCCGAGATATTCTGAACAGAAAATTGTGCAAACAAGGATTTCAGAATATTCTTCTGCAAAGCATGGAAAATAATTTATTCTGTAGGTAAATTGTTATCTATGAATGTATGCTCAACAGGATATTAGTAGGAGACAGATTTGCTTCCGGCTTAGAAAATACAACTGCCCCGCCCGTCTAAAGTGAATTTTACACCCCATAAATAGTGTGAAAATTCGGTCGTTCTTAGCATTAGGTATTGTTTGTTATGACTTTAGGTTTAAGTTGTTGGCATAAGTTAGTTCAAACCGACATTCGGCTTGAATTGGGTGATTGATACACATGTTCCGTTTCGCGAAGAGAGGATTACTCTCACATTTCCATCTTCAGGAGTAATCGAACGACATCCTTTTTTTTTTGTTTAAAGTTTATTTGAGAATAATTGATGCCTGATATCCACCATAAATCAGAACCTGGTAAAATAGTTCTGCTTCCTCTTTTAAATAGTAGTAGTATTTATGGGAGGCGACCAACAGCTGAGGTCATTTGCGCCATAGAGGATGGAAAGGGTGGAGAAAAACCTGGCGTCGACATTAGCCTACTCTAAACGAAAGGCGCCAAGGGGTCCGTAGCTTAACGCCCCATCCGACGGACGGCGTACTCACTCAAAGTGCCCTCCACAAAGCACCTCAAGTAGGGCTCGAGATACCTCTGAAAAATATTCAACACCGCCGGGATTTGAACCCGGGTGGGAAGCCAGTACGGTAGCCACCGCAACATCTCGACCCCTTTTTTAAATATGGCCGTAAGGCATAAGTGCAAATTCTAATTTCGTGCGCACGCTCAGCATAACATAGAGGAAACCGTTGTGGGTGGGAGATCATGAAAAACCACCGGTGACGAAATTTCTAATAATAGAAATGGGCTCGATTTAACCTCATTAAATGAAGTTGTGACACCCAAGACTTAATGTTAAAGTCAGTGATTAGCTTCGAATTATTTCTGCAAATCAAATCGAATAGTTTCTTCGAACCGTGATTAAGCTGAAATTTTAGTACGCTTTCAGCATTAATTGTTTACAATGTCACTTCGAAGAAGTTATCCCTGACTAAGTATTGGAATAAACCAAGGGCTGGTAGGAGATAGAAACATAATCAATAATAAAAAAGATATAATGGCACAGTGCATGACATTGGTCAAAACGCCTTTCCCGTAGAAAGAAGGAATTTTCACAAATCCCATCCAAGAGCATTGAACTAAGTAAATAATTCCTTGGCAGAACCTGCAGTGAAAAAGCAATCCCTTTACGATTCGCGAATGTTTTTCAAAAACGGAAATATGCTTTGCGCACCAAACACGAAATTTAACTAATATTTTCGTACCAAATGATACATCCTCTGTGATACAATTTTAGTTACGATTTTAATTAAAGAGTAATTTATCATTTAATGAGAGAGGTTTTCTTGGCTATGTTTAATATGACTCTGGGCTAACATTACGTGGAAATTTTTGTGTGTGCATACGCTACCTAAGCGTTTATTTCTCTGCACTATTTTGTTAGGAAGAGAATATCGGTGGTTTCACGTGGCTTTGGAACAAACTGAGTAGTCAATGTTTTAGAATAAATAAAAACACATAAACAATTCCCGTGAAAAGTCTGTACCTTTCGATAGTTTCCGTAAAGATAACAAAACACGTGGTCATAGTAATTTCTCCGCCAACAAGTTGTAATAGACTAGGCAAGTTGATTTTTTCTGCCGCATGAATGAATGGTTTCTGTGGGAGATAATTTACGATTATGTGTAATGTATTTCAAAAATTGCCTGATGTCTATTGTTTAATATATTATTATATTCTACATTTTCAACGTAATTTTTTGTTTCATCAGTATTACAATATTTTTCACCTAGGGATAAAATGGGCAGAACGTCTTTGGAAACAGACCTGATGACACCAGAAGGACGGGACGACAATGGTGTTGTAGATAAGGTGAAACTGAAGAAGGAATTAGGTCTCTTAGAAGGCGTAGCTATTATCTTGGGTATTATATTTGGATCAGGTAATGAGTCATCTCGCTTCATAGCGGTGTAGATGCCAATTCTATATAAATGAATAAAATTATTTAAATTCATCGAATGAAAAATGTTGATTTAAAATGTTTGTTTCAGGAATATTTGTGTCGCCAAAAGGTGTTATACAAGAAGTTGGTTCTGTGGGATTCTCATTGGTAGTGTGGACGCTCTGCGGTTTATTATCTACAATAGGGGCCTTGTGCTATGCGGAATTGGGAACCAGTGTGCCTAAGTCTGGTGGAGATTATGCTTACATACATGAAGCTTTTGGATCACTTCCATCATTTCTGTTTTTGTGGGCTGCCAACTTAATATTCATGTAAGAGCTTTTTATTCCCTGCTTGAGATCCATCAGTAATTTATATCATCCATTGCCATCCATATTCTAAATGTGACCATCCTCTGATATCCTTTTAACACTGTCTCCGACCAGTTTATATGGCCATTGTAGTCAGGGCACCATGTAACGTATGCAGATTCCAAATTGCTATGTACCTGAGAACAATGCAAAGCCTTGAGGATTAAGAATTAAAAAAAAATATTTATTGTGTTTCTAATCATAATGCATTGAAGGATTTGAAATTGTCATTATGAGGAAGAAGGGCTTGTACTGATTTAATCTTTACCTCATTCCTAACCAAATAATTGAAACTAGAGAGTAATTTCTAGCAACTTCATAAGGTGTCTAAAACAGTCTTTTAGAATTTTAGGTTAAACAGAAAAGAGAGAGTTAATGACATTCAAAATCAGTCTAAATATCTTAAATGAAAATTAGGAGCATCAAAGATCCCATATGTGAGTCCCAAGGGTGACCAGAGGTAGTTGTTCTTGAGATCTTATAGCTGCAATTGTTGCACTTCTTGATCTGACCGCCAGAATTTTTGAACCATTTCAGTTAATCATCACTAATTCCGTAGCCCTCTATTTTGGTCAGAAGTAATTTCAAATGGACTTAATCAAAAGCCTTCTTCAAATCAAAGTAGAAATTCAGTTCAAGAATAAACACCCATATGAGAAACAATATGGGATAGGTTCTAAGAGATATGTTGTTGTTGCATATATTCCAGAGCAAAAAGTGTTTCTATTGGGTAATATTACTGAGTTGGATATGAGAACAACATAGCTTTCTCAATAAATAGGGAATTAAACGTGCTGTAAAGAGTGACTGAAGAACACACAGCACACTAAATGATGGTTTGCTTTATTTTAATAGAATGGGAAATATTGTCAGGTCTCATACTTGTGTCACTGTATTATTCATAGAGCATAGTACATAATAATGCTGTAGGTAAGGGTAAGATTGGTTAATTTACTATCATGTTTGTAAAATAGGTTACCTATATTTATCTGAACATTGTTTTCATAGGCTCTTGAAACAAAGATAGCAAATGAAGTAAGTATCCCAGCAACATTACTACACCTTTTGTTATCAAAATGAAATGCATTAGGAAAGCTAGTGTGATTCCAATGAGTAATAAGTTCTCACAAAATTGGAAAAATTTAATTCTGTTTCACACAGAGTAGTTCATTGATTTAATTTACAGATTCTAGTTCATATCGAGGAAATTTGTTACACTCAGTTCTTATTCTGGAAGGGGAAAGTTTATCATTGTGTAAACCACTGCCTTAATACATTTTTTACATTTCATTTTTGTCACACTAGTTCCTTTTAGTTTGATGAAGTTCACACAAGATGCCAATAGTGTATAGCATAATATTTTGGGAGATTGCTTGTTGCAAATAATATAATATAATTGTAGTGTTGAAGAATAGCGTCTTGGTTTGAAGGAATGTGCACACAATCAATAATTATTTTCAGTGCACCTCATGCTAATTAAATAAAAATATGCTCATTAATACCCTATTCATACAGGGAAAAGAACTGGCCCCCCCACCCTTATGTGTGAATTTCACGTGCTGTTGGGCTTAGTATGGGGTGAACTTTATCATCACCTACCAAACCAACCTTGGGGTTGATTATTGGGTTGAATATCCTATTCGTTCGCAATTTCATCTGCAAACACAATTACCTGAAACTTTCTAAGGCGTTTGTCACAATGGCATGTAATATATTTTAGCAAATGAGGTTCAGACCCCAGTTGAAATCACTAAGTCATTCTTGCATGAACATAATTGCATCACAGTAAAATCTAGGAACTGTACGTGTCACATGTAATTTTGTACAGACACTATGTTTATTTTGATACATTAACTGAAGCAATTAGTTTGTTGCGTTAGTCCAAAGGTAGAGTGTTGGTCTACTGACTGGAGGGCCCAGGTTTGATTCCTGGGCAAGCCTCTCTGGGCACTCACAGCTTCAACTAAGCTATGTGATTTTTTGGCTACCAGATATTCCTGGGAAACCATAACCAGCACAGGGAAAGGCACTGGCCTCCCTACCCTTATTTGTGAATTTCACATGCTGCTGGGCTTAGTGCTGGGTAAACTCTACCATCCCCTTCAAAACTGACCCTCAGATTGATTACTGTGTTTATGGTTTACTGAAGCAATCATTGCTCCATTGAATGGTTGAATTGTTCTATTTTAGGGGTACCTTTTATATAATTAATTGTAAGGTTATTTTCCTTTTCTCAGTCCTCTATTCAAACTGTTGTGAAGCCAGATTTTGAATCTGAAGAAGTTTGGTCATTCCCTGCAGTAATGCTAGTTGTTAGTTTGTTTTTTGTTCAGAAAAATAATATCTAACCTCAAAGTCATCGAGACCTCACCTTTCCATCTATGGGTTTACTTGAGCCAGATGCCTGGATAATATCAAGTTTCACAAATCACCCAGGCTGCTGTTGTTGCACTTTAACTCTATCATCACCATTAAGATCTTTAGCGACATGCATGCTTTTGCTTCTTCCCTCCATAAAAGTTTTTTTATATCCATTCTTCCTCATTCATTTCTCCAATTGCTTCCTCAATTACATTTACTCTGGTAATATTACCTTTCATCCCAGCATTGGATGTCCTTATCTAAACAGCATCACTCTTAAAGTTTAGAATTATATCTCCTTTTATCCACATTCTTTGAACTCAAAGCCAAGTTATTAGCGGAACAACCGCAGTAGAACGAAACTTTTCTGCTTTGTTAACTCAAGTTCTGTCCTTCACTTCTGGATACTCTGGAGCAAGTCAGTATGGGCTGTTGACTTTGATCAAAACTTACTTCCTTTGGAGGTATAAGGTTGGCTTTTACTTTAACTCAAATAATATTAACAAACACTGCACTAATCACCAATAATAATTATCATTAACACTAGCAGTTAAAGGAAAAGGTTGTTATTATCTTTTCCGAGAAACATTACTTTAAAACAGCGAGAGTGTGGTTTACATAAAATCACAATTTAAAGTAAATTTAAGGATTTTAATTAAGTCCTTTATTAAATTTTTCCTTTTCATAAGTTATACTACTATACTAGTTAAAAACTATGGAATATAAAAATACATTATAAATCTGTAGCCCCTTGATTTGCTTAGTCTTCTAAAATACATGTACAAGTATATATGTATGTTAATTATGTACCCAAAATGCATGTAATTTGCTAATTCTTGACAGTATTCATGTAGACTATTATTGTTCAACCAAGTCAATAATAATGTCTTTAGTTTAAAAACTCCCCTATATGATTACATAAACTTTGGAAGTCCTCTACACCTTGATGCTGATTAGCAGAATTATTCGTAGTAGTAGTTTTGAGGGGAGGCGACCGACAGCTAAGGTCATTTGCGCCATAGGGGAAGGACAGGAAAGGATGAAGGGTGGAGAGAAACCCGGCGTCGGCATTAGCCTACTCTTTACGAAAGGCGCCAAGGGGTCCGCGGCTTAACGTCCCATCCGACGGACGGCGTACTCACTCAAAGTGCCCTCCACAAAGCACCTCAAGTAGGGATCGAGATACCTCTGAAAAATATTCAACACCGCCGGGATATGAACCCGTGCCCTCAGGGTGGGAAGCCAGTACGTTAGCCCCCGCACCATCTCGATCCCCCCAGAATTATTCATCCAACTTATTTACATAATATGAAGTGTGAAAGTATTTCATTTTTTGACTGAAAAAATGAAATGCCTGTGCAGTTGTGAAGTTTCCTGTTGGCTAGCATCAATAACTAACTTGCGTCAAATGGACATGTGTCTGACTGATATTCCATGTCAATGTGACATGGAATATCAGTTGCACTAAAAACCTTTTGTAAAAATACTTTGTTTGTCATTTATATTTGGTAGCAAATATGTGGTAATTTCAAATTATTGTGAAAACTAATTATTACATTTACAATAAAAAGTTGAAGCCTTTTCAGCGGGTTGCGTACATCCAAGGTCGTAACTGTTATTTATTTCCTTTTTCTAGACTAAATGTTCCATGTTTCTTTTGAAATTACTCAGTTTAAAAATTTGAAAAACTGTATTTGCCAAAATTTATTTTCATACTACAGGTTTTATCCGGTACATGTATGCAACATCTTTGTGCCACGTATGTGATGAAACCAATTGTACCCCAATGAAGTGTGCCGAAATCTATGTTTTTCCAAATCCTCAAGATATGATTTTATAGGATTTTGCCTGATTGTATTTAATTGAAAATTTTGATTGTGGGGCACATTATTTGCACTGTTATCCTACTATCATTATTCATTGTAAACAATTTTCAGTAGAATATTTGCGCAGAGTAAAGGTTATTATTGAATAATCATGCCATAACATCAAAGAGAAAAGTCGAGACTTAAAACGAAAAGTATGTTAAATGTGATTTTATGCTAACAAAAGGTTTGCAGATGAAATGTAAATGATTTTTATCTCCTCTATATTCTGTGGCTTGGGTTACTCAATGAGGAAAACTGCAGTTCTTTTTAAAAAGATTAATAATAGTGCAATTGAATTATTATGTGTTTTATATTTTAAAATTCAACTTAGAAGTTGAGCAAATTATTTTTAAGTCCTTTGCCAATGCAATGTGTTGCACTAACTGGTGATGTTTTTTGACTCTTCTCCAGACCAACAACAAATGCTATTATGGGCTTAACATTTGCAAGCTATGTTATTCAGCCTTTTTTTCCTAATTGTGCTCTACCAGATGATGCTACCAGGATCATTGCTGCTCTTGCAATATGTAAGTGTTTTCCTATCCCTTTTTGCTATTGTTCTTTGTGCTTCTAGTGATTAAGTTGGGTTGTTATGCAAGTGATGCATTCTGCTACAGTGGTGTTGTAGCTATTTTGGAAAAACGCAAGTAGATTTTTTTAATAACAAATTCGTATGGGTTGTTTGTTTGAGGTGAATATTTTTAGTAATGAAGTTGGAATGCGCTTGCCTTGAAATAAATTTTTTGTTATACAGTCAGCCCTTGCTAATCTGGGTATTGGTAGATTGAAAAATCCAGATTACATGTACTGAACTATATGGACACGAAAACGGCATGAAAAAGTCTGCATGAAATTTAATTCAGTGAATTTACAGCAATTTATTTGTGCATTAAAACGTTTTTTTTAAAGCCTGTGTAGATCGGAGTTCAATAAGCTGATGAATCCCTCCAAATAGGGCTCATTAAGGAAGTCTAATTTCTCATGACACCATGTTGTTTAAAGAGTTTTGGATTTGTAAGACAATAATTATGCATATTTGGCAGTTCATCTAAATTCCAGTTTATCTAAGTAGTTACCCAGCAGTAGTGAATCTACCCTAAGGCAGGCATGGATTACAGCCCAAGTATGGTGGACTTGCAAGTTTATTGTAGGACCTCTCAGTAGTCGTTTTCCTTAATTATTCATTGAAAACATGTTCATGATGCATTTACATTTTTGCGTACCATGTTTTAAAAGGTTTTTGGAATCACAATCAGCACTGTTGCAATGAGTTTCCCGCATAGTAATAGGTAATTCTTTATGAGTAAACACATAATGCATCGACGTTCTGGGAAACAATCTGTGGTGTGGACTCCTCTCTGTTGTTGTGATGTGTGAAGATAGAAAAAATTGAGATTTGAGCATTGATTAAATACTTCATGAAGAAAGGTATGGAAGCATAGGAAATTCATGCAGACTTTCAGAACACTCTGGATGACTCAGCTCCTTCATATTCAACTGTGGACAAGTTTAAGTTTGAGCTGGATGGTTTAGATGGTGATTCCCATAGTGGTCTGCCAAAATGTTCCTCTACCCCAGAAATTATTGCAAAGTGCGTAAAATGGTCATGGAAGATTGCCAACTAAAAGTATGAGAAATCACTGAAGCCTTAAGGTTGTCATCTGAATGGGCATATCATATTTTAAAAGTGGAATGGGATATTAGAAAATTATCTGCTAGATGGGTGCCGTTACTCTTGATACAGGATCACAAACTCATCAGAATGGAAATTACCAAACAATGTTTGACCCATTTTAAGAGCAACCAACAAGATTTTCTGTGCCAGTTAGTGACCACAGATGAAACTTGGGTCCACTACTATACCCCAGTGACAAAACAGTTGTCAAAGACCACCAAAGAAAACAAAGGTTATACAGTCGGTTGAAAAGGTGCAAGCTTCAGTTTTCTGGGATGCAAAAGAGAATCTGCTGATAGATTATCTTCTCACTGGTCAAACATTTAGTGGACAATGCTATGCTAACTTTCTGGACCAATTACAGCTAAAGATACATGAAAATTGGCCAGGTTTGGCAAGTAAGAAAGTCATCTTTCATCAAGGCAATACACGTTCACACTCAAGTGTTGTTGCCATGGCCAAAATACATGAACTGGCCAAGGTCATGGCATGGAACCAAGATATGAATTGTTGCCACACTCACCTTATTCACCTGATTTGACTCAATCACATTTCCATCTCTTCTCTAAGCTTAAAATTTTCCTTGGTGAACAGAGATTATCTTCAAAAAAGAACTAACAACCGAAGTAGATAGGTATTTTGCAGGCATGATGGAATCTAATTTTTGAGATGGAATCAAGACATTGGAACATTGCTGGACCTAGTGCATCAGTGTACAGGGAGACTACATTGAAAAATAAAAAAACTTTTATTGAGTTAAGTCATGTATTTTCATTCCATTTGGAGAACTTTTCAAATTATCCTCATACATAAATTTTAATTATGTATGCTTGCTCTTTCTGCAAATTTTGTTTTAAAGTGGATATTTTTATGGGTTGATTTAAAATGAAATAGCTTAAACTGCTTTTCATGTTAATATATTAGTAGCCTTCAATTTTATAAATGTTTTGCCCCAACTTTGTATTTCCAAATCTATTGCATCAAGGGGAGTCATGGTAGTCCAATGTCTAGAACACTTGGCTACTGATCCAATGCCCTGTGATTTCATTACATGTGATGCCTCTGGGCACCCTCAGCTTCATTCAAGCTGTGTAAATAATTGGGGACCAGATCTTCCTGGAAAACTATAGGTGGTACAGGGAAAGGAACTGGCCTCCCTGTATGAATTTCATGCACCTTTGGGCTTAAATGAGCTCCTTCCTCAACTATCAAACCTACCTTCAGGTTGATAACTCTGGTTGGTTTGCATTAAGCCTCAGATTGGCAAGGGTATGGTTTGATTTGAGAACTCAAATTTCTGTATTTTGTGTCCCATACGTGTCCATTAGATGACTAGTGCATAGCATTTTCTATGAATTTGCCAACACTACAACTGTGTGTGTCTATTTGTCTTTTTTTCTTTTACTGCATTTTTTTATTTTAATTTTTGACATTTTTATCTGCTTGTATCTTGCATTTAACATGTAATTTTCTTTTGTAGATTTACCTTTCCTTCCAATCTCTGTGCAGAAATCCTACAATTTGCATAATTTTCAAAATAAATTCAAATCATTGGCAATCTTCTTGGTTATTAGTGTAAAATTTTGTCTACTTGAATCTTAGAAATGCATCCAGCTCTGATGCAGGCACTTGAAAAACAATGAATGAAGGATTGATATAGGCTTGTGCAGGTAATAAAATATGCCTAAGTGTTTTGATACTAATTTAAAAATTATTCCATAAAAGCATCATCATTTGCAAGATTGAACTTTGTGTACAGATATGGCATTTCACAAAATTAATTTCTTGAAACATTGAGATGAATAATTTAGAACTTTGTGGCAAACTCGGGGAATGTTATGTGTTTGGGCATGCTTTATATATTATATGCATGTTTGTAATTGATGATTTAAGTAAAGCTAGTTCAATTTGTGCCCCTAGAAATAGGTCTTTGTGCACCAATTAATGTACCTCTGCAAGGTATACATGTTGCTAGATTAAAATTCCTAAGTTGATACTCTGCATTATCTTAGTATAATGATTTGATCAATATAAATCCATCACAATGTCACTAATTTTTTATAATATAATACTATAAAATTTCAGTTAAAACAATTATATAGCATATCACTATTTATATCATAAATCTGCCATGTACTAATATAATGTGTACATTCTAAGAAGAGTTTATTTACCAAAAATGAAGGGCTGGTTGTTACACAAAGCATATTTCAAAATCTCATTTAAATACATAGAAATGCTCCGGGGAAAATTATACACTTTTCAAAAACTTGTAGTATACCTGTATAAAATATATAAGCCCATTTTGTAAATCCTACTAATGTAAAGGGAGATAGAAAGGGGTGTGTAGTATTACAGCTGATCCTGTAGTAAAAAAATAGATGATTTTTAGGCCAAATTAAACAAAGCTATGCTATGAAAAGAAAGATATTATGAATTGAAAGAATCCTGTAGATTAACCAAACACCAGATTTTAAAAGATGCTAGTTCTAATGAAAATACATTGATTGTGATATAATCAAATTCTGTAGTCATTACATGCACAGTTGGGACCAAAAATAGTACACTGGGGTATTGAATTATTACCTAAATATTTAAAAAAACAGTTGATAATAATTATAAAAAGTTCTCTGCAAAAGGCCCATTTGGAAAGGAAATTCTGAATTCCTAAACTAGGTAGTAGTAGCTGAGGTATGCAGATCCCTCCATGGAAAGAGACCCATTTTGCATGAAAGTATACTAGATCTTTAGTTGGTTAGGAGCCAACCATTGGGATTATTGATCAGGGGCAGGGACTCTAGATGCGATAAGTGAATGGCCATGTGGACTAGCATAATATTAAGTTTCTCTGATTAATACCTCTAACAGTCGCATGTCCTGCTCTCTCCCAATTCTCTTTTTTCTTCTTACATGACTCATTTCCCCATACTCCCTTGTTCATGTATGTGCATCTAGCTTCGAATTTGTCTACAGCTAGATCAGTGCAATTGAATGAAGATATTTGGACAAATTATCTCTAAATAAATGCATAGTATAATATGTGCCCATATCAAAATCATAGGACTCCTCAGCCTACATTTTTGGTCCTTTTTTAGGTTCATGTATTACCTAAAGAATAATTTAGTTGCCTCTGGTCTGGTTAAATTTCATCAAATTTAAGGTGAATCTTGAACAAATTGAGCAATGAACAATTGAATGAATTTATATACCTTAAGAAGTGAAATGAGCTAATGAGTGGCATGTATTTATGCCATTGTCTTCAAAAAAATGTATAAGTATAAGTCTGATAACGTGATTGAGAACATTGATCTCTGATATGAATAATTTGTAAGCCCTCCCAAAAATTTTTCGTAACTTTTTGCTTTAGTGGATCCATTAATGACATCAATTAATTTTTTTAAAATGCTTATTTGGGTGCTTCTGTATTACTCTTAGCGTAATGTATGAGTATTTGTGCATGAATTGTGTATTCATTATTTTGCCTGCATTTTCCTCATTTATGGGATACATTAAAGGTTCTCAGCATAAATGTTCAAGATAATCCTTCAGATATTCATAAGCATGATGCTACTTATAGCATAGTATAGTTTACAACTTTTCACTGAAGAGGTATGCAAATTTGAGTTAGCATGCTGTAATTTGATATTTTAAATATTTAATACCCACTGAAATAACTATGTGGGAACTCTGATTTTCCACCTTTTAAAATACATATGTGCATTATTTTAAGAGAAGTTAATCTTTTGTGGCCTGTGCTTGGCAGACCTTTATTACCAATGAAGATAATTCCAGAATTTGAATAAACATTTCCACTATCATGTACATAATGAATCAATTAGATGCTTATTTTCAGAAATTCCTAAACTCTCTTGGACACTAACCTGCATGTATTTCAATATTTGCACTAACTAGCCCCCGCCTATGACATAAATGCTTTGAATGGGAGCATGTGAAAAATTATTAGTATTAAGAAAATTTTGTGTAATTTCAATTAAATTTCAATGAATATTACTTCATATGTAAAAAATTGATCCTGATTCTTGCCTTTTAAGTTGCCCAGTCATTAGTGTGATCTGTGGAGAAATAAAACTGCCCATAATTAATATGCATTGTGTTATATGTTTCATTATAATTTTACAGGTTTTCTAACTTTCATAAACTGCTATGATGTGAGAGTAACTACTAAAGTGCAAGATGTATTCATGTTTGGCAAAATCGCTGCATTAGTGATTATTGTTATTGCAGGATTGGCGTATATGTTTTTGGGTAAGGATTTTGAAAAATTGCTGATATTAGGTACTCTTTTCATTGTTATATTATTTGGTGATTACTACTTGATGTTACTTTTTAGGAAACACTGCAAATTTTGATGGACTATTTGATGGGACCACTTCAGATCCTGGAAAAATTGCTGTCTCATTTTATTCAGGAATATTTTCTTATGCTGGATGGTAATTCTTTTATTTAATATTAAATTTTTTTCTAGCAATTCATTTGGATATTATTTTAATTCTTCATAGAAATAATATTTATATTAAAAAGTTTATAATTGTATAGTTGTATGTTTATAGTTGTAAAACTAGTTTGCATATGGAAATGAGATACTGTAATAAGTTGGTTGGTTTAGAAGCCTTATTAATCAAAATTATAAAAATAATAGTTGTATAGTTTTATTTGGGAGTATTTTTACTAAGTTTGGTATGTAGGCATGTATCTTTATGAAGTATTCAATGATACTTTATAAAGATACAGTTAACAAAATATGTATGTACTAAACTTATCATTTAACACTTCCAAATAAAAATTAGAAAATATTTTTTTAACTGGTCATGGCGGCTTCTAAACCAACTGCATTATTACAGTGTCTTATAACAAAATGGTTGTACACACCTTGAGGATCAATGAAGTAGTTAGAAACTTAATAGAAGGCAAGATTTCATGAGAAAGACCGAGTGATGAGCGCATAGGACAAATTAATGAGGATATAAATCAGAGAAACTCTCAGGGGGTGAGGGAATTAACACTGAATAGAGGGCTGCAGTAGATCAGTTTTAGGATTGAAATACTGATGATGATGATATCTATATTCAAACTAGTTTTTTTATTACAATTATATTATTGTTATAAATTATGAAATAATAACAGTGTGAGGCTAAAAAGTCCTTTTTCCATTCCCACTTCAAGTGGGATGGCTTTGTTGTGTTGTCTATTTATTTGCTCTTCATAGAACCTGGCTGAGTTTGGGTATTACTTTTAAATTTTTATTTTATGCCATCTGGTCACTCTAATAGCCACAATATTCTTCATGGTCACCATAGATGTTGTTATTCAGGTCCAGATGAAACTATGTTGAAGGTAAAATCTAGTCTTGAAACTGAAAACAAGCATTTAGAATGAAGACAGCATCTAGGCCACTAGCATTTTGTAATTTATTTTGTTTACTCCCTATCTTTCCTGTTGGTCCAAAATAGTGCAGTATGTAATAGTGTTACTACTATTGCAAACTGAGGTTATTTGAAATTTATGCATGCTAATTTTATATTGTAATTTTTTTCAGGAACTATTTGAATTTTATGACCGAAGAATTACGAGATCCTTACAAGTAAGTATTAATAGCAAGTTTCTCCCATTTCATAAATTATTTACCATTGTCTATGTGTAATTTACTTATTCAACAAGCCCTTTATTCGAAAGCCACTGTAAAGATGGATATGTGAAACATGAAAAACTACCAGCCTAGCTGTACTACAAGAATCGATAAAGGAGTTAAAATATGGGAAAATTTTCAAAGTCAGATAATTTTTCAGAATTATAGCATAGTGTTGCTACTGTCTCACTTGCAGAAATACCTTACAATGTCATTATACATTTGAATTTGATGATAATGCATTATAAAAATTGATAACTTTTTGATGGGACTGATTATTTGGGTGTAGAGTGCTCTATATTCCTACCATGTTGAATGTTAATCAGTCTTGGTCGAAAAAGGTTGATGTCTTCCATCATGTGGAGTTTCAAAATCATGTTTAGATAAGTCAACACTGAGAGGTGATGCTGTGCAGGGAAACTGCAACCTGCCATTGCAATTTGGACTAATCTTTAATGCATGGGTGAGCCATTGCACGTGTGGTACTCAACCCATGGACTCTTTTATTGATATAAAAAATTATAAATACTATTTTTAATTAGCAACTTCTCTTTTTCATTGTAATGAACCAAAACTTAAATTTTGTATTTATTGTAATTAAAATGTGTGTTTCTCAGTTACTATATGTGACTGCTAATGTAATATAATAATATTCTCAAAATAATTCCTATTAAAACTTTCTTGATGTGGCCTTAAGCTCTTTAATTAGGTTGTGCAGTCAATTTTTAAACAATGATCGTGCATCTCAACATCAATTATCATATCCAATAAGATTTTCTAAGACTTGAGGAAAGATTTTACAACAATATGCAAAAAGAATACCCTTAACTTTTTTATAAGAACATTTAAATACTGATATAAATCTACAAATTGAAAATCAAAAGTCCATTCTCTTCTGTTACATTTGGTATACATGACAAGTTGATACTCATTTGGGCATAATTATTTCACCAACTCGACCTTGGTTGGATATTTGTAAAAATAAGTATTGATTCTCCCATAAAAGACCAAAGCTAACATTTATTGGCATTCATAAATTCTCATTCCAAAGAAGTAGGATAAGTTGTTTCATATTTTCCATTATTTTAATGACATGAGGTTAATTACTAGTATTTTGCATGTTATTTATATATAATTTTGCTTTTTAGGAATCTGCCAAGGGCAATTTACATATCCTTACCATTAGTAACAATAATATATGTTTTGGCTAATGTTGCATATTTAGCTGTGCTGTCTCCAACTGAAATGATTGCATCTAATGCCATTGCTGTTGTAAGTATTAATACTTTGATTCATGTTTCTTATATCTTAAATATTATTGTATTTAATATTAGGTTAACCATTAATTTGAAAAAAGTATAAATATAACATTCATTGATAGTGGTATTTATTATTGGTGTTGGTATCATTGTTTTTAGTATGATTAGTGGGCTCATCTAGGTATCACTAGTCTTGTCTCATAATGCATGCATACAGTTGAGCTGGGTTGAATCCCGCTGGAACCTTAATTCTGAGGAATTGAAAAAACTAACTCTCCCAATTGCTTTGGTGCTTTTCATTGATGATGGTCAATGCTCCAAAATTTTTTTGTTGTTGCAAGATTTTTCCCATTTGCACATGGATAAATTAACTTCCCATTATATTTACACTATCCAAATCTGATTTGATCTCTGCCATAAAGGAGAATACATATATGAGGATTCCTATATGAATTATAATGAAAGATAACTGCCACTAAGGGGTAATCATAAAAGCAAATGTATATTAAAACCTATCAAAATCATTCTTATCAAAGAATTTGTAAACCCAATCATTTTATTTTATAGTATCAAATAGAAAATTGTATTCTATCCGAGTTACAAACTTCTTCCAGTAGCTGAAGTATTAAGATTCAAATGTTTAATGTATGTATCATTGTGTACCTACTGTTAGTTCTTGTTAGCATGACCATTGACATTATACAAGAAGGGTAATAAATTCCAGAAATGGGGAAGTTGAGGGATACATGCGAGCTAGATGCTATGCACAGTAAATGCATAGTGATTCTGGCAATTCCAAGTTATTAGAATACTGCCCTTCATGGGGAGGGAGAGATCTTTACAGTCACACAAGCCAATGTAAATAAGCTCACCCTTTTGAAAAAAGAAAAGCAAGCAGGTCTTCCCTGCATTCTCCTTCTCCGTATACATGTTCCCATATCAGATTGCTGTTTGCACATATCTTGACTCTGAAGGAGCTTAACTTTCCATATTATGTATCTGAGAAGGACTAGATCTATCTGCACAGTAAGCTACTGAGTGACAAGCTGCTTATTGTGAGCAGCCTGTACTTAAAGCATCCCTTTCAGTGATTTCAATATTATTATGCAATGCTTTGTTGATAAATAAAAATTTATTTTCTTTCTTCACTCTCCTTGATGTTTTTGTTTAATAAAATTTGGCATGCTGAATGCAACTTGCACATCATAAAAAAAGACATTTGGAAACAAAGTACTTGGTGTGATGTCATGGATAATGCCCCTGTTTGTTGCCATGTCTGCATTTGGAGGTCTTAGTGTTCACATCATGACATCTTCCAGGTAATTATGCATGTTGTTTACCTCATAAGAATCTTAGGCATCCATTTGTATTATTGCAGATGCAAAAACTATTGCTAAAGTTACCACTCTGTTTTTTAAACCATGTATGTACTTTATTCTTCCAGATTGTGCTTTGTAGGTGCTAGACAGGGTCAGTTTCCTGCAATGCTTTCCTTTATTAATGTTAACCGCCTGACCCCCACTCCATCTTTAGTTTTTCTGGTGAGTATGTCAGTGATAAGAAAAGCTAACATCCTGCGTAATGCAGTACATTATGATTTTATATTAGTATCTCGTTTTCATTAAAAAGGTTCCATGTGGATCAAATATTAGTATATGAAATTGTGATTACCTTAATTTAAGCCAAGTGATTTGGTTTAAAGATGGTATGAATAAATTATTCCATTGATTGAATACAACTCCAAACCAAATTGTTAGGGATGGATGAAATCACCTTCATTGTTGTATTATTCAACTTCATTTTTCATGCTTCTCATACCCTACAAAGGAAGTATCATTATTACTCAGTTACTTCCAAACATTTTTTTATTAAAAAAGTTATGGATGTGGGTTTTTCTAAGAAAAGGCCTATAATTTCATGAAAACTTCTTTCTCACAACAGACTTCGCTATCATGTTCCATATATCGAAAGTTTGTCTATGTGATAGACTTTCATACCTTGAATGTACAGGATTTTTTAATGAAACAAGGTTAAAATGAACCAAAATCCAAATATAGCTTGTGTTGACCATGAAATCCACTACATCATCATAGTTTGGTTGATCATTGATAAGAGGGTGATGATCTCAGGATCCGATGCTGAAGATTTTTCCAGGGAGCATTTTTGGCATGTTAAAATGATTGCTTAAAATCATGGTCATGTCATTGTATCTATCGGCACGTATACATTCATGCTAGCCAAAGTTATTGAGATCCACAGTATCACTAGATTCATTCAAGGGAATGATGGGAATGCCATCCCATGACTACCGAAGATGAAATAAAATCCCAGATCAGGCGGAGTTTATAGCTTTAGAAAATGACCATGGACATTTTTATGGAGTGTAGATTGGAAATTTTTCAAAGATTTCAAGTTTTGTCAGCAACCTGGTGAACTGGGCTTATGTTTTTTTTTAAAGGGCTATATGTAAAAATCCTAATGGGAATTTTAGGATGATTTAAGATTTTGTTAAAAAGTTTCTCAACAAAATAAACATAAATTCATAAAAAAAATCATTTCTCTTCCATGAATATTCTGGGGGTGAGATCAAATATGGGTTCTTGTGTTTGGAGTGGTATATTTGATGGAAATTTTTAGAGTAAAATGACTTTTCATTATTTTATAGTGGGTATAACATAGTAATTTTACCTATGTATGAGGTCAGTTGTAGTAGGTATTCATTCTCAATCATGGGCAGCTGTTGTTATTTTACTGTACATAGTTTCTAACTCTTCAATGTTATAAATATTCTTTTTTATCTCGAATATCGGCATATGGTGCCTTGCAGTGCATAAGAATGTGAACATAGTTCAACCGCGTTTATATCCTGCATGTAGAGCATACTTGTGGTTTGTTCCAAAGTTATACCATACCATTTGACTTCAAATTATTGATCACGCAATTTCTCTGTGTGATTATGTAATTATGAATCTTTATTGATGTGCATGCATGGAAATTAGGATGCTGAAAAAGTTCAGGATGTCCACCAACTAGGAAATCGAAAGCTCAAGGAATTTGATGGATGTGCATGAAAAAATCTATATTTGATGCATTTTTCAAAAGAAAGTTTCCTGCCTGTCATTTAGATGCACTCAAGAGATACTACTAATATGCACCTATGTAGTTATCTTTGGTTTTCCTTGCAGCACTTAACCAACTTTTCTCTGCAGTGTTGTAGATTTTGCGTCGAGATTACATTACTTGAGGGAGTGGTTCATGCCTCATGTGAAAAAAGGGCCGAAATATATTGTTTCCTGGTATGTTATGTTTTAACAGTTTTATTTTTTATTCACTCTGGTTCTTGTAAGTTGGTGATTTTTTATTGAAAGATATATTTCATTCTGTTTCTTGGCCGTCAAGTTGTCACAAAATGGTATTCTGTCCTTGAATCATTTTCAGGTTGCCTGTTGATTGAAGATGATGATTAATTTTTAATGTGGCTGAATTAATTTTTCCCTGGCACTGGCACTATTCTTTTTGAGGTGTCATTTTAGTGATCCAGTGCATCCCTATGTTTTCAGATTATTGGTACTAGGTATATTCTTCTGTATACACAATTTAGGACCATAGTCGTAAAAATTTGTAAATAACTAACCAAAAAAGCAATTTTCATTTAGTAATATGAGACCTGACCAGCATAAGTTAATTCAGGAATTACTTTGTGACATGTTCTTATCACATGGCCCATGTATCATTGCATATAGATGCTTACAATACAATAATTATTTTTATGGAGATTTAATTTCAAATGTCAGTCCATTTGAAATGCAGTATTATTTTCACAATCAATGTTACAGGCAATGTGCTCATATAAACTTTTCAAGCAGAAATTATCAAAAATAAAACATCCCTAACATACGTTTTAAAAATTTCAAGATTAAATTCATCTTAATCATAAAATAGAAAGGGAGGCCATAATCATACTTAGGCCATAATTGCTTCACAAATGGGTTCAATTTTGAATGCCTTTTTAGCATATTATTATGTCATTTCCACAATAGTTTCCTCTCTTTTTTCAAAGAAACTGCGGGAGATGCGGCAACAGTACCTTTTAACGGAGTCATCCGCTAATGTGCATTTCAATGCAACAATTTCAGAGTGTAAAAATCATTTGCCTTGACTGGGATTGTTGCATAGTTTCCTCTGTGTGGAGGAGGTTGATTTTAAGCTTGCTCAGACCAACCCCAGCAATGGGAGAAAGGGAGTCAAGATCGCATTCAACAGGAGAGCATGAAGTGTGTTACAGAATACCAGCTTGTTTTGTCATGACATTTCAGAAGAGGAGATGGACCTTGGTCTCTTTGGAGGACCGTTTTAGAATGCAGCTCTAAGAACATGCTATGAATATTAGGTTATTTTAAACTAGTAGGCTTTTTAGTGTAGATTAATCTGAGCTGCAGTAGCTGTGTTTGATTTTACGGTAAATGTTATCAATAAAAATGAAATTGTTTATTTTTCAGAACATTTTATCTTTGGTAATGCTCAGTACCAGTGACATTTACGTTTTAATAACATACTGCAGTATGGTGGAGTCATTGTTTATCACCCTGTCTGTGGGAGGTTTGCTTTGGATGAGGTGGAAGCAGCCAAATATGACAAGGCCTATTAAGGTATGCTGCTGTTCTTTGTTTGCATCACTTCAATCCTTGATAACCAGTCAAAATCTGAAGCCAATGATTGTGAAGTGAGGAGATTTGAGTAGATTGATAGGAGAAACGTAGTGCTAAAAAGGGTAATGGTGACTCAATTGCTGACAGCCAGAGTAGGGATGTGGTATAAAGGTTGTTTAATGTTGAGGGTACGAGAGTATGTGAGGGACAAAAGGAGCTTAGGAGAAGAATCAAAGGGATAGGGGAAAGGAAGAGTATAATAGGAAGTCACATTGCCCTTTAGATGCCAAATAAATGTTCATCAGGCCCTGCACAAGTATGATGACAAAATGATTGCACAACTGATAGTGGAGTAATGAAGCAATGAGTTATCATTCACTTTTTTGTCCCCCTCCCTCCTTCATTCTACTCCTTTCTCCGCACTTCAAACTCCATATCCTCACTTCAAAATTGATGGCCTTTGCAACCTCCCTGTTTAATCTCAAGTTATAATTTTAGTGATATAATATACATTATGCATTTTTTTAGGAGCTCACCAATAATATTAAACTTTGCTACCATCTAATTTTCAATATGAAATTAAATGTAGTTCTATTTCAGTCTTATTTTTGTTTTTTTTTGTTTCTCTTGAAAAATTATCTACAAATCATTGCTGTAATACAGCTAGTCTGGAAACGAAATCATGAGTGAAGATTAAGTAGGTGGGCATGCAACAATTGTAATTCGAGAGAAAAAATATTGTACCAAATTTTCATGTTATGCAAGGGTAATCCCAGAAGTACCCAACCCAACAAAGAAAACACAAATATTTTGGAAAAAAATGTGTTTATTTTACAACGTAACCTCCTTTCATCTCTATACACTTTTCCCGACGATGTTCACCAAGTTCGAAGCCCCTTTTATAATAACTGTCTAGCTCCTCATAATAGCCATTAACTGCCGACATTACTTCTTCACAGTTGGAAAATCTTTGACCACGGATCTATTTTTTCAAGTTTGTGAACAGAAAATAATCCAAGGGGGCTAAATCTGGTGAATAGGGTGCATGAGGTAGCAATTTAAACTTTAATTCATGAAATTAGCCATTGCAATAACGGATTTCTGAGCTGGTGCATTGTCTTGATGAAACATTACTTCCTTCTTAGCCAAATGTGGCTGCTTTTGCTCGATTTCTTCGCTCAAACATTGCAATAAGTTCACAGAATACTTGCTGTTGATAGTTTTTCCTTTTTCAAGATAGTCAATGAAAATCATCCCATGCTCATCCCAAAAAACTGATGCCATGGCCTTGCCCGGAGATGGAAGTCTTTTCCTTCTTTGGAGCTGGTTCTCCCTCAATCCATTGTTTTGAATGTTCTTTTGTCTCGAGTGTGAAGTAATGGATCCATGTTTCATCCACGGTTATGAAACAGCACAAAAATTCTGCTTTGTTACGGGGAAACTTTGCTAAACACTCAATTGAAACTATCTTCACACCACTGGTTTTGCTCGAGAATCAGCAAATGTGGCACCCATCTTGCACACAGATTTCTCATGCCCCAAATTTCAGTAAATATGAGATGTACCGCACATTTTGAAATGGCCATTATGTCTGCTAGCTCGTGCACTTTCAGTCGACAATCATCCAGTACCACTTTGTGGATTTTCTTCACTGTTTCTGGAGTCGTCACCTCATTTGGTTGACCAATGCGATGCTCGTCTTTGCAGCTCGTATAGCCTCATTTAAACTCTGCTACCCAATATTTTATTGTTGTAAATGAATGAGCAGAATCACCCAGAATAGAATCCAGTTCAGCTTTTATATTGGTTGGGCTGAGGCCTTTCCAGTAAAAGTATTGTATCACATTACGATGACCAATTTTCTCCATTTACACAAGTTCAATAAAAACGTTCACTATTGACGGCTGCCAATCAAATACTAAACAATGGAGCTTCTTCAAACCTGAAACATGCTTTATAGATTCCTTACTTCCTTATACAGTGATATTTTTCAAACAACTACTGCCATCTCTAGGTCAGGCCATGTACCTCTGGGCCTTCCCATGTATGTGTGAAAAATTGAGATGTTAATATGAATGATGAAGATGGCACATGAGTAAGATGAGAAATAAAGCCAAAAAGTGTTCATTTTTTAACTAAATGTATGCCCTATAAAAATCTGTTCAACTGACCTTCTGGTTGATAATTGTGGTTTTTTCACACCTTTTGGAAAGCATAAGTTTAATTTTTTGTTAAAGTAGAACATTCCCAGGTTTTGGTTCCATAATTTGGTTGAGTTTAAAGGGAATAAAAGTCATAGAAAGGTCCTTTTTTAAATCCAGCAATATGAATTCTTTTTTGGTTGATACAGATTTTCACATAATTCATATTTTACAGGATTTTTACTAAATAAGTATTTTATGCCAAGTACTGGGTAAAAATATATTTTGAACTGTCCTGTGTCATGATTAGGAAATAATATTCAATAAAATAGATTACTTCTTAAAACGCTAGCATTTATTTTATGAATTTTAACTTATGCATTAGCAAATTTTGAATTTTTATTGCTTACTGGCTAAGATAACTATTCCTTTATCATGCTAACTTTTTTGCATTCTTTTTAGTATATTTTTGAATAACTGGCAGTTTTAGTTATGGCAGCATTATGCTTAAACGTTTTTTTGGTTTCTAAAGATCTTAGATTGATCATACACATAACATTGTGAGACAGAAAAATATTAATGAAAAGACTTAAGGGAGCCAGAGAAATTTGAAAATTACATGAAAATGATAATTGGAAAATAAAGGAAACTGTAGGATCAATGAATAGGAAAAGCCAAATAGCTGGTAGTCATATTGCTTTAAATGTACTGTAATGAAATTTTCAGTTCCACTCTGTCACTCCATTGTTCTCATTTTAGTATCAAATTTTGAAATATATTTTGGTACATGTAGAAAATATTATTTAGTGAAATCTAAATGAATTCATTTTATATTATTTTGTTTTGCAGATATCAATAATCCTCCCATTTATTTTTGTCCTTGTGTGTGCTTTCCTTGTTGCAATGCCAATTTATGAGCGACCATTTGAGGCTGCAATGGGGCTGATAATCACTCTTTCGGGAATCCCATTTTATTATGCTGGTATTCGCTGGAAGAGCAAGCCTAAATGGTTCCTGAAGGGTCTTGGTAAGTTAATTAAGGTTAATGTCATAACTGAATACATATGCTATTGAGCTCTCCTACTTGGTGGCGTTACTTTACTTAGCTTTGCCTGTATACATGGAAAATTTGAAGAAAATCTTTAAGAAAAATGGGTATTGTGTTCCTTGCCCTATTTGGCATCCTTTCATTGTTATTGAAATGTGATATGATTTTAAATAATTGTTTGGTAAAGGTTTTTTCATGGAATCTCTCATTAATTTTAGATACACTAGCTTGAAATGGCACCAAATGAAGGGCAGTTTGAGTTGTTGGAATACTCCAACAGTGGGAAGTACCTGTTTAGATATTTTTTGTGTGCACCCAAAGAATAGTAAGAATAGCACTCAGAAAGTTTTCCGTGAAGTATATTGTTGTGAATTATGTATGTACATTCTAAATTTTACTACCGTAATTCACTTTTCAGCAAAATTAATACAGGGATTGATTGGCTGCACTGAAAACTAGGGTGCTAACTTATAATATGTAAATATTGTTGTGTGTATACTGATGGGAAATGTGCATTGGTTTTAAATAATTTCAACGATAAAATATTCTTTCATCCTTGCTTAATTTAAATGGTTTGTATTGTAACATGGTCCTCTTGTCTGTTAATCTTTCCCGTTTTGTGTGGAATGAGGTAATGCCGGCCTACTTCAGCAAATCCTCTTAATGCTAAGACATACATGTACATTATTGCTTGTCCTCTTGCTCAACATTATGGTTGTGAGAAATTTGTTGAAAATCCTTTTCAACATATTTGTTTATAAGGGGAATCTTATTCCTCTGAAATGGTTGCCATTGTGTCAGCCATGTGATTTTTAACATTTAGTAGACTTATAGTGTTATTAGTAGTATTATATTAGCCATCTTCAAAGGGAAACTGCATTATAATGATCTATCAGTGCTATCACCAGTCTCATGGACATGATTGAATTTCATGATTTGATCTGCAACCAGTTATCTCCGTATTATTTTAAATCGATGCTTTACCTTAGTATTTTTTTCATGTTATTGTAGACTAGGGATTTTTTTCCATGTGATGCAGGTGAGTGAAGAAGGTGGTAAAAAGCAAATATAGCTATGGGGGCAGAGTTTTGCAAAATGATCAAAATTGTTTCATTGCAATTTTGGTACATATCTTCCTAAAATGTTAGGATGAAAATGAAATGCATTAATTTGTAAGAAAAAATTAAATGAAAAAATTTGCAAAAATATTTTTAAAATGCAATGATATGAGCCCAAAATTTATCAACTGACAAAAGAAAGGAAAAAATGATGCCAAAACTGGTTATATTAAAGTGTGGTAACAAAATAAGCCACAGCGAAAACAACAAAGCTGAATAAAGATCAGGGTTAGGGATTGAACCAGCAATCTCATGGTCAAAGTCGAAGAATGCTACCACAGCATCAGAGAGGACATAGACATTTTTTGCTACTTTTGAAAGTAATTGTCATGTGAACTGTTGCCCCTCTATACCCAAAAGGTTTTTTTTTGTATTTGGAGATTTTGGGGGACCTTAATGTCACATTTCAGCAAAATTGGACATCCATGGTGTATGAGGTTCTGGCCAAGTGAAATTATTTCTTTTATTATTTCCTTGAATTCAATGATTTGAGATTGTTGAATGCATTTCAATTTTTTTATTTGTCGCAAAAGTTGAATTCCATTTATGTTTAATGTGGGTGTTATTCTTTTTTACCAAATGTTTATGCAGTTGATTTCATAATGATGATGGTTTCTCTTCTGGTTAGTTTGCTATTTTTTGGGAAACTTCTTAATGTTATTGTAAATTATTCTAAAATCTAGTCCCATCATTATTTGTCTTTCCTTAGTAAATCAAGGTAAACATCAGAAATGCAATTTAAAAAAGCTTAGTAGAAAGATCTGCTATGAAATGATAACTACCAGTGGGAGTGGTATTAAGCTCCAGAATAGCCGAAATATTCTTTAAGAACAATCTTATCTAATTTGAACGTTTGCTTATTCCATCCTGATTCTTTTATCTCCTTTTGCAGGGGAAATGACCAGTGGTGTTCAGAAATTGTTTTTATCTGCTAAAGAAGATTAAACATTGGAAGGAACTTTGCTGCATAATGGTGCAAAGCATTGGAAATATTGCCGAATGCTTGCCAAAGGAAAAATTCACATGCCCTGAAGGCATTTTTTTAGTGAATGAAATGAATTTTTGCTCGCATCCTGGAGAATTTATCTCAATGCAGGCATGTGGGCAAGTGTATTTTTTGAAGTCTGATATTTGCAGTATTTAATGGATTGATAACCAACAATTTTTAATTTCTTTTTGTAAATTTCTGACTTGGCTCAAAAATATGATCTCAAAGAAGAGGTTTAGGTGTTTGTTTTATTTGGATTGGCGGTAATGAAGTAAAACTATCTGAAATTATGAAACACTGCTTTATCTTGCCATACTGTCTAATTGTATGAACTTAAGTATTTGATTTTTTTGAATCAAAGGTATTAAGAAACTTGTGAATACTTGATATTTACAATTCTGACCCCTTATCAACTTTTTGTTGAAAAAATGATTGTCTATATTCTTTTTTATTTATTTGTAAAAGAATCTCTTGTTAGGCTAGAAAGTTGCCAAAGAGTGTTTGTATACATTTATACTATTTTTTTGAACTTGGCACAGCCTGTTGTGGAACTCATTTAAATACTGATTTGTGAAGGCCATCTAAATTTTTAACAAAATTTATGCTGCAATATCAGGAGAACCCATTCTTGACAACTGAAAAAATCCTTTAATATGCATACATACAATAAGTTCGCTTATTTTGTAGGAGTTGCATGCTACCTGTAATTACAAAGGAAATAAACCAAATTTCCTCTATAATTTGACTCTTACTGCATGTCATGCATAATTTGTAACTATCACTACATTCTTTTAATTATTTCACTGTGAAAGATGTGTTATGAGTTTGTGCAATCGAGAGTTAAGGAATTGAATTTATAGCTACATTAGGGAAGAATAATGGTTGCTATATACTTAGTGACATTATGATATGTCCTTAAGTATAGTGTGCCATGGCATGTTGTGGCACCATCATTTTTACAAATCAAAGTTTTGAAACTATCTCGTCAACAAATGTGTGTTGATTTGTCATAGTTTGGGATATGTTGGATCTGTATTTAAACTCATGTTTATTCACCCCTGCCCCATGCAGTTTCATTTGAAATTACGTACGGCATGTAGTAAATATTATCATATACTTACATATTGTGGAAAAGCTATTATTATTATGGCAGTCCTGTATTTGAAATACAACGACATTACAACACCAAATATCTAAATTGCCGTTACCATTTTCAATTGGGCCGATTATTTATTAGTCTCAACAAGACTGATACCCTCTTCCTATCCATTGCAGTTCCCTTCTCTCCCATATAATGCTAGCAACTAATGACATTTTACTCACAAGAGAAAACATTTCTGCCTCGTTCATTTAATAAGTGTATAATTAACCTCAAGAAGAAGTCTCAATAAAGAATTTTTCTAATTATGCCTGTGTTAATACCCAAGTGAGTGGCTCTATATGCTGCTTCAACTGATTCATTTCTATTTACTTCAGAATGATTTAAGAAAGTTTGAGTCTGTGAGGAAAATAGCCACAATGTTTAAATTCAACTATTCCAATGTGTAAAAATCAATTGCCTTGACAGGGATTCGAATTTAGAGCCTTCTAAATATGACTGAGTGTTTAAGTCAATTAAGCTGCCAGGGTATCCTGCCACATTCTGAAATGAGGAGGGATCCAGGTTCAAATCCTAGTCAAGGTAAACGATTTTTACTCTTTGGAATTGTTACATTTTAATGCACATTAGTGGTTGATTCTGTTAAAGTTACTGTCGTGGCATATCCCACAGTTCTTCGAATTATTCAAAATGTCATTTGGTAGAAAATTCATCTAAGGTTTATCACATAAGGATGATATAGTGCATTAAAATATAGATAGAGGTTAGTTGCTGTAAATACTTGAGAATTGGGAAGAAATGGGTGGTGAACTTGAATTGGTAGTTTGCTGTGGGAGGATATGGTCATGATAGAGCAGGGCTGGAATGATTAGCACCTCTGAAGCGCAATCTCACAGTATACCTAATACCACTCTGTTAAGCCAGAATTACATGTTCTTATCTGATTTCAGGGGGGAGAAAGCTGATGCTGGTAGATAGCATCATTAAGACTTGTGTGTGCCTTAAAGCAATGACTTGCTGGACTTGTATGAATTCTAGAGAAATGAAATTGTTATGAATTTTGTGACTGTTGTGTGTCTATAAACTGTCACTGATAATTTATCTTGATTGTGATGAGGTTTAGGAACTGCAAGTAATTGGTTAGCTGTAATTTAAATCATGTACAATTTGTGGAAGGGTAAATAGAATGAAGTATTTGAATGAGGAAACGCTGAGGAAAGCACTGAATAAATTACTGTAAGTTACAAGGTTAACTTTTCTCTTTCTAGTGAAAATTAAGTAATAATACCCTGAAAAATTGCATGGTTCTATCATTTTTTTTAAATATGCCATTTCCACATCCTCAGTTACTGTGGATAATCAATGCTCTGCTGTAAAATAAAACCTTAATTTTACACTTCCTTATTTTGTTATTTTAGTAGAATCATTCCTTCCCAACTAATTTTCTTTCCTAGCCAAAACAATATCTAGAGGTAAATGAAAATTATCCTGGCAAAATGTGGTGTTTTCGAAATTATGTAAAACAAGTATTTCTCCCTGGGATGAAAATTCTAAGAGCTATTAAAATTATTAATATAGAAATTATGGCACTGTATTAAGATTCTAATCTTTTGGGGCCATGATTATGATGTATTTTATATTTATCAACTTTTATTGGGGTCAGTTTGAGACTATATGCCTAGTCTCTTCTTCCACCTAACCCATAAACATAAAAAAATAATTACAAACACCCTGTCCTATGTGGAGGTAACTCACCTAGGCAGGAATCAAACCTGCTACCACTGGCTTGGCAGGCAAGAACATCATCCCACCAACACCAGGGCCCATGGTTTTGTAATTTTTTTAATGGTGCAGTGGAAGAACTTTGGCATCTATACCAATTGTAGTACATTGAAAGTAGCAGGAGATTAGAATTAGATTAGGTGATTAAATTTTATTTCCAAAAGAGGTAATGATGTTTTTCATGGATGAAATCAGGAATTTACATAATCAGGAAGGGTGGGAGAGATCGGTTTGTCTGTATATGTTCAAGGAAATTATGTAAGCTCTACAGTGATTCTTGTTCACCAGGGTGTTCAATTCAGTGAGTGCTTATTAGAGGATTTATTGGGCTTTCTCTAGTCTCAAATGAATCTTCATAATCTGGTGAAAATGGGAAAAGAGCAAAGGACAAAGAATTCCTTATGATACAAACAATATCAGTTCTTAAAAGATAGGTTGCACATGTTAAATGCATTCTCTATGAGCAACAACCAACTGATTGCTTAGGAATTGAAGTACTCTTCTGTACCACATTTTTTATGCATTAATTTTCAGATTTTTCTTTTTGATTTTTTTGTGGCTTTGAGTTTTCTTGCATATTATGATGTGAAAAACTCTTAATTATCCATTCTTTGGATGAGCATGATTTAAAATAGGACTGCATGGCATGTCTTTGTGATTTTTATTTTAAAATATTTAAATATATTTAACTTTATAAATAAACTTGATTTAAATATAACTGTAAAAGATGTTAATCCTTTGTTAAATATGTTCATTATTTATTATTCTTACATTAGCCTGTCTGTCCATTCCACTGTAAATGACATCTTATTATTCAACAGCAGGTTTTAAATAATGTCCCAAGGATAAAAGTAAAAACCTGTAATATTGCTGCTTCAAGGTTAGGTTGCAGTCATAGCAATTTGGTAGTTTTAATCTCGTAGCTTCAGGAGGTCAAAGAAGCTGGCAAAAACAATTATTCCTTAGGATTAGTTCTAATATTCTGAGGGAGTCAATTCAGTACAAGAATTCTTTTAAGCCGTAAAGAGGTCAGGAGGTGTTGATAGAGCTTAAAATGTGCATTATTATATATCTCTTAAGTTCTTGCCTATTTCCTTTAACTATCCTCTTCAAGCAAAATATGTTTCCAGTCACACAGTTGATTTAAGACCATCTCCCTGTTGGTATTTTTGCTTAAAAATGGAGATAGTTTTATAGAAATCAGGAAAAAAAACATTAAACAATCAGCATAATCTCATTCACATTTTTGGCCATTGACTAGGATTCCATTTTTTTCTGAAACAGCGGAGCAACATATTTTGAGTAGTTTCGGGTGTGGTTTGGTGGAATTTGAGCATGGTGAAGAAGAAAGAACTACAGTAGCAGTATTTTAGCAGTGAAAAATTACTACCATTCATTCTTTACAACAGTTTTTGTCATATTTTCTCGAATTTTCAAATTTTAAAGCAATTTTAAGTTTTTTTTTATATTTGCCGGATAGTTCGAGAGTAATTTCTAACATCTTTCAATAATTGTTCAGATGGCTTACTTGTTACAAGTTTGGAATCCAAAAATATGTTGTTGAAATATCAACTGCTACAGTTTCCATATCGGAAATATTCTACATCGGAGGAGCAGAGATTTTGTTATTTTGGTCTCAGAAGTGTGATTTAGAGATTAAATAATAATATTCATAAATCCTTTATAACTTCAAATGCTCCTTAGTACTGTTATCTTTGATTGGGGATTCACGACTTAATTGGCATGTGTATCTCTCAGACAGGCATTAACTTGGTGGTATTGAGGTCTGCTGGCAAGTTGATGAAAAGAGGTAACAGTTGTTCAGCAGAATCTTGTAGTGTTATTTCCTGGGATGGGAAAGCACAGCATTACTGTTGTTTAAATTTTATTAGCAAAAAATAATAACATACTGATTATTTTTGTGAATAATTTTGGGGGTACTCGATTTTCGACTGACATTTACCAACATAACAGGGCTTTGCATTAATGGATATAAGTACTAGGCTCTATGGGAGCCATGTTTTTTTAGTGGATAATGGGTTCATTTCAAAGTTTATCATCATTAGCAGAAGTATTGCTTGTAGGCATACACTTGACGATTCTGCTGTCTTCGTGTTCAATAATGATAGTAATTCAACCAGTGCTCAGTTTTTATACAATCTTTCCGCAAATCTTGGTCTACACTTTACTTCTTCTCTCTCAGTTAATTGTACTATCTAATGAAATTATTTTTGATTTGATTTATTTGTATTCAGTTTTAAAAAATTATTTTTGCTCATTATCAACCTATTGTTGATTAATTACAAGAATTGCAAGGTATTATAAGCATTCTCATTTTCTAGAGTTCTGTTTAAATTTTTTATATGTCATGCAATAAAATTGACTTCTGCTTCATGTACTTGAAGTTACAGTAGGTAGTTTTTAAAATTTGATCTGCGGACAAAATAACCTTTTGCTGAATCTAGAATTTTAAATTTTTAGCAAGAACAGAGCTCATTAAGAATGCTTTTACTTTCACGGAGAGGTTCTTGGTTTTTAAAGTGACTTCACCTTGATAATCAAGTACCATTACAAGTAGATTACAGTCATACTTGAGGAAGTTGGCTTTTAATGTAGTTACATTACGTTTATATCCCATTTTCTGACCGGACATCAAGGTCAAATTTATGAAAAATTAGCTTACATAAACTTATTAAATGTCACACTTTTCTGGGAATTTCCAGGTTGGCTGAGGGTGTACAATATTGTGTCCAGATTAGGACAAGGTTACACTCTGAGTATAAGTGCTCAATTATCAGTGTCCAAATGATTGTTTAGATTTGCAATGAATTCAGGCTGTGGTAGCATTTTGAAATATGTAGTAGAAAATCATGTTTTCAAATACAATTGCATCAAATTTTAATTTTGTTATATTTTCCATCAACTACAGTAAATATAGTACAAGTGAAATATTGGTACATATCAAAATTTGTTATAAAAATTAATTCTGAGGGCTTGAGAGGAAAGAAGTTATATATGCCTGTCTTTATATTTTTTGCCCGTTCAGGCTTTATGTGCAACCCAGAAATCGAATTGCAACTCAATTGTTGTGTAACCTTACTTTCTGTAATGATTATTTTTGTTAGTTAAACTGCATTATTTATTGCACCTACATTTTGTAAATTTAGAATCTATATTTTTATCCAACTTAATATATGCTATTTTATTTTCACTCTTAAGTATTATTAGTGTTTACCAATAGATCTTAATTACGATAAGTAAACCCTTTATTGTTAATTCTGTAGCCGCTTGAATTGAATTTTTATAGTCTTAACTTTTTTGAAGAGGGTCTTGTTTCTTGCAGTGGGCTCTGAATTTAAACAGTTTGCCATGAAATATGCCAATAGGTTGCAAATTAGGACTGTTGTGAGGTAACCTACAGGGTCCGTACAAAAAGTATCGTGCCTGGTTCGCTGTAGCCTCAAGGGTGGATGGGGGTCCGACCAGTCGGCTTGGTAGAGGGGTCCCCCACCACTCAGGAGCACTGTAGTTCAGTCGCCTCCGGGCATGCGTTGAGACAGGAGGTGGATTTTTGTGACGTGTGACTGTTTGTGGTGTCGTAGCGCCAGCCAGGAGCGCACCGTCGAGCAACACTACGCTGTGAAGTTTTGCATTAAACTCGAGAAATCCACGTTGGAGACCCTTGAACTCATTAAACATGCTTATGGGGATGATGCCTTAAGCTGCACAAGAGTTTTTGAGTGGCACAAAATGTTTAAGGAATGCCGGGAGCTCGTCGAAGACGAGCACCCCGTTGGATGCCTGATGGCCGCTTGAACCAATGCTCAGGTGGCCAAAGTGAATAAAGTTTTGGACTCTGAGAGAGATGTAACCATCGCCCTTATCAGTGAGGAGACGGGCCTTTCAGTCGGAACTGTCTACACCATTGTAAGTGAGGATCTTGTGATGAGGAAACTGCGCGAAGCTGGTGCGGAGAGTCTTGAGAGAAAGACAAAAAATGTCACAGGTGGAAGTTTTGCCAAAAAATTTGGACTGCATCCAGGAAGATGAAGATTTTCTCAACAACATTATTACCTCAAAGGATATCGATTCGATTTCATAGAGGTGTTTCAAGCGGCGACGACAAAAGCTCTCAACAGTATTCCGGAAACCGACTTCCAGTAGGCTTTTGACGAGTGGCAGACACGCTGAACTAAATGTATCAATACAGGAGGAATTTATTTGAAGATTATTAAGTAATTGTAATGATAACTCCAATACATTTTTATTTTTGGATCCAGTCCCGATACTTATTGTACGGACCGTGTGTATGTTGACAGTGAGCCAATGGCCAACAACCCTGAACTCAGGTGACAGTCCCTCAGTTTTAGCACTTGGCATAAAATTCTGAACCTCAACTATAAATTGTGGCAAACTATACCAATATTTTAAAAGCTCCCCTTGAATTATTTAAATTGGCCCCGATGTTTTGCAGATAACCTAAATTTTTGTTGCCTGACCCCTGATTGTCACTATGAGGCCCTGAAATGTGGGAAATTGTTTCAATATTTCACAGGCAATGATAAATTGTGGTAACTTATCCTGATTGTTGGTAGCTGGGCCATCAATTTTGGAAATCAGACAAAATGTTTAGGCAAATTACTCTGACTTTTGCAACAAAACAATTGGCATTATTCATGTATAGCTCATGAAATGTTGAATGATATTAGTCTTACAGTGGGTCAAGTTAGTCCAGGGGGTAGAGCATTGGATTACTGACTACAGGGTCCCAGGTTCGATTCCCAGGCAAGTCCATGGGTACCTGCAGCTCCACCTAAGCTATGTGATTTTTCGGGAACCAGATCTTCCTGGGAAACCATAACTGGCACAGGGAAAGGAACTGGCCCCCTTACCCAGATGTATGAATTTCACACGCCGTCGGGCTAAGTACTGGGTGAACTCTATTCCATCACTTACCAAACCGACCTTCGAGTTGAGTTTTGTGTTTATGGTTATTAGACTTACAGCATTATTCAAAAAGTATAAACTAGCCCTTAAGTTTGGAAACCCTGTATAATTTCTTAAAGCTGACTGAATCATGCCAAAAATGTGACCTTCAGCATACTAAACTCAGTAAAAGTATTTATCTTTGGTTTGAGTTATCTTGGACTGATGATGCTGAAAGTATGGGTGCAGTATTCTAAAATTATGCTAAGTACTCCCATCTAGCTGATATCTCTGAGAAGCATGTTAGACATTGGATCAGCATAATTCGAAATATATCAACTATTTATGGTCTCTTGGTGAGTGCCTTAAAAGTGCCGTGAATTTTGTTGCTTTACACATGAAAAATGAGCGACTCGCGCTAATCATCTAATATTAAACTAAACTTAATCTAAAACTTGCAATAATGGCATGAAATGATAGAAACCAACAGTAACTTCATGTAGATGTCATATACTACCTTCGTTATCATCCATATTTCGTTCTGAAGATATACTCAATTCCCACTTTCCTTTATAGATCATTTAATAAGCATCCATACTTACATGGCTTACACTTCGGACTCTAAACCTTCAGTTCCTTCCTTCCTATGTTTTGATATTTTTTGCAGGGTTGCAAAATTGCACTTGTCCTAATTTCTCTTCTCAAAATGCAACATATGCGTACAAATTCTTTTCTACAAACTAGGATTTTAGTTGTCTCTTATGTTTAATTATTTGTGAGATCTCTGAAATACATAAAAGCTCATTGTTTTCAGTGACCCCCTTCAAGTCTTACGGATTATCTGGTATTATTTGGGAGTCACCTGCCAACTGAATATGTTGATTACTTCCCTTTTCACTTTAATTCATTCCATGCTGATTGGTTTTGCTTCTATTATTGCCTTTTAAGTAAATGTTATACAATGATAGTGAGAGTCCTTGTCTAAGTTCTTAATTTATTTTATCTCATTTTTCTTGCCATCTTTGATTCTCCTTATGGAATTGTGGTTCTTTATTAGTTGAATCATCCTTGGTTAGTCATTGTAAACCTTCATTATTGTCACTTGCATGAAAGAATGTGGATAATAATTGTGTTTACTTTCCCAAGGATTATTTAACTATTAATTGTAATAGGTATAAGAGATTGAAACCTTGCATGTCATGATTAGAAGCTATTTCATCTTTTGTATTAGTTTTTATTCTTGCTTGTTGAAAGTGAATTAACAACGAAGGATTTTGGAAACTCTCAGATATTTTACTTCTGTTATAATAAATGTTTTTTGCTGCCAAGGCCAGAATAATTTTTTCTGAGTGTTTGGGCAGTGGGGAAATAAATGTAATATAACTGGATTCACAGTGCTTTTGACCTGAATATTAATTTGTATAATTAAAAATTTGTAACATTCATATTAATGTATGTACGTACGAGTTGCAATTTACTTGAAAATCAAGAGCATCTTTAGCTTAATTAATTAATTAATTCATTAATTAAAGGTTAATTAAGATTACACAAAACTATTTAAATGTCTTGAAGTAATTGATTTTAAGTAAAATTCAGTTGTGGAAGAGTTATTAACCTTAATTATATAAAAGTACTTCATGGGAATGAGAGTTACGGGTCAATCTGCAATGAGAAAATGCACATTTATGTATTCCAATTTGTTATTATTGCATTTTTATTAACTTTACACACCTTGAGTATTTGGAATGTGGCATATTTTAATCATTCTCTTTTTGGGGATATAATGTCCTCGAATGGGGATGTGATAGTCCAGTGGGTTAAGTGCTGGGCTATTGACTAGATAGCCCAGATTCAATTCTTGATGCCTGTAGGCAACCTCAGCTTCACCCAAGCTTTTCTGGTGACCAGATCTTCCTGGGTAACTATAGGTGGCACTGGGAAAGGATGTGGCCCCCCTTCCCTGATGTGTGAATTTCTCATGGCAATGTGCTTGCTACCGGGTGAGCTATATCCTCACCTAATGAAGCAATTTTTGGGTTGATTACTGGGATTTGGAATATCATCCAAAACTTCCTAAAATGAAAATAATAGGTTTACTCTAAGAGGTCATTCTTTTCTCAAACTGTATTTTTTGGTAATGTAGAACTCAGTATAGAGTCTGTTTTAGTCTAGTTTCTATCGAATAGTCAGTACTCCAGATTTGATAACTATTTTATAATGACTACAGGTAAATAAAAGAAGTGACTACCACCAACCACAGTTATCAACTCTTTAGTTGGTGTGATACCATGTTATTACATGCCATAAGAATGAACCATTTCATGTAAAATTCAAATTTTATTGAGAACTGTTTAAAATGTAAATCGCATGAATTTGGACCACTTATCGTATTGATTGAAATTCATTGCTATTTCTATTCATGGGAGTGTCAATCAGATGGCAAGTATATGTTTTGGATCATTTATTATATTTATGTACTTTTTCAAGATCCAAGGAGAAAAATCCCAATGTGCTCATTAGAGGAATGGCAGGAAAAAATTGAAAGTTAGATTTCCTGGAGTTTTGGAGGAGGGTAAATTTTATGTACCAAGAAATGCTTTTTATAGGTGTATGCCATGCATGGAATGTTTGATTTGACTTTAAGTGGGCTATAAATATTATCCCCTTAATCGGCATCTGAAAGCAGCTGTTGTAACTAAGAAACGTCTTTGAAATGATTTTTGCATTGGTTGATTATATACCAAGTGAACTAGGTAATTGGAATCTCCTGTCATAATAATGAAATTTAAAAAAAATCTCTTGTCATTGTTTTGTATACATGTAATTGGTATGCTATTGGATAGCATCAGCATTAGCTGCTGTTCGAAAAAGAGATTATAATTCTATTGAATGTTGAATGGATTTTGTATTGAAAAAAGAAGCATAGTAAAAATCTAAATGTTGTGATGAGTTTGTGTTGATTTGAAATATTGGTACTTCGGTAATTTTCTATGAAGTGTGCTGTAATGTGATAAAATGTTTGAAGTCAGTGTTATCTGTCAAAATAAAATGTCTCTGTGCCAACTTGTTGAAGATAATAAAAGTGTGTTGATGCTCAATATTCAGATGAGGGTTTTAATATTAGTTAAGGTTTGTGAAGTGTTATAAAACTGTTGCAAATATTAGAATATGCATAAATTACTCCAAATACTTCATTTTTAACTATTATGAAGAATGTTTAATATGATATCAATCATCATTCTTCTGAAAATTCTGTTTAATCACATAAATAATGCATTTGCTTGTAACTTGTTTGCAAATGCCTCAGCATTGCATGAGTCCAGTTATGCAATCACTATAAAACTGTGTGGTGTGGCTCATAAAAATGTGGTGAAATGGGATTTTGAAGAAGAAAATAGGATATCTGATATATTTAGTTTTTTAAATCTTAAGTTGAAAATTAATATTTTCATATTGCTTTGATTTCATTAAGCCAGCCAAATTTTGATGAAGATGTAGGAATGCCTCACAAATGTGGTTTCACACTAAGCCATGCCTTCTTTTGGGAATTGACCTACTTGTAAGCAGTGTATCATTTTTTTATTGCATTCACTGGTCTACATGAAATGAAGTGTGTTTACGCTTCATCAGGAGTCATGTGGAATTGGGGCCAGCTAAGAAATTGCAACTGATAAGATAAATTAATGTTAGATGGTAAAACTCAAAAATTTTGGGTGCATATTGTTAATCCTCCTTAATTTCGCCATTATATTTGATTTACAGACAGTTTATTTTTAGTACTTGATTTAGTTAAGTTCATAATAAAAAATGTTTACATGATGAAAAAATTAGGTAAAATGACAGCAGCATAGCTTGTCGTGAAGAAGGTGGCTACTCTGAAATAAACAGTGATGCCTGTAAGTAATTTTGTATGGATGGCTAGGAAGCAGTAGCTTGGGAAAGTCAGAACAAGTCCAGGATAACGTGGAAAATCGAAGAAATTGTAAATTCAGCCCGATCTTTGGGTTGATTTCTGTGTTTATGGTTGTATTTATATCTTGAAGGAAAGTCTCTTGGTCGTGAGCAATAATTTTAATGGAGAAGCAAGATGGTGCTAGCTAACAAAAACACAGATAAACGCATACAAATGAAACTTAAATTTATTCCCAATTTTTGGTGGCCAAACCACCTTCCTCTGGGGAAAGAAGGAAGTTAGGTTTCAAGAGGAGCGGGCACAGGATGTAAGGGGAAGGTTTGGAAGTGTGATATTGATGTGGAAGGTTTTCGGAGCAGAAGGGGGATGAAATATCTGGAGATGGGGGTAATTATTGTCTGATATTGAGCCCTGGCTCATTCCAGGAATCGAGGAGCCAGATATATGCCTGTTCTATTGTAATGAGTGAAGTGTGGTAGGGATGCTAGAATGGAGACACTATAGCATTTATCAAAGGGGGCATTATGTTTAGAGACGTGCTTTAAGATTGGTAGCATCCCAATCTGGAAAGAATGATCGCAAAAGGCACGATGATTATTGATCCAAATATTTAGGTGTGTGGTACACTCCAATATAGAAAGCAGGGCATAGTTGGCATTTCATAAGGTAAACTACATTACTGGAGGTCAACAAGAAGTTAAGAAATGGTGGGAGAGGGTTAAAAAATGGGTGGGAGAGGGATGGAATTCAGGTTTTGAAAATAGGACATGTTTTGCATCTTGGTGTATTACAGGGCATGGGAGTGGCTTTGGGACAGAAGATTAAATGAGTGGATTGATTGATTTGAGGAGATCTCATTAGCGGGGTGTTTGAAAGTAACAGAGAGACATTTGGGAAAAAGGTTGGTGGTGGAGTTGTAGTTCTTATGGATAGGGTAGAGGCTTTTTGGATGGATCTCAGAGACTATGCCAAGGAAGTAGGTGGTATACATTGAAAGGAGGTTTGGGAGTGTAAGCATGTATTCAGGTTCTTCTGTTTAGGAGGGATTCAGGATAACCTCTTTGGAGGAGGTAATGGTGTAGGTTTGATAGGAATTTATCCTGGGAGTTGGGATGATTGCAGATTCCATCTCCTTGTATGGAAAGGAAGTAAGGAATGGAGCGTTTAGTGTGATACAGGTGGCAACTGTTGCAGTGTAAGTATTCTTGTTTGTTGGTCGTTGTATATGTATAGAAGTGCGGAATATTTTGTTTATTGATGATATGTTCACATCTAGGAAGGTGATTTGGGAGGAGGAAACAGTAGAATTGAAGAAGAAAGAGGATGACGCATTGAGGTCTGAAATGAAGGTTTCAATGGATTCAGTACCATGTGCCCAGAGAAGGAAAATATCATCAATATATCTGAGCCACAGTAGAGGTTTAATGGGTTGTATTAGCAGGAATTCTTTCTTTGCGAGACAAAGAAAGAGGTTTGAATAAGAAGGGCTAAACCTGTTATTTATGGAACAACCCTTGATCTGTAAGTAGAATTTATTGCTAATGGAGAAGGAATTATTGGTGAGAATGAAATCAGAAAGGCTAAGGAGAAATTGATTGCAAGATATGTGTGGCTTAAGGCATTGGGAAAAGTAGTATTGGAAAGCGGAGAGATCTGAGTGGGGAATGGATGTATAAAGGGAAATAACATCGATGGTGGCCATGGTAATACTGTTATCTGGACGGAGGGAGGTTTATTTTAACCTTTCCACGAAGTAGTATGAATCTTAACTGAATGACGGTAGGAAGTGGACTATTTGCTGGAGGTAGTGGTCTACAAAAGCAGAGATTCTTTCCATTGGGGAGTAATGGGAGGATAAAACAGATGCCCTGGATTGTTAGGTTTATTGGTCTTCAGGAGGATATAGAAATGAGGGGTGCATTTAAAGTCCTTCAAGGAGCCCCCTTGTGCATCCACACAATGCTGCCAGTGGGTTTTCCGCGTCTCTTACTCCCTCTGGAAGGCAGCGCCTGGAGTGCTACTAAGCTCCTTGCCTGTTGTAGGGCTTCCACCAAGCCATAGTGATGTCCTTTCATAACAGATTTGAGGTGGGAAAGAGGAAGAAGTCTGGTGGTACTGAAAAAAATTTTGATCCTCACTCGCATGGTTAAGAAGCTCTTGACAGATCCACATGCACATTTCCTTTTGTTTGTCCAAGAATACTCGCAGCTCTAACTTTGCACATACTTTCTCATGCCCATATTTTTGGTCACAAGTCGATGCACAATACTTTTAGGAATGTCAAGTTCATCAGAAACCATGCAAGATTTTCGTCACTCTTTGAGGTTGAAGGGCATCCTGAATGTTTGGCGTCTTCAACATCTTCTTTACCCTCCTGAGACAACTTGTGCCACTCAAAAACACTCAATCATCCCATAGCGTTATCACCATAAGCTGCATTGAGCATTTCATGAGTTTCTTCCCCGATTTTGTTCAGTTTCATGCAAACTTTGATGGCGTAGGGTTGTTTGAATAACCTGTTCATGACTGAGAGTAGCGAGTTAACATTATAAAGGTTTTGCAAATGAGCGATTTACACTTGGCAAAGGCTGGGAGCCACCTGCCACTGGCCCACAACCTTTCTTGAGACTCTCCTCCCTCGAACCCAGGTAGATAAACGGGCACCTGTCCGTCTTTTGGGAAAAAATAAGTCATTCTACTTTTGGGACAGGCCTTGTGTGTATGGGTATATATAATATACTCTTATATGTAGCTTGCGGTAGTCCAGGGGTAGAGCATTGGACTATTGACTGGAGGGTGCTGGTTCGATTCCCTGGCAAAACTCTCCGGGCACCCCCAGCTCTACCCAAGCTATGTGGTTTTTTGGTTACCAGATCTTCCTGGGAAACTGCAGGAGACACAGGGAAAAGAACTGGCTCCCCTATCCTGATGCATGAATTTCACAAACCGTTGGGCTTAGTACTGGGTGAACTCTGGCCTTGAGGTTGATTTATGTATAAATGTTTTCTGCTTGATTTTACTGATTGGACCGAATGCAATACATAATCATGTATTTTATGATTACTTCTTTTCATATGAACAGCAGCTATTCCTGATCCACTTGACTTGCCAGAAATCATGTTATCTTAGGCTTTCAAAGTTCTATTTTGGCCTTAAGTATAATGTATAAAGCAAGTGTTAGGTGCCTACATTTTGCATGCAGTGCAGCTGTAGAGCTTAAAATTATTTTTATTTCATGGTTAAAGGAACCAGTTTCTTAACATTTCCCATTTTTAGGTGACACTGAAAGCTTTGTCAAAGCAGCTGTTATGGGGATAAAGGAGAAATATGTTTTAAAAGTCTTAATAGAGATCTACTGCTCTTTTCCTCATATTTACCTCCAACTTTTATAAAAATGAATGCTGTACAATGCTGGCTAGTAGTATAATTCCCTACACAAGTTTGCTAATCAGTTACAAAGCCTGTCTTGGGACACAAATAACATGTGTAGTCAATGGAAGACCTTGTATAAGCAGCTACAAAGCTCTATAAGTACCAGCAAAAGTTATGTAGATGGCCCCACAGCTGTGTAGTCACCTGTACCTCCTAAATAGGATGTGTAGGAATTCCCTTAGGACATTACATATGTTATTCAATCCCAGTAACCTGCCTTATGCTTTGAAGATGGATTGTATGCTGATACATTCCCTACAGTACAACACCATGGAAGAATATTCTTTCATGGCTACAATCAATATCTCCTCATAACCATTGTCTAATAAATGGAAGTATTGCTTTCATAAGTCCATGGTGCGTTTTTCCAAGAGCCTTCATCTGCCGACCTTGCACCTAAGGCATCTGGTGTTGAGGTGGAAAAATACGGTACAGGTGAAAAGACAAAGCCAAACTTTTGCCAATGTGATAGGCCCACTTTGGAAGATAGTTCCCGAAATGGTAGTTTATGTGTTCATATCATCATAGTGAAAGTGCCTACACAAGATGTGCCTATTAGCTGCACACCCTGTGTCGCCGATAGGCATTTACTCTTGAGTGTCCCTTCCTGGAGAAGGGAACCTCTTTGGCCAATAACTTTCTTTAGACTGTGCTTTGGTGGTCTCATGGTAATGGGCCATTCCTATATCCGTACCGCAACGTACCTTTATCATAGATGATAAATTATCACACCTTTTATTATTTCATCACTCTGATAATAAGTCAATCAAGCCTAAAATTCGTAAATGAAATAATGATGGCATTTATTTATTTAGACCGGTTAATCTATTAAATCAATGAAAATATGTTTTTAAAAATTATTGAAACATCCCACATACTGCATTATAGTTCCGAGATGCTTTCAAGCTGTACTACTAAACACTACCGACAAATATGAAGGAAATTGTCTCTATCATATGAGGCGCTGGTATTCTCTTCATGCGGTTTACCATATATTTACCCAACCCTTTATTCAAACGGAAAACGCTTTCAAAATAGGATGTTAAGTTGCAGCACCCAGTATAATGTCGGGGATATGCAGGGAAAACCATTGGTTTCCGCGTAACTGCACATTTTTAGGGTCGAGTGGCATCCAAAGGGCACCTCTCAAAGTAGATATGCATTTTCCAGGAGATTTAATACCCAACGATGGAATTTAAAAAAAAGAGAAAGAACTTTGAAATTTTTCTTCGGAAATAATTAAAACAATTCCATTTTTACAGATTTTCTGTACTTAGGTAGAATTCCGTTATTTTCAGCCTATGATGATAATAGCCGTAGAACCCTCTCGTAGCTGAAACGTATCGGCGTAATGGACCTTTCAATTGAGACACTTCAAGTCTGAAGGGGCTATATATACTTTAAGGTTATTAAAGATACAGTGTTTGCCAATGCCTATTGCTTCTTTAAAATTGATTTTCTTAGTAAACCTTCGGTAATTAATTCGCGTAAAGTATTATTATAACAACTTCCATATTAATTTACATTATTATTTATTTTCATTATAAAACTTTTTACGTATTAGGTCAGGTACACATATAATTTGACACATTACTTATGCTTGGTACTGTAAATAAAAGAAAAGCATTTAGGCATTTCACCTTTGAAAACTCAACAAAATTCACTGTATTCATCAATTATAGTAATTAATACCGACGTCTAAAAACGCCGCCTTTCGTGACTCACGATCTTATGATTTTGCTGTAGATGGCGGGTCAGTGCATGAAATAATTGCACTGCTCTACCAGTCTTTATTTTCGTCGTTGTGAGAGGAATTTCCGCTGGTCCTAGAGCAGTGGTGTACGAACGAGTCAGCAGGTAGTGGATACACAACAGATTGATTATTATTAGCAGAGATGAATCGACTGTTCGGAAAAGCGAAACCCAAGGAGCCCCCTCCGAATATGACAGATGTCATTGCAGGAGTAAGAATTTCAAAATTGTTTTTATTATGTTCGTATACACTATTGACACTACCTCTTTTACCATTACATAATCATATTCTTTGTTCGAAACAGGTGGATAGTCGTGCGGAATCTATTGACAAAAAAATTGCTAGACTGGACGCAGAACTAAAAAAATATAAAGATCAAATGAAAAAGATGAGGGAAGGACCAGCCAAAAACTCTGTTAAACAAAAGGCATTAAGGGTTCTGAAACAGAGGAAAATGTAAGTTTATCATTATGACTGTAAATAATCCGAAGTTTCTGTTTGCGCCAGTTTTCCTTCACATTCACCAAAAGATGCATTATTATTTAGTTATATTTAAAATGTTTGCGACAAATTGTCTGCAACTACTTTTCACTTTAACGCCTGGACTTGATATTAGACTTTTGAATAAAGTGGAAATCGTATGAAGTGTCTAACCCACTCACCTTTAAACTCCTGACACTCTACATACCTGACGAATGAGCTTGGTGCATTTTTCCTCTGTGTCACATACTGTTGGCAAGTACTGTTGGTATCCATGAACTTATTGATATTGGATGCAAACTTAAAACTTGAGAAACTAGTGGATATATACAGATTCCGGTTCTGTACGCCAGCGATGCAATATTGCTGGCTGACAGTTCGCATAGTAGCGATTATGTTACAAACGATCATTTTCACCGTCCACCAAATCACTCCTGAATCTACGAAATTGATATACTAATTGCTCTAGGTAACATTAGATAGAATTAGCAGATGGAATGAACTTCAGAGTAAATTTGTCCAAAACGAAAGTACTTAGTCATTGTCGATGAATGGAATGGGAATGATTTTATACCAGGATCTCCTGTCATCTACATGTGAACGTCATCAGAACTTGCAAGTCCACTTTTTCCCCCCATAACATGGGACTCTTATTGTATAATAACCTTCCTCTGGTTATCAAGAGCATAGAAACAATGTCCACCTTTAAATTCAAAGTGAGGGACTTTTTCATGCTACACTTATTCTACACTATTGATGAGTTTCTGAATATGTAACAATGTATTGTATTTTATGTTCAGATCTTTGACATATATCGTGGAACACGAATGTACCCAGATCCTCAGGCAAATAAATAAATAAACAGCAGGGCAAATGGCAAAATAATTGAACTCGTAGGATAATGTGTATTTCATGGCTGAACTCTTTTGAAAGATGGTAGTGATGAGATGGAAATTCGTAGGGTGTTATTGACATGGCCTATCCTGAAAGGGAAGAGTTTGAAAGGAATGTTTGAAATTAAGTCAAGTGCCACCATATATAGTTTATGGGAAGAGCCACAATGCCATAAAATCATTGCTGATATTATGGAAGGTAGTTTTAATTATTTAAATTGAATTATTAGGGTCGTCAATTGTTTTACATACAATATTATGGATACAAGGGGATCGGAATGTTGCGGTGGCTAGCATACTGGCTCTCCACCCTGATGGGCCGGGTTCGAATCACTGCAGCGACAGATATTTTTCTGTGGTATCCCGATCCCTACTTGAGTTGCTTTGTGGAGGGCACTTTGAGTGAGTTCGCCGTCCGTCGGATGGGACATTAAGCTGCGGACCCCTTGGCATCTATAGTTGGCTAATGCCGACGCCGGGTTTCTCTTCCCCCTTCATCCTTTCCTGTCCATCCCAAATGGCACAAATGAGCTGTCGGTCGCCTGCCCTAAATAATACTACTATCGTTTCAAAGAATCATCTGATGTGACACGATACGATTCTATGCTATTGGATAGGTTATCTTAGAAAACTGCAAAATAATTTAGATTCAAGGAAAATTAATTTTTTAGTCAAAACATAGCCTAAAATGTGTTTTAGGATTATGTTGTTTGTAACTTGAAACCATTTATATCAGTTCTCTTTGTATGTATAAAAAATAAAACCGGACCATGATTGACCGGTTAAATCATTTGAATTTGTCTCTAAAAGGTTTTTCTCAAAATATTATGTACCAATTTCATTTAGAGGATGTGAAAACCTTATTAAATTTATGGTTATCAAATTATTTAATAGATATCTAATCCTGTAAAGATTATAGCTGATCGTCATTGGGGTAATTTTATTCACCCCAAAAGTTCCTTCAAGTGATCCTCCTTGCACAATGATGCCATTGACTCTTTTTAACCTTATGTGTAAGACTAGCCAAAAATGTAATAATATACTAATTTTTTATATCTACCATTTTTGTGTGAATCAAAGGAATATTTAAGCATTTTTGCATTTTTTTTACGTTATCATTATTTGTTGAGGCCTTTTGAATATTTCACTCGGGGTTTGCTCCAAACCATACACTTTGAAACTGAAAATGTGCCTTAAATAACATTACAGGTATGAACAGCAAGGAGATAGCCTTAGGCAGCAAGCTTTCAATATGGAGCAAGCTAACTATGCCTGTCAGTCATTGAAGGATACGCACACTACAGTTCAAGCCATGAAATTGGGAGTTAAACAAATGCAAAAAGAGTTCAAGAAGATAAACATTGATGAAATAGAGGTATGAGTGTGAAACATTTTTTACCTATTTAAAATCTAAAAATTAGTATATTGATATTAAGACACAGCTGCAGTAATAATTTTCCTCAAATATTTATCGGTACAACGAATTTCACTGTTTTATATATCATTAGGTGCACAGTAAAACTGTACTCATAGGTATACCTAAAATTGGGGTTGAGGTATTTCACATAGCTTAGACATTTGGTAGATACATTGATGACAGTTGAGAAGACCAGTAATGGCTGGGAGGAAGTGTGTTGTCATGGCTGGGGGTTGGACATTATTACTCCGAGAGGCCATAGGGGGTAGATTGACTGGTAATTATGGGGGCTCATCAGTAGGGGTGTGTTGGAATGTCAGTGGATGGGAGGTGGAGGAGAGGTTGCTGTTTTCACAACCATAGTTTTGTTGGAAATAGTGGGGAATGTTGAGAGACTGATATTAGGATCTTCAGAAGATATTACTATTTCCTTCTGTTTTGAGTGCACCCATGTATAAACCTTTTGGTCATTTCTGTAGGATTTGAGGTATGGAAACCTCAAATGCTAGGTTGGAGTATGTATCCAAACTGTTTGTACCTGATGATGCTTTAACATGATGAAATGCATCATACTGATAAACATCTGTGGAAAAGTATTATTGGGTCTGTGTTTTAATGTGAATATTAGAAACTTTCATGAAATGAAGCCTAAAGTAGTTTATTTTATGAATTCATATTAATGTTCTCAGGATATTCAAGATGATATGGCAGACATGCTTGACCAAGCGGATGAAGTCCAAGAAGCATTGGGAAGGAGCTATGGGATGCCAGAGATAGATGATGATGAGCTTGAAGCTGAGTTGGATGCTCTGGGTGATGAGATAGCTCTGGATGATGATGCCAGCTATCTAGATGATGCAGTGAAGGCTCCCAATGCCCCAACCAAGGAACCAGGCAGTGACAGTATCACAAATAAGGTAATTAATTTGTATATTGTATATCTAATTCTGTTAATTAGTGGTAATTTTATCATGAGTTTTAATTAACTATTTATTGTGAATTTTTCTTTATATTTGGCCCATTATTACATTCCCCTTTTTTGTCACTAAGGTATATTGTGTTTTATAATATCAAGGATGATTTAATTCTGTCAAACTACCCTTTTATCTATGTAAAAATGTCTTTCATGCTTAGTTATGTAATTGGTTTCTGATAATACATAATTCCAGTATGGGCATTGCAAAATTTTGGAGAATCTTATGCAATAGTCACTTTTTAGTGGAAGAGTTGATTATCCAAAAACATTTTTACCTGTGGTTGCTTTTCTTCATTACCATCTTTAAAATACATATTCCTCATTCCCATTGACTAAAGTGCTATGCATTTAAATAAATGTATAAATGGCTCAAGGAATTAAATAATTAATAACTAAGAATAATTACTTAGCAACAGTATAGATACCAGCGCAAATAATAACGAATAATATGGTGAATCTCATTTTCTTATATCATAATATAGAGTCAAGATTTTTTAGTAGGCCACATGAAAGCATATATGATTATTTAATTTGTGCCATCCTTACTAATGCATCTTACGTCTCTTATATATTAGAAACATTCATAAGAATTCTGTGTAAATACTCTCGTTTTATTCTCCCTGATGTTTTTTCTTGTGTAAAAAAATGTGAAAAAAGAATATTTTATATAAATGTATGATAATCATAATTGGCGTGTAGTTTAAAAAAAATTCATTCATCAATTTGTAGTCCATATCTGGGAATCAGTTATAGTGTGTGCATGTTTGCTAAGTGCTGGTGACATTTTTTGCCAACTATCCTTAAAAATCTTACTACTGTGCTACTCTAGATCAACTACTCCAATTGTATGTTGAATGGAAAGAGTGATAAGGGGCACCCCTATCTAACTACTCTTCATAACATGGCCCATTCTGTCTCTCCAACCACCAATCACACCTGAGCAGTCTGTGACCTGAACAGGTTGTGGGTGTCTCCTATTCCACCAGTTTACTCATTTGCTGCAATAAATTCATTAAATCTACTCAATTTACTATATCAAATATCTTTTGAAAATCTACAAAACAGGCAAATACCTGATTGTATCCTATGCTCCTCTCTAAAAGTGACCTCATTACTGCCATGGCATCGTGCATTCTCTCCCCTTCCTGAACTCAATTTGGTTATCTCCTAAGTAATCATTTTCCCTGCTCTAGGCCATTATTGATGGTCCTGAGAACCACTTTGGCTGTGTGAAAAATCAAACTTTTTGTTCTGTTGTTTGCACATGATCTTTTTTAGTATGCGCATAACCTTTAACTTTTTTGGAATAGGAACTAACACTGATGTGACCAAGCCAAATTCCTCCCTCATAAATGCTATGGAAAATTGTATAAAAACCCTTCTTGCTACATTTTCCTAATTTTTTAAGTAGTTCTGTGGGAATGTTGGCAACCCCTATAGTGTATCTTGCTATCAAGCAAGTCTGGACTTAAGCTATCCTCATCTGTATTGTATTCTTTTTCTATGTCTAACCTTGCTGGCTTAATGTTTTTACTGGGCAGTTTTCTATAGTTCTTTCCATCCATCTAGTATCTTTTCTGGTTCAGCTAATATTTTTCCTGTCTTATATTTGATTGTTTGCAATGATTTTCTCTGCTTACTTCCTTACAGGGTTTTAAACTTGCTGTATAGTGCAGCAATTTAGCCTTTTCATGTCCTTACGCTGCCCTCCACCATGCTTCTTCCTCTATTTGTTACCCACCTTAGTTTATTATTTAACTCGTGATCTTTTTATGATTTATGAAGTTTCTTGTTGAAGAAATCTTCAAAAAACTATGGCATATTATTTTGTGCATGAATTAATTCATAAAAAGTATTCGATTCATTTAATTGTGACTTGAACTTCTTTTTGAAGTTCAATCTTTTGACAGAGTTCTCTATTAAAACCACTGGTAAATGTCCAGGGGTTATTTCAAGATATCTATTTGTAAATTAAAATTTTTTCATGGACATTGTTTTTATCTCATTATTGAATGTCTTCTCATTGCCTCATCAGTTATCATTATAGAGTTTGGTGGAAATGCTTGTGCAAACTTGTTTTAAGTCAAGAATTTTACCCCTTGACAATTATTGTATGACTATTGCTTTTGTTTCGAGTCCCTGCCATGAATTTTCATTGCTTAGAAGTGCAAAAATCTTTTAATTTTATTTGAAAGTTCCATGTAGATGTTGGTTTACCTTACGAAATGATCTTGCAATACTTGTACAGAAGGCATAATATAGCAATTGAAAGTTTTCCAAAATAAGATAATATTGCCTTAAACTTTGTCACTTAGAGATGTTGTGTGTGTTCATGATGTATTTGATACTATGAATTATTTGTGACGATTTGAGTGGATAATTTACCTCTTACCCTCTTTTCAGGATGGTGTTCTAGTCGATGAATTTGGCTTACCTCAGATTCCTGCATCTTAACTTCCATCATTAGGTTGTGTGAGAATGTACATAATTTAAATTGCTAAATGTTTTATTTACTTATGACAACTTCAGCACATTGCATCTAATATGAGCCCAGTGTAAAAAGTATACTCTTCCTCAAGATGTTTTGTAGTTAACTTTTAAAAATCTTGAATCCTAGTTGCTTTTGGAGGTGTGTAAAAAGTTAAAATTGCATCTTTGGAAAGATTGGTGTATGTACATGTTTTAGCACCTAATTGAATTTCAGTGCTAATGTGTTCTTTGGTATCCGATTAAATTTTAGTGCCTTTCAGTAAGTGCTTGCGTATTGCTTATGGTATTGTGTGCCACCATAATCATATACAGGATCTAGTATTAACATTTTTCCACTTTTTGTACTAAGTGTATACTTAACCATAGTAAAATAGTTACAAAATTTTACTTGTGAATATATTTCTGTTATGAAAGATGAGGAATCATTTTTTTATGTAGATACACCATGTCTCATAGTTGGAAATTTAATTCTTCTTGAGACATTTTCGATTGAATTTATCCTTCATTTTTTTCATTTCCCTGATCTTCAGTGAAATTTCATTAATTTAATAAATTCAAGAGTGAAATTATGCTTTATAATAGTTCTCTGAAAGTATAGCAATTCAATTGAAATTTGCCCTTCGCCTTACTCTGTTCATGAAATATTTTATTTAAATTGAAAATTGCAATTAGAGGCTTGGAGTTAGAGGATGAATTTTCTGTCTTTATAGTCAGGTTTTGATACTTGAATCATTTGGGAAATGTAAACCACCAAGTGTACTTGCTTGATTAACTATGCTCTATTGCACCTTGTTTGAAGTGCCTGCATGCCTGTGCCTGGTATATCATATGTATAGGCTTGTCATTGCTCGGTGTCAGGTTATTTATCAGGAAGAGTATGTGACCTTATTCTGTCCACTGTTGCCGAAAAACCTGGAAATTTCTCTATACTTTTATGTTAGAATAAACATTTAAAAGAGGCCTTGAGGTTAGAGCATTTGGCTGCTGACCAGAAGTTCCTGGGTACCAACTTGGTTGTCCCAGCACACCCCCAGGTAAACTCAAGTTGCATGATTTTCTGTGTACCATATATTTCTGGGAAACAGTATGTAGCATTGGGAAAGGACTTGACCCTCCTTACCCTGAATGTATTTCTTGTGCCATGGGGATTATTTATCAGGTGAGCTCTATCCTCTCTTGTAAAACTGACCTTTGGGTTGAAGGCTGTGGTTTTGTTACTTAACCACCTACACTAGGTTATTAGTGGAATATTTCCTTTCTTTTTAACGAAAATTTTGGTGAAGAGTTATCTATTTTGACTATTATTTTGGGATATGAAATTGGTTTAGGATCCAAAATCCAATTAGATGGAAAATAACTCCCATGTGGATATTTTGCCTCCTAGTGAAGTATCAATATTTGAAAACATAGTTATGGTCTAATCATCATCTGAAAAATTACACGTTTTGAGTACATGATTTTGGCTAGTCATCTGTTCCCAGAATTTTTAAAAAATAAAACCACCTTGTAGCCATGGTAAGAAGGAAAACAACTGCTATTAATGGGTTTGCCCTTGCTATCAATGTTTTCACCTATGCCATCTCTGGCAACACGATTTTAATTGTGCTTTGCAATAGAAAATTTATTATTTTGAATATTGAAAAGTAAATGAATCAAGAATGGCTGTCAATTAAAGAAGAAAATGGGGTATGATTTGTAGAATATTTTAATCTTCTAATTTCATTAAGGCTTATTTATGACACCATTGACAACTGGGAATACATAATAGCGAATTGCACGGGGAGTCTCCCCAAAATGTATTTAATCCACAAGACACTGGAAGTTGAAATTTTGTTTTATACATGTATGTTAATTAAGTGATTGTAATTTGCTTTTTATCAAATACATACAAGTTAACTTCATGAACCATGAAAACGATTTATATTATTTGTTTCCCGTAATAGTAAAATTTTGAATAAGAAATTTCTTGGAGAGTTGTTAAATGATTGTTAATTTCTGTTCCCCTTATTACATACTTATAGTTGATGAAGTTTATTCATTTTTTACTAATCCTTATTTTATGCTAATGTTTTTTGACTTGATGTTATCTTCTTCACTGAATTAAGCATATGGTTCATAATAAAAATGTCCATGCACTTTTTTTTTAATAAAACATGCCCTTCTTAATTATTTATCTCATGCATTAAACCCAAAGTATGAAATCAGGTGAATATAAGGAGAGCACTCAAGTTCGCATCATATTTTGGGAATAAAGCATGTTACATTTGTTGTATATATCTTTGTGTTCACATTTAATTTTCAGCGATTGAATTGGCTGTCTGATTGATTTAGCAATTATAATGTGGAAATTGTCACACTTTTATAAGTTGTATGGCATCATATAAGTTAATTTCCGGTCTTGTTTGGATTAAGAATCACATGGATGGAGTCATTGATTTTCTATGCACGAATTCCTATGGTCACCTTCCACCGTCTACTTTTTATTTACATATTTTTATAGTTGTTATTTAACCCTCAATTTAGTATGTTGTGGGAACTGAGGGAAATAAGCAGGATAAAATTTGTTCTGAGAGAAGTTTGTAATAGTATTTAGAGGAAGTCACCTTTTAGGGATTCTCGGCGAATACCATTATAAATTAATTGAATTTAATCTTTAGTGGGTCAAGGTACGTTGAAGAAGTCAATATACTCGTATGGAGTGGACCTCAAGCACAAAATGCAGACCCCAAGTCCCAATCAGGTCCATCAAGTTATGATTTGATGGACAGAGTTATTAAAATTGTGAGTTTTAAGGCCACTTCACCTATCCTGTGCTCTCATTACAAGGCCTGTCAAAAACGTATCAAATGCTGATTTTTCTCATAATCAGTAGTGATGCTAGGGTAGTGCCCCTGTGCAGTGGAAGGAAAAAGCTGAGAATGCAAGGTTGAATTTTTCCTCCACCTTTGAGAGACCCCAGTCATTACCTGCTGGCTACCAAGTGAGGTGCTGTATACTTGGTCATAACTGTTTGATTTCTCTCAAGATGACCTGAGGGATTCAGGATGCTTCTTCTATTGCAACAACAATTCTTTAGCTGGGCTGCCCAGAATGATCCACCTACACACTGGCCATTTAAAGAAGACATGACAATTGAAACCGTCATAAAGTATATTTCAAGCAAAATACCAGGCAAATACTTTGAGATTGAGCAGCTGAAGGTATCTAAAGGCCTACCTCTCCTTTCGCATATCTGTTGGCGAAGACTAAAAAGAATTAGTGGAAAGTCCCGGTTTTTGGCCGGAACGTGTGGGCCCATAGGTATTTTTTCCTAAGGCTTGTCTTGTCTCCTTGAAAGGTTAGACAGAAATAGTCCGCTGTTTACAATTACGCAAGTTAATATACAGTACTTAAGGTACAAAATAAACCTGTTGGAAGTGGCTATCAATGAGGGCGAATCAGGCATTTCGTGTATTACATAAAATTGGTTAAAAACTGAAGAATTTCGGGTAATCTCTCTCAAATTATTCTTTAGTGTCTTCATTCTACCATATGATGTATTAAAATGGTGGTGTGGCCATATTTGTGCACAGTAATTGGTATTATTATATCATTTGATGTGCCAGTTAAGGAAGAAAACACCTTTGAGTGTGCTGTGTGCTTCCATGAAACACCAGTGGGGTTGCTTGTGCTCATTTCCCTTTATTGCTCAGCAACTGGGGATTTTCATGTATTTATTTAAGAACTGGACCAATTCATTTGCTCCTTATATGAAAACAAGTGGATACTTGAGGTGAATGATGACCTCAATTGTACGCTCTTAGTAGACTCTCCTCACAGATCCAAATAACTGAAGTTGTTCAACACTTATGGAATGAAATGTCATAATAGTAATCCTATCAGAGTCACTCCCTCATCTGTCACCCTAATAGATCATGCTGTGACTAATCTCTACTAAGTAAAAATTGCAACAACCATTTGTGAATTTGGAATATCAGACCATAGTATGGTTAAAATAAGTATTGACTCTAACCTACCAATCGAGAGTCTAAATCATAAAACTTACCCTAAGTGATCATTTTCAATATGCAGCATCTTCTGCTTCTTCTATAGTTGCAAAACTGGAATGGACTCTAAGACTGTAGATGAAGGTTTTAATTACTTTTGTACAATTTTTAGCTACTATTCTGACTTGAAATAATAAATCGGATGTTACCCCATAAAAGAAAACTTAAGCCATTGTTAACTGATGAAATCAGTTACTAGTCAGCTATCCTTCAAAACATCCTCAAAAATCTCCAGTAAAACTTCTAACAATGATGAACCAAGGTTACTCAATGAAGAATTTCAAAAGTACTACTGTAAGTTGATTTCTACTACTAAAAGATCTTGTAATGAGTTGAGTATAATTAATTTAATTCTAATAACAAGTCCAAAACTGCATGGGAAATAATTAATGATTCCAGAGATAAGAAAAATCTGCAACCCACTCTCCCGAAACTTAGTAACTCTGAATGTAAAACTGGAATGAGCTACTCATCTCTGGCTAATAAATTTAACAGACACTGCATAGCCTTCCCAACTGCCTTTTAAGCTAATTTAAATTTTGCTAATGCACCATCATCAATGTTTGTCAAGCCCTGTTCTGAAACTAATTTAAAAACTATTGTAACCACACTCTGAAACAAATCCAGTGCTGGCCATGATGAAATTCCTGGTAAAGTTAATCATTGTTTTGAAGCTATAAAACCACCCCTATTAATTTTAATCAATGAGTCTTTGATGCAAGGGATTTTACCATCCCAATTAAATGAATCAAAATAAGTGCCTATGTACAAAAACTGTGGCTGTGTTAATGATTTAAACGGCTACGGGCCAATAGCCATCCAAAATAAATTTGATAAAATACTTGAAAAGGCTCTTTATGTACATATTGTGACATCTCGAAAAAATTCTTGCTTTTCAGTTCTCAGCAATATTCATAAATGTACATATATTAGGTTGCACAGCTGTGTCAGAATCTTTTTTCCTGGATTTCTTTTAGTTCCGAGTGTGTATCGTCGATTCCTGGTGCCTTTCAATGCAACAATTCCAGAGAGTAAAAATCATTTGCCATGACCAGGATTTGAACCCGGATCCCTCAATGTCCATCGCAACATCTTGTTCCTTTACAACCCCCAAAATTTTAGAATTTAAGAGGATGCCTCGATAGCTTAACTAGCTGAAGCACATGGCCGGAATACCTAATTATATTACTTAAATATTATTTAATTACTCAGTGAAGGTGGTTAGCTTGCTATGAAGTGGAGTAGATGAGGTCTTATGATTCAATCAAAATTAAGCAAAGTAGGTATTCTTTGTTTTCCAGGAGAACAAGATGTGGCACCAATAATTTTCATAGCCACTTCTCTATATGAGGCAATGATATATCATTGGTACTAATATTTATTTTACTTGGAAATTGGTATTGTGTTGCAAAAAGCATATTTAAGACTTCTAGAATGTAATAAAAACTTTATTGTTTAGAAAGTAATATGGAGAGCCTGTTCATTGCTTTACTCGTAACCGTAACTAAAGTCATTGGAAAATGTCATGTAAGTGTGGGATTTATTGTTTAATTAATTGTGGATTCTGCATTTATTTTTGTCACTCAGGTGGTTGCATGGCATGCCTGTTTATCTAGGAGCAGTGTCAATTCTGCTTCATGTTCAAGTTAATATTTCTGAGTGTAGAATTATTTTATAATTTTAGGTGCAAATAGTTATTTAGAAGTAAATTATTTAGTTAATGTTAATGAATAATTCATATCAGTTTTCCATAGTGAATTAAGATACATTAAATAATTCCATATTTTATTTAACACTAGTGAACAAATAAAAACAACACAAACAGTTTTGAAATAAATAGTCCAACTACTACAAGAAGAATGGCTTGGATGGATTGCTTAGAAGTAAAAAAAAGTTCTGTCCTATTTTAATAACTTTTAAATGAAAATAAAAATTTTTAGAAACATGGTGATTTCATATTTAAGTAATGAACTTTTTTTACAAGGAATTTAACAAATTGGCCTAAATTCATGAATAATAAATTCCTGGTCAAACTTACCATTTGATCAATAATGGTAGTAATGGGACACACTAGATACAATTAAGTGAAATGGGAACATGAGTTGATGATATCAAAATGACTTGATGATTCAATGAGCAAATATTTTCAGTATTCACAAAATTAAATTTCAAATAGAGAATAATATCAGCCCAGGGTGGCAAGGCTCTTGTCTGTCTCTTCTTGATCGTGTTCATCCTCGTACATTGGAGTATCCCAATTCTAAGGAAGGAGAGGTGAAGGAAAAATTCAAAATTATTATTATTTCCAGTCAAATTTTTATGGCATGGAACTGTCTCAGTATTTAATCCAATAATGTTAATGGGATTTATTCAGACCTTATTCAAGGCATGAGGAAATGGCATTTCAATGTAGACAATAATATGAGGAGAAAAATATAAAAAGTAGGTACATATTTCTCTATTTTAAGGGTGTCTGTGGTATATGCTACACAAAACATCACCTTAGGTAATATGCATTTATTGTTGTGAAAAAAAAGTGACTCAAAATCAGAGTTTTTTTTGAAGCAAAATGATAATGTATGCATATTATTTGAAAGAAAAATAAGGAAATCACATTTTTTTGTGTTAATCCACCATTTTAGTGGCCCTGCATTTCTATGTTGCATTCCACGGCGTATGAAAATGAATGTGCAAAGTTTTATAACATACCCCCCACCAGAGTAACCTGTATATTACCACAAAGAAACATTAAAATAAAGTACAAACCGGCAGTAAATGGAAGTCATAAAAATAATAAGATGACTTTTTGGATAAACTGTTTGAAGAGTTCACATGAAAACTGGGGTCATCATGGTGGGTAGTCAAAGAACTGGATTTCTTCGGTGAACATCTTTATATTCATTGGTATTTCTCCTCCAATTTACATCATGCGGGTTGTATAGAAGTGTCAGAACGTTATTACCCAAATTTTTTTATTTGTTCATAAGGTGTAGTGTTTATTCCTGGTGCCTTGTTTGCCTATTAGTTCATTGCAGAGTTAATACCCGAGTAATACCTGATGATGAGGTTAAAAAAGAAACTTAACACTTCCACAATAAAGATTTAATATTTCACGACCATGATTTCGATGCTGCACATCATCATCAGGTAACATACTGACTGATGAGTCTGGTTTTGCAAGGTAAATTAATAAGGCAATTAAATTTCATATTGAGTGCTCATTAATTTTGCAAGCATAATTTTGAAACATATTTATCCAGTCATTATCAACTCAGAACATGGAAATATTTTTCTTCTTTGGAGTTAATGTTTAATGGAAAAGATGTCCATACTGACATATACCAAAATACATGCTTGATTGAAAGACACTTTTAGGGCAAAATGAGATTTCTGTAGGAACTTAAGTTTCTTTATATTGGATTAACTTACCAAAATTGTAGGCAATTATATATTTGTAGATTGTGACTGACTTTATTTAATGTTTAGGTGTTACTCTCACTAATGACCTCTCCTAGGTGAAATATTTTGGGGGAATATGTGGACAAGCTAACAAAAAATTAGGATTTATTAGAAGAGTATTGTGTAACTGTGATAAAAATGTTTTAACAAATGCTATCTTTCACTTGTTAGGCCTAATATGGAATAGGATCCTAGTCCTTATTTAGAGCAGTGTACAGGGATGATGAATGAAGTTGGATTGATCGCTGAATTGGATCGCATGCAGGGTATAGGAGCTAGATTTGTAAAACATTATTAAGACCAACTGAGGAGTGTATCAAAGTTATTATAGGATCTAGGTTGGGAATAACTCACGGATTGAAAGCTAAATTACAGATTAAATCTCTTGCATAAATTGGAAGGATGTCTATTTAGCAATTATGTTGAAAATTATTATTAGCTCACCTTACTATAGTAGGAGAGATCATGTCATTGAAATTTGAGAGATTACGTGTACTACAGATAGATTTAAGATGTTATCTTTCTCATGAATGACAAGGGATCAGAATAACATCATCCAACTGCGTGAGGAGGGAATGTTGAATTGGGTCAATGTTAATCAGGTATATTTGTATAACCACCCCCAACCAGGCACCCTAGCGCTGGCTTAAAGGGTACTATGGAAAAATTAATTAAATTAAAGTTGTTCAGTCATTGCTTGGGTGGTGGATGTAGTCAGTGCCTAAAAGTAGAAAGTGAAATTCTTACCTTGAAGATTTGTTCCATGGACGGGAAGAGACACCGCTGGCAGGCCACTCTACCAACTCCCTCCCTGTCAGCTACACAGTCGCACTTCTGACAACTTGATGGTGAAGCTGTAAGTGCCACCCTCCGGACGAATATGTCCAGGGAAAGTTTCTGCTGTCTCTTCCTCCTAACTTCCTCCGCGGAGGATTCTTTTTCCGATTGTGTGGTTTGTGTCCGCGGGGTGGGACCGCCGAGGACGCTACCGACGTCAAAGCGTGTACCATTCGTTTCCACTGCCAGAGGAGAGCATAGGTCCTTGGGAATGATTAGTTGCCTCATGAGATCGCTGCTAGGTACTAGGGTGCGCACGTTGCGCACTGTGAACGCCCCGCGGGAATCGAAGCCTAAGACCACTTGCAGTGTTGAGCTTTGTTGGCGGTGAGTCCTCAGGATGGTGGGAGCGAGAACATGGAGGGTTAGATCTCCTTCGAGGAGCATACCGACGGCATCGGCGTAGGCGGCATCCGTCGCATCCTTGCAGTCGCCGCACATGATAAGCACTACAGTTTTGGAGACTCCATCTCTGAAGGGTAACCTTGCTGCGTACCACAGGGCTTCCATTGGAGTGGTACGTCCACCGGGACCGGTGCCTTCCCTGCCGTCAAACTGCATGCTGGAAAATACGTATAAATACATTCTTCACAACCGTGCGAAGGATAAATATCATGAGATGGGCGTGCTGCCGGCAGGAGAATCGTTCTCACATAAATATCGTAGGTCAGTTTTAGTTTTATTTTAATCAATTATAATTCAGTTTCTTTGACTTAATGGTAAAACCATTTAGGTACTTGTGCGTCGAAGTTATAGAAACCGACGATACAAAAGTTATAGTTTACGTATCAAGGAAAGCCAAGAATTGTATGTGGCTTCGTAACGCACACTTCCATCGTTCATAATTTTGTGTAATGCTAGATTACTTGAATGAAAAGCCCTTTAGGTCTCATTAAACCTGTCTTTCCGCTTCATTAAATCCCAATGACTGATTGAAATATTCGCCTCTTAGCGAGTCTCTGGTGAAAAAAGAATGACATGGATGCCATCATCATTACAGTACTCTGTATTAGATGGAAATCGTGGATATTATATGACTGCGAACAATTTCTGCGTGAATGTTCTCAAGGAATTACCTTTAAAACTACACCCCATAACTAACATATAGTTGAAAATTTTGGTTGTCAAAAGCAATGGAATTAAATATGAACTCTGTAAAGGCGTTTATCGTTTAGTTCCTCGGCTTAATCTTGTGTTTGAAGTTAGATTGTAAGAAACTTACTTGTGGAAGGCCTTCTCAAAGTGCCTCTTGTTGCTCCATATCTTTCCATCCACTGTATGCGTATGAGGGCCGCCGAAAACACGTGATGCCATCATGCCTCCCTCACCCCTGTGCCTTCTGGTGCTGCTGTATCCTCCGTTGAAACCGACAAGCGCGAAGCGATTGTCACGGAGACCTCGAGCGCGCATTGCGGTATCCAGCTTGATCGCCAAGTTCGCAATATTCGACTCGTTCAGACAAGGGCGCTGCTCAACCAAGAAAACAACATCTCCGCTATGGGGTGCAGGAGATCCTCTTTCAGACCCTTCCCCACCGTAGATCTTCGTCTCTCCGGCACTCATAACACTTCCATTCGATAAGTAACATCTTACTGGGAGATAATTAAAATAGAAGGATTAGTCAGTAATGGGTGCAGAAAAGTGTATCTTAGGCATTCTATAATATGGTTTTCACAGGAGATTTTCCTTTTTTGGAGTCTAAAGTTACCTGATTATTGGTATTGAGCCAAATAACTTTCTGGTAATTTGTGCAGCACGAGGGAGTTTTTAATCCTCCGTAGTAAATGAATATTTAGTTAAAAATTGTTATAGCTGATATGTGTTATTCTTCCCAGGATTCAAGGCTATACAATTCCATATAAGCAAGTAGTATACAATTCCAGCAAGTAGTATACAATTCCATAAAATTTCGCGATTCGTTTTTTAGCTTTCAAATTTGTTGATCGACGCATTAATACGACATTTTTTTCCCAAACAACGTAGGGAATCGTCAAATGACACCACAAGCCAACGGAAAACAAGGTTCAGAAGGTAGCACGATCAGTGAATAGAATCAGAGCAATAGATGCGTCATAACGGTGTGACAGAGATACGAAATTAAATATGGACGGAAGGCCATTTTAGCAGTGAGACTGATTAGACAGATTTTATTCAGACTGGCAGAGACTGATTATAACCTCTATACCGCGGTTACTACTCACCACAGGACTGAGGCACCCAGAGGTCCATGCCCGCATTGCGACACTGGGCTACGTAGGCTGCCGCGGACGCGCACGCCGCAGTCTCCCACCCAGATGGACTATTCGAAGCCGCTGCGACGTCTACCTCACAGAGGCGACCATATGGCGCTGGATCCACCCTCGAGAAGCACGGCTGCAGGGGGGACAGGATGTCCGTCTCACGATCGAAGAGGGCATCACACGGTTCAGTGGCCGCAGGAAGCGGCGAGGGCGACGGTTGTGTCGTGGACATTTGTGCCCTCGCCCCACCAACGCTTCCTCCCTCTCCGCTACAGTTACCAACTCGCCACGACTCGGCAAACTCCTTCTCCTGCCCCTTTGCGAACACCATCCGGCCGTCTGGCGTCTCGAAGTCGTCGCTGGGTTCGTTGTTGTAAGTCCCCAGCAATCCTGCCGTCCGAGAGAAGAACCAACCAGAGATCCTCACGGTACACACGTTGTGGAAGGGATTGCAGTCGAGAACCATGGACGCGGAGGAGGAGTGGAGGGCGTCGAGGGCCGGGGCGACTCCGCTGAGGGCCCCGCGGGCCGGACGCCCGATCTCCAACACCACCCTCTCCCCTTCCTTTCCTACGGTTGCTGAACCGATCTCTATCGGGAGCTCCACTCGGCGCCCGTTGACCGAAACTCTGCCGTCTGCAGCCACGTCTATGCGACTTTCCTCCACTTTCCCCCCTCGCCCCTTTCCGTGAGTTTCTGCCGGAACGAGGACGCTCACCGACCTCCTATGTCCCTTGCTGTCGTAATTGGCCAGCAACGAGAAGGTGCCGCTTTCGAGGTCCCCAGCCAGGAGGTAGCTGCAATTCATGGCTGAAAAGCTGTAGTCCCTGCCGTCGAAGGTCACGAGGTGGGAATCTCCGGCCACGAGAGCGGAAGCGGGGAAGGGTGGTAGGGCCAGGGCAGCCAAGGCGGCAGCGGCGTTCAACTCCCCGTCTGTAGCCTCGGTAAGGGCGGCAGCAGACGAGGCGTCCAGCAAAGCGTCCGCGAGAACCGTCCGTATCCGGGTGAATGCGGTCGAGCCTGGCCTGTTAGGCCCAGAAGATGTATCTTCGGGTCGTAGGGATTTGCCGGACTCTTTTGGACGTTCCCACATCTGCCTGAAGTGTGGCACGGAGTCGAAGGAGTCCCAGTCGAACGGCAGCTTGACGTTGTATTCGAAATACCCAGCTTCCAGCACGTAGGAGCGGTCGGTTCCGCGGATGTGAGTATCCCCGTTTACGTCCCTTGGGCCATTGGTGCCACTGTTCGGGTCTCGACTCGCTTCTGTAATCTGACTGGCGAGATCGGCTCCCGCTCGGGCCACGTCTAAGATGAAATTACTGACCACTTGCTTGAAGTAGTCTCCGAGTTCAAGGTAGTGCCATGTCCATACGGCCTGCGAGAGAGAACCTTAGATCGTTGGATTTTGCTACGATTTGATGATGCTATGTTGGATTACAAGTGTGGCTGAGATTGGAGCATTCATCATGCGTTTATTTAGGCCATTTTGAAGCTAATATCTCCATAAGGGCAGTGATTTCTGACTTCCCGAAGAATCTCTGTGAACCGCGAGAGGTATGTGTAGGCACGTTGCTCCATGCGTAGCCACCCTTGGAAACCACTTAGAATCAATGTGAGGGGAATTAAAACGTTGTAAGGATGATGTAATCTATAATATTTACCCAATTATTTCACCAAATATTTTGCCTTTAGATGAAAAATGACTATTTTGTAGTTTTACAAGTGTTAATATAAAGTGGTCATCAGAGAAGTTCATTCTCAACAGTTCGGTAACTTGTTCAACAGCATAATTCAGTATTTAGGTTTTGTCGTTAATGTATAATATTAGTCATCAAGTATTAATTTAAAGAATGTTTTTTTGTAAATATTTAACATGCTAGAATTGAATTAAATTTAGAGCTGCATTGAGTACAAAGAAAGGTTCAGCATGTTCCAAAAGAAATGCCAAGTATGCAATAATTTACCTGGGTGGAAGTTATTGAATACAATATGACATGCCTGCATAATTGTTTTTGAGAAGTTATGTAGATGAATTATAATTTTGTACATGATGAATACTACCAATGTATACTAACCTTTCTGTGAATGAATTTTACTGTTCCGGTGAATTCGACGACTGGCGGCAGTTGCATAAATTGATCGTATCTTCCAATTAATTCATTGTATTTTTCCATCACTACCTCTCGATATTCTCCAAGACCATTCCGGAAGTCTTCCTTGATGATATCCCAATTTCTGTAGAATATTATTACTCATTTGATGGACATTTTCAATGTAACTTAGTAATTATTTAGAAATAATTTTGTAACAGTAAATGTGGCTGAAAACCCCCGGGTGAAACCATATTGAAGCAATAAGTAACCCGTCACTTTAAATTTCTCCAAGGTTGGAGTTAAAAGTGAAATTATTAAATATAGATAGATCATAATTGTTAATTCTAATTACAATTTAATACAAGGTAAACTTGGAACAATATGGATTATTTTTAAATGACGAATATCACATAAAAGGTTCCGTGGAATACTACTGCAGCTTTAGAGTTACGCAAGCATTAATAATTGGATGATTTCAATTTTAACTGATCAAATATCTTGAATTAAACACCATTACCAGTTTTTAGAGAAAAGATAGTTTTACCTTTTGAAGTATGCCTTGATTTTTGCAGATGTCTTATCCCATTCTAGGTGTCTCACTTTAAAAGTATAGTAGTCCACCAGCTCTCCAAGTTCCATTATCTCTCGTACATTGGCTAAGTTCTCTACTATACTAATGTAGATATCTATATCCAAGAGAAATTCGAATGTTAATACAATGGATTATTTTGGGACAATTTAGCTAAGAAATTAACGCAATTATTGCAATGCTAACTGACGGTAATATTTATCAAATTAATTTTTTTTATAAGGAGACACTCTGAAATTTAAAAAAGTGAATTCTCAGCTATATTTGGGGATTATCAAACTATAATTAGCCAGTCAACCAAAAGATTACTATAATTAAGAGCACGTTTAAAACTCAGCTTGGTAGGTATGGGGTAAGAATTAATGCCAGCCAAACTAAGGTTATAAGGTTTTCGAGAAAGAGAAAGGCTAAGTTAAATAAGAGAAGGTTTAGATTTCCACGGCACAGAAACTTCGTCGCTTAGGCTAGAGGCTATGGATACGTTAAATACTTTCAGTTTATGGGTGGGTATAAAAATGGAAAGAGTAAAATTGGCGGAAAGGAGAACAAACGAGGAAGTAGTAGGCATAGTATGGGAAGAAAGATAGCTGTTGAGAGAAATTAAAAAGAAGCTGGAAAGATGAATGCAGATCATTTTGATTGGCTGTGGGATGTTAAATGCTGTGATAGAGGAAGGAAAAAGGATTGGCAGGTTGAACGGAATGAAATAAGGCAGAAAGCATGTGGAGTTAAAGAAGGGTTTATTTCAGTCCAGGGTATCGTACCCTAGCACAGCTTGGCAAAAAAATGTCATCTGACTTTCTCATATTTCGACGATCTAACTGGCTAATTTTTATAAAAGCAAGGGTGCGAGGCGCCACTTTCTGAAAATGGTTTATGTTGCAATGATTAAATAAAAAACACTGCTTAATTTTATCACCGTTTCACTGTACCGATCGTGGTTTGGACACGTCATTTTTTAAAATTAGTTCCCGTGTGCTGAGTCTTATATACAGGTATACAGTATGCCTCGAGGAATGGCGACAAGACTCCTCGAAGCTCATTAAATGTAAATTAAGCACGAATTAGGCATTTGAACAACCCGGCAGGAAAAACACTTAAGGATTAAAAATATCTATCAAATAAAAAATATATTTGATTTAACTCCGGCTTTGTCAGATCTCGATAAAAAGCTTCATATTAGGTCATACAGGTGGACCAGTAGACTAATCGGAGGCCAAAAGATATTCGTTTAAGAGTCCATTGGTGTGGATTTAAATTTTATGTCAAAATACCTTATTTTTCATTAGTTTCTGTTGCATTGCTTTCTTCAAGCTCTTTCGGAGTGTTTATGGCAGGATGAATATACTCTTGAGACAATTCACTTCTTTCAGCTTTACTTTTCAGTGCGGGTAAATGATGAATTTGGGGCTCACATACCGAAGTCAGCGTAATGATTGAACGTAGAAGATTAATAATACCTTATTTAGGATTGTTCGTTCGCAGGTTTCCGCGGCGATGAGGAGGTGATTTCCACATTTTTCGGGCTGCGTCCGCGTATGTCGTTTAAATGCACAACAGTTTCGCCAGCTATCCTGCTGGCGAAACTGCTGTGCATTTAAACGACATACGCGGACGCAGCCCGAAAAATGTGGAAATCACTTATTTAGGATTACTTACATCAGAATCCCTTACGCCCTTATGTATAAAGTTGCTAAAACCCTGAAATCGGAGAGGCTTAGCTCCTTAGTCTATTTGGACATTGATTACCCACGCAAAGATTTGTTTTAAATGCAGTGATCTTTTATTTGAAGGAGATTAATGGCTGTAATACGTAATTCGTAAAGTAAAGAAGATAGTCATTCGATATTACAGTGTAAATCCTACGGAAATATTTCTTAACAACCGCTGAATTTTCTCTGTCAAAATAAAAGAAATTTTCAAATTATTTTTTACTCAGTAGAGAAGGTAAAGGTTTATAAACTACAAGAAATAACCGACACCATCTCTATCCCCTAAGTTCGTATGATATTATATGCAGTTGTGGCCGAAATTATGCTTGGTAAGAAAGACAGTCATCTCCCGAAGAGTAACGGTCATTAAATAATGGAACTAATCAACGAAAACCTGAAGCCATCGCCAGATAATCTGTCTCTGATCGTGAGGTTAGTTGGGTCTTTGAAAAGTCACGGGTTTCAGTTGATACTACCGTCCGGGTGTCACACGCGGCAGGATACAAAATTATTTTAAATTTTTAAATCATTAATATGATCCGAAAATATTGAATATCTATGATTTAAAATGTTATGAAAGCCTTCACTCCAAGAATATGGCTCACATAGCTGCTCTAATTTTCATCATAGGCAATCACCAAATTCGACTACTGTTCTCTAAGAACACACTATGTAACTATCGGTCAATTATGTATCATAGGTGGAAAAATGGGTGACATCCTACCGTCAGCTATTTGGCGCACTTCATCGACGATCTCCTTGAATCTGATGATGTAGCTGTGGAAGATGATGATGGCAGGTCGCATCCTCTCCGCCTCTGCGGCCGCCCAGTCCCACACGGCCTGCCTGGCCATCGCCCGTCTCTCCTCCACCCACTCCATTGCGCTCTCCACCACACTCTCGGCCCAGTCAGCCAGCCGCCGGGCGGCCCCTCTGACCGCCACCCCAACCCTCCGGGCTGTCATGGCCACTCTCCCTGCGGCATCCCCGAGGCGCCTTGCCGCCTCCGCAGGATCCGGCAACGCCGATGACAACGCGGATCCCGTGGCCTCTATGGCGTCGCCCACTAGTCTCGACGCCGAAGATAAGATGGCGGACGTCGCCTTTCGGAGGACAACATAAGCTTCCATGAGGGCTTCTTTGAAAAATCTGCTGACGCATGACGTGGCCACGTTGACCCTTTCCCTGATAAAAATACATTATCCATTCCGATTAATAACATTAAAAGAAATTTTATCTTTTCAATTACTTCAATGAGAGATAGGTAAAGGCAATTTGCATCTATTACCAAAATACTTACATAGTAGAAACAACGAAGTGGTCAATGTCCTGGATAAAGAAATCATTTTTGGCATACATCTTCGACATCATTTCCTCCAAGCTTCTGAAATCTTCCACGAGCGCGTTCACCTCATTCCTGGAATAAGTTGAAAGGCCCTCGACTTCATCTTCAATGGACAAATACCAGAATCTCAACTTGTGGGTTGTCCCTTCTCCGAGGAAGCCGGCCGCTGCTTCTCCAGCCACGGCGGCCCAAGCATGTCCCACATCGGAATACGCCTCTCGTATCCATCCGCCCATTGTGCCGGTGGCCGCGCCCAGTGTGGCTGGCACGTTCGGGGTCCTCAGCCCGCCTCTCTGTTCCCACAAAAACCTCGTCGACAGCACCCGACTGGAATTCAAGCTGACCGTCGTTCCAGAAAGCACGGTTTCCACCGACGGCGCTACCGAGATGGTGGACGGTGGGGCGTCGTCGTCGACGTCGCGCCGTGAAAGCCTCACCGTGACCGATTTTATAGGACCCGAACCCGCCTGCTCCGTCGACCCAAAGTAGACTCTGTACCTTCTCCTTCCGTGGTCGGCCTCGAAAGAGGCAGACGGCATATCCCGATCCACCAGCAGTCTCAACATCAGCGGAGGCTTTCGATTAACCTTTGTTTCCAGACGAAGTCCGATATTTTCCAAGGTGGCTCTGACTGACAGTGAATTCTCGTTCGTGTCGGCCTTCAGCTGCAAGCTGCGACGGATCGTATGAGCTTTTGCCGTTAGGACTATCGTTCTTTCCCGTCCCCGGGCATCTACGTACTTTGTCACCAGTTGTCCACCTGCTTTGTCCGAACCTGCAGCACCTTGGGCGCCGACGCGTATGTCTAGCCCGGAACTCTGGTGTCGCATAGCGACTAAAAGGGAAATTGTGTTCGCTCGGCCGTCAACAACTTTGAGACCCTCCAATCTCACCCTAGAGACAAAGAGATCTGCCTCATCAGGAGAATACTCCAACTCGAGCCTTCCCCAAAATGGTAACTGTAGCGTAGAGCAATAAATTCGGAGGACTATATCTCTTCTAAGAGCCGGATGAGTTGTGGTAACTACTGCTTTCACATTCCCGTCCTCGTTATTCCTTACGATCTTCATGCCGACAGAAATCGCTTTGCTGGAATTACGAGCTGCATCCCAATAAAACGTGGCATTTGAATGTGACGCATTAGTCGCTGCTATGAATCCATTACTAGCTTCCAGTTTGAAGGATCTCACAGGAAGGTCTACTTCGAGAAGCATCTTGATTTCATCATCCGTCCGTAAATTTAAGTTGAACCCGAGTGACTGTTCCCTGTGCCATCTTAATCTCGTGGAACAGTGAAATTTACTTGGGGCCGTCTTCCAAGCCCAATCGACTCCCAGAATACGATTGGGTAATTCCATTCTCGCGGTTATTTCCTTCGTCCCGTTGAAAGTGAAATTTATCCCGACACAGTGTCCATAGCACATTCTGGCAACCCCAGCCATTTCCGTGATGCTCTGGAAATCTAATTCATAGCGCATTGATACCGGAAGGGTCCACAGTGTTCGGATGAATGCCCCTCCTGAGAAGGTCCTGTATGAAGTGTCTGCAGCTAATGCTATGAATTCCTGACCATTATACGATATTTCTATTTTCACTGATGGGCCTTTATTTCCTTGAATGCTCCAGTCGGCCCCACCAAGAAAATGCATGTCTCGTAAACTTTCCCATTTGGATTTTAAATCTAGACCTAGAGATAATCCACCGCATAAAAATCTTCCATATCCGGATATCTCACCCAATCTGGCACCATTCACATGGACAACTACGCCGCCCTCTAGTACAATGTTCGAAGCATCGTTAGCAAATGTGCCGTCAACTTTTATCGCTATTCCTTGATTTTCCTTACGTGCATAGAGTTCACCTTTGTATCCGTCATCGGTAATTACACTCTTGAGCTTTAACGATACATTTTTCAAGATATCGAAGGGAGTCTTCATCGATAGGCCTACGCGGAATGCGTCCCATCCCTCGATCTCGCGCTCAAAGTCGATCGATACTGTTTTATTCTGTGGCCAGTGTAGCTCAAGGTTACCAAGTTGTTGGCCAAGATCCATAAAAGCTTGGTATTTCTCATCGTCAGGCATTATCATTTGACCTGAGAATACAAATCCATCCTCAAATTTGTTTTTTCCAAACACAAATTCCATCTCTCCATACTTTTTCCCTGCCCATACTAGTAAGGCAGTAGCTTCAGCGTTTGATTCCTCTTTGTTAACCTTGCCATACGTTTTTATTTCATAATAAATGGGTTCCTCACTGCTATTGCTATCGATGCTTAGTTGTACTTGGGCATTTATGTAACCCAAGGTATTCTGAACCTCATAGTCGAAAATCCCCAAGAAACTATTATTACCGGGAGACATATTTAATTCAAGCATATATTGTTTCATCGGACTATTCTGAGCGTAAGGATACGGCAATTTCAACGTAGCGATAGCTATATGTTGCTTTTGATTTCCATCATATCTTCCTTTTGTGCTTATTGTTGTTTCGATCAACAGATGACCATTGTTGGTAAACCATGACGAAGCTGTGAAATTAGCCCATTCCAAAAATGCATACGGCGTTTGGATACAAACTTGTCCTCTCATTTCATCTTTGTTTATCGTAGCATTTATTTTCATGGGGTTGGGAGAAGTTCTTTTCAAAAAGTCTGAATTCACTTCAACTTGCATGGTTATTGGGAATGCTTTCAGTAATACATTCGCTTTATGCGAACTATTCTTATATCTGACCGAAGCCAATCCGTCGAGCAAACCCTCGCCTAATACAATTGAAGCATCGGTTTCCACCAAGATATTGGAATATTTAATTATTTTCCCCTTGAGAAACTTCCGTCCTTCGATTTCTCCTGTTTCTAAGTGTATGCTGTTGATTCCACTCTTTGTTTCACATATGAGCTCGGTCTTTAAAGCGTCGATGTCGTTGGAATAGAGTACGGAAGTATTGACCCCACCTGTTGGCAGCCAGGAGGATGACAACGCAATACTACCAGCGTAGCGACCCACCGTTTTCAATTCAATTCTACCACTGTGTTCTTCTCCTTTCCACATACAACTGAACGTGATGATTGACTGCTGTGAAGCGTCCCAGCTGCCTCCGACAAATCCACTTACTCTCAGTTTTCCTATTTTCTTGTCTTTCCGTAAGTAAATGTCTATATCTCGATCTCCCCATGAAGTGGATTGCAATTTCCCATTTAATATTACGTGCTCGAACATTTCCATTGAGAGTTGTAGAGTGTGCTTTGAATTGCCATAGGAAAGTTCGGAATCTAGGTCGTATTTCCTGTTTTCTTTGCTCAACATACATTTAATTGAGACTTTAGAATCAAACATAGGGGGAGCGAGCAAGTTTGCTACTATACCTTTCCCATTGAAACCAATATCGATGAGTCCTTCTGTTTTTCCAAACCTATATGTTGAAAAGAACACAATATCCTTCGGGAAAGCCGCTGTTAGAGTTATTTCAGCATCTGGAATTTCTAGACTCGGAGCTGTCAATGATACGTTTCCTGTGATTTCTTTACTTTGTTTATCCAAGTGATAAGATAATTTCAGTGTGTTTTCCTTGAAATATCCGGATGCAAACAAGCTGTTATTTCCATAACTCCCACTTACTCCCCCGCTGTAATTAATGGCTGGAGTAAGCAAGCTAAATGACCCTTTTACTCGGTAGTCTACGAGTGCATATGCTAAGCTTGTTCCATAGGTGGCGTTTGAAAAAGATGCTTTCACTTCCACGGTGACATCCCTCCAGTCGGGACGATCGCGCTGCAAGCTGCATTCGAACGACATGGGTGAAACTTTACCAAGCAAAGGCAGGTCTGCCTCTAGATTGAGCACGTTTAGCCCCAGCAAATCCTTTCGGACCTCTGCCCCCACGTGAATGTATCTTTTGTCTGTAGTAGCTCTCAGTTGTCCCGTCAGCCCTTTGTCACTTTCCATCTTCATGGACAGTGTTCCACTGAGCCGAGGCAATGCCTCAAATGGTGTCGTCATATTAAGCATCCCAACAAGTTTTTCTGACCCTTCTTTCAAAAGAGAGAAAAACATGTTCATGTGGGAGAACTGGTGATATGGTGTGGTCAGGCTGAAACCTCCTTCAACCCTGCAATCGTCCGGCGTCAGTGAACCGCCCTTAGTAAATGCGTCGATGGCCATTCTTTTTCCGTTTAACTCCAACTCTCCATTGAAGCCGTAGTCTTCGGGTTGAGATCTTATCTTTCCTTTCAGCTTCATCTTCTGACCCTCTCCCCAAACAGCATCACTGATTACATCATAAGCGTCTTCCACTCTCCTTCCTGAAACGTCAACCGTCACCATGAACGGTGTCTCTAATCTAATTTTCAGCAACTCTTTGGGCCGCACTATTGCCGAAGCATGGAATCGCGCCTGAGTATTGCTTTCAGGCACCGAAATAGCAGCATTAAAGTCTGCTTCATAACGGTTAAGATCTAATAGACCGTCGAAGGAAGCCGTGAAATCATTGTCTGCTGCCATGGTGGCGTTTATTTCATAGCGAGGGTCATTGATTTTTGCCATGGCCTCCACTTCTATCCTTTTCAAGGGGTCCCATGGTGTTCGAAGGGCAAACTTTCCCCTTGCCAACCCCGTTGATTCCACGTATGCTCGGTTAGCAGTTATTTCCACTCTTCCACTGTCCCATTCTGCTCGGAGTGCAGCATCTCTCTCGTCGTCCTTTCCGCCCAATTCCACCTCCACCTTCAACTTCTTTAGGCCAACGAAACTCGTCACGAGCGAAAGAGACCCCCTGGCAGCACTCGGATCCAAACTTCCGGTAGCCTTGGCATCTATTTTGTGAGCTTCTCCGTAAATCGCCAGGAGGTGGGCTTCCTTCAAGTCATTTCTGATATCATATCCAGACTCAAAAACAGCTGATCCTCCTTTAAGTGAGATTTTCGAGTACGACCCCGGTTGGTGTTGCATTGTCCCTTCCACATTTGCTAAGGCGACCCCCCCTCGCAGTAATGTAGCCTCCATTTCAAAAGAATCCCCCTTTTTGTTAGCAACGTTGCCTCTGGCGGACCACATTCCATTTTCCCCCGGGGTTTCTAGGTTCACTTCAAAATGGGTTTTCCCAGATTCATTGGGAGTTAGAGTAGCAATAAGCTTAACCTTCCTCTCTACTGTCATCCCTGACTGCAAGATTGCTTGCAAATGCATCCCGTTTCCTTCATCTTTAGCTCCCTCCAATGACCAGGATACTAAAACTGGCGATACCCATCCGGACAAGTTTACTCCCAAGCTTACTTTTTCTGGCGGTTTCCACTCGATTTGAAAATTCATATTACCACCATCTCCCCATTTGACATCTAAAACTCCTATTAAGTCCATTGTGTCATGCATTGTCAACGTCCCGACAACAGACCACTTATTTGAGCCATGCACATTGGCCAGAAGTCTGATTTCATAAGGTTTGTTAGCTTCTGACTTCACGGATGCGGTCATTTCCCCTTTGGTCCCCTGACCTAATTCATATTCCAAAAGAACTTCTTTATAAGAGCTATTGAAAACCCGACTTCCTCTTAACTTCAGTCTGTTATAACCTTGCACTGGCGTTTTCATTTCGAAATCAAATTCATTCTTGTCGACCATTCCCGTGATGGAGTAACTCGTTGCTCCATAACGATAGGTGGCTGTTACACTTTTTGGCGATAGATCTAAAAATTCATAATTCAAACTGAAAAATAAATCTTCCGTGAACGGAGTTGTAAATTCTAGATTAGAGATAGCTTTAAAGGCAGCAACTTCTAACTTTCCTTTAAGTCTCATCATTTCTTCTTCCGTATCTCCCCAGCGAAGCGAAGATTCTGCTGTTGCTCCTATGTCCTCGTATTCCAAATCGACCGAGAGTGTAACTGTTTTTCCATCACGCCATTGAGAACCTTTGGCCTTCATTTCCCCTGAAAATCCTCCTTTTGGGGCTTCGACATTTAAATCGACTTGTAACACTTTCCCCAACTCTGCCCACGTCGTATCCACCCTACCCAGGAATTCTCTACTTTCTGGCAGTAACTCCCATCTTACAGAAAGACCGTAATTTTTATCTCCTGGCATATTTATAATAGCTTCAGTTTCTAGATTAGATATGTCATGATTGTGTTTAAGGACAAAGTGAACACTTTTGCTTTCACCTAAATTAACGCTAGCTTCTGTAGCACTGGCTACATTTGCTACTACCTCTTTTTTCCACTTCGCCTCTACTAGTTCGTAACCCTTGATGTTGGAAACAAATTTTATTTTTCCATTGTAGTTCGTAGGTACGATAATGAATATGGTTCCTTCTACCTCTCCGACTCTTATTCGGGTTTCACTATTGCGCCACTCATTGAAAACTGCCACCCCATCGATCTCCTGAGAAGTGATTGGTGGAGCACTCAATTTAACCCGGAAGGTGTCATCTTTGTAAACCCCCGAGCCAGAAAAGAACGTGCGACCTTCAGCTTCCGAATGGGCTTTGATGTATGCTCCTTCAGGATGGTCGCCCATGAAGTCGTATCCAAATTTGATGATGATTGTTTCATAGCCAGGATTAATCGTGTTTAATGTTATTTCTGTGTCAACTGCTCTCTCCTTAGTTCGTAAATGCCCTTCAACTCCCAGCATTACCTCGTCGTATAGAAGTGTTTTTATTTCAACCTCCAAATTCCATGTGCTTACGTTTTCCTCCTCATAGAAAAATCTTGTGACCGATCCCAATTCTTCAAACCCTTCAATGGGAGTCGTAAGATTGGTTGTTACTCGGAAGAGCCCTGGAATCTTTTCTAACTCATTATGTGAAACATAAATTTCCTCCCCTCGGCGGGCTGTTATTGCAATACTGTACAGGTCATCAAAGTTCCATTGGGCTGTTCCTTCGAGATCTTCAAAGCCTTCAAATACTGTGCGTGCTTGCGCCTCCAGACTCCCATTGCCACTGTAGTCTGCAGTGAGATAAAGATTTTCTAGAAAGGTGACGAAGGGAGTGGAAATGTCTATTTTCATCATTGATCCCTGATCCGGATTATTTATGCTTAGAGCCACATCTGCGGAGGTTGACTTTGGCGTCCTAAAACCTTCAATGTGTAAGGTTATAGTTGAATTTAGTGAGTACACCCTTCCAACTTGTCTATTCCACAGGACACTCGTGTCTATCCTACCCTCGTATCCAGGAAGGGTGGAATTAATTTCCATTTGGAACTTGAATTCTCTACCGCGATCAAGAGCTGCTGATGCAAATAGCAAGGTATTCCTATTCTTGCTAAGAGTGACGTGTCCGCTTTTATCACCTTCTCGTTTCCCTTTGATTAAATACGAGACAGAGGGCATTGTGAACATAGCAAATGCATTCTCTCTTTCCACGCGGGCCTTTGCCTGTAAATTTTCATATCCTTGGAACGGGGTTTTTGCATTTAGTTCCAAACTCTTTTCCGTCGTAGCCATGTCATAGATTCCATCCACGGAAAACTCAGTTGGAACTGGTGTAGCAAAATTCCAACGTGCAGTTGCGGACGCGCGTCCTGCCCTTCTCGAAAGCCTTCCCGTCACCCTTCCGGAAATAAAGGTGCTCATTTGATTTTTCTGCGCTTCAAATCCAACTTTCATTTCTTTTCCTGGGGGAAAATCGTAGCTTGCTTGGAATCGAATTTCCTCCCATTGGCGTATTGGCGTTTCCACGTCAACTGACACACTGGCTGAATGGTTTCCCAAATTTTCGAGTTTCCCGGAGAATTTGTATTTGTCATCTTCCTTGGTTATTGACATCGTAGCGGCAGTTTTATTGACCAAGTCCCTTTCCAGCGTTAACGATAACCTTCTATAGCCCTTTATTGGCGTGGATACGACTGCGGTGACTCCTCGATCAATGGCCGAGATGGACACGGTATACGCGGGTATTTGATTTCCTATATTAATTCGTAGGTCTCCTCTTTTCGTACTTTGATACTCCGCTTCGAGACCAAACGTCCCAATGTTCCCTGGTAAATGCGGAGATGATATTAATAACCTTCCTTCATATTTTTTAACCTTTTCTTCTATTTTTCCGGAAAAAATGACGGAGGATGTTCCTCCCATCGTTATCAAATGAGCTTTCGCGTCTAATTGACCTCGTATACTGGCATCATAGTACGCGGACGCATCGACTTTTTCAAATCCTCGAAGAGGTGTAAGAATTACAAGGTTTCCTTGCATGGAGGAAGTTGTTGGCGAAGCTAATGCACCTAGCATCGATGTTTGCGCTCCATTAACATCCAAGAGAAGGCTGAGGTCAGTTTTCCGTAAATTTGAGTCCACAGCATAGTGAGATTTAGTATCAAGGTTTTCATATCCCTTGAAGGGCGTTTTTATATTTAGTGATGCATTGAAGTATCCCGCTCCTGTTTCGACATTTCCGCTTATTCGGTGAACGAATGCCACTCTCTGGTATTCAAGAATGAAGTAGGTCCTAGGGGAATTACTGAAAATTGCTTCCGCCTTCATGTATTCATAGCCGACAAATGGTAGACGCATCATGGCTTGGATTTCAGTTAAATATTCATCCATGTGCAATTTACCTGTAAGTTGTGACTTGATGGCATTTCGGTCCAAGATAGCTTCAATGTGATGGTCCCCGTTGATTTTATCATATGCTATAACGAAGGATACTTTTTCCATACCCTGTACTTGACTTTTCAAGTCTATACTGAGTTTAGCTGAGTCCTGACTCCTTTCAGTTGAGCCGGAAAGAACAAGGTAATCTGTTCCATTTTTCGTAACAGTTAAATTTGCCGTCACTCCGTTTGTTAAATCAATTTCAACTGCCATTGATCTTTTAATTGGAGCTTCAAAAACCGTGCTGGCGCTGTACTTCCATCGGTCTAATTTAATCTTGGCCAAAATATCTAGTTTTGATTTTATTATCTCATTATCTTTCTCTGTCCGCATAATTAGTTTGAAATACTTTTCAACAGCTAGGAAGTCAAAATCTAAACTCAATACAGTGAATTCTTCAACTCCTGCGGGAGATATCTTGAGATTTGCATTGGCTGCTAGGTGTTTTGGAAAGTGAAACGAAGCAATAGCCTCAGCCCGTTCATTGTTATCCATGGACGCAAAAAGGTGCATGATTTTTTTCTCCTCTACGAAGTTGTAGCTCATACCGAAAGACATCGTTTTGCAGCCATCCATCGTGACTTCCGAAGTTATACTGGTTAGTGGACCTCCTCTTTCCATACGAGCGATGATGGTAAGATTTTTCTGTTCCTCGCCGTAGGTTATAATGATTTTAGGCTGGAGAATAGTTATGCCTTCTTCAGTTGTTTTACTGTTGGGTATTTCCAAATTCAGAGACATTGGATACGTCCATGGTAGAGAGGTATTCATATTTCCAATTACAGCGATGTCCTCTGGATGGTTCTTTCCTCCCCAAGCAAGATTAAGATCAAAAGTTATGGGTTGTTCCAATCCCCTCATATATGTGTGAGAGAAGTGGTTGAAGGAATTTCCGTCGAAGCCATTGATGAGGGTAACGTTAACAACTGGTAACTGAACATGACCTTCCCATCCTCTATAGCACTCTAGTCTGCTCTCCCAGTTAAGAAGGTCCTTCGCGGTTAAAGAGTGCTTTCCGCTTATTCCCGGCGCCGCTAATGACGTCTCAAAGTTTCCTTTTCCTGTCCGGGCAAAGTCGACTACGAAGCGCAGTCGGCCCAACCGAAGACGGGGACTGGTCACCGTCACGCTTCCATGAAGGACACGCGGTCGCCAAGTTTGACCTCTTACTGCGGGGCCTTCTTCGTCTCGGGCTTCTAGAAGCAGAGAACTAGTTTCACCGTTGAAAGTCACTTCGACCATGCTGCGGACACCATTCGGACCAAGCCGGTGTTCTAGCTTCGTTGATCCGATCGTGCCGCTGACACCTCCAGAGATTCTGACCACGAAATCGTTCCTGGAACGCAGGGCCGCTTCCACATCCAACTCGGTCACAGTGTTACCCCCGTATTTGATTTCCAGTTGCTCGCGGAGCCCCTCTCCGTTGCGGAAGTTGTGTCTCAAGGATGCCTCGATGGCAGAAAACCAAGGTGCCTCCAGATTGACGTCTACGTTCGCCACTCCAGCTACCATGAAGATACCCGACACGGATGCGACAGCTGACCTCTTACCGTCCAGGTACAACTCCGATGACATAACCGATCGACCACCCGAGTCCCCGGAGGAGTACGAGAAGATGGCACTGGTGTTTTCATATTCCCCGATTCTGGAACTCAGGTTGAAATATCCCCTGCCGGATTTGAGACCCGAAAGAGCGAATCCCAGGTCAACTTCATTGCTCTTCGTGTCGTAGGGACGTCTCCAGGAGATCGATGTGGTCAAGTCCGCCTCTCTGTCACCGCGGCGCACAAAATTGAATTTGGTGCCGAATTGCCGGAGGTGGGATCCCGCGGAGCGGAGGATCGCCCCGCCCGAAAGCAGCATGTCCCTCTCTGTCTCTTCGAGCATCCATGCAAGATTAGTGTAGAAGGCCTCGGCACCATTCCAGACAATTTGGGCTGTTGTGTTGGTTGCCAAGGGCGATGGGGATGCCCGATGCAAAATGGAAATTTGAGCTTCTCGAATGGATTCCATGGTGCTCCTCACGTGCAGTTCCAGGTCAGCGTTACTTTCCCACGGCGATGCACCGTCTTTTGGCAGCACCATTGTCAGTTCAGAAGCAAGATTTGAGACTTCCTTCCTCCAGTTCGCATCGAGCTAAAGATTTAAATCGTTTGTTAGTTGAATTCGTAAGGTCATAATCCAATGGCATATCCTATAAGAATTAAAACAATCGCTCACTTTGTACTCATTTTGTTTACTATTTTTGCAAATGGACACTGAAAAGCTATCATTTTATAGGCATTCGAAATAAAATGTAATGTACCGAAACTGAACATAATTAGTGTCACCAGTTGAATGAAAAAAAGACATTGAGACAGTCCAGTTACGTTACTTTTTCAAAATTATTTTCAACAAAACGTATAAATTTAAGGTTACTAAAGATTGTATTTAGGTATACGAGTTCATAACTTTCCTGCATTGATTTTTTTAGGCCATTGCCAAGAGAAAAGTTTCGAAAACAACAAAATTTACGTGAGAAATAGGTAAATTAACACACAAATGAAAATCTATAAAATATTGATGCATGTGATAGTATAACCGAGTGTGCGCTGAGAAAACTTTGTAAAACGTGCAATAATGACACCGAAGTGAAAAAAATTGACTAAAATCGTCAGTGCTCAGTCGACTGACTAACATATCGCCTATTGAAATCGTGTCTTTACTCTTAAATCCTGCAAAATGTCACAGATATTTGATAATAAGCATAACAGTATCCTTATTTTAGCCTCTGCAATCCATTTATAATTTTTGTATTGAAATACCTGTAAATAACTGCATTTGACTTCAATACATGAAATATTGGTCCATTCATGTTTTTTAAACGATTTTTCTTATTCACCAAATAGCATCTAATTATCCCAAGGGATGAATTTTGTTCTGTGAGAGAGTAGATTTGTAAAAAAAGGAATATTGCATGCAATCATCAGCCATAGTAGCATTGTACAAATTCACTTGAAGTATGTAAGCATACACATGGGTGTAGATTCATCGTACAAAACTAATACAACCGGCTTGACAGCATAAACGTTGGATTCAAATACCGATGGAGTGGAAAGATATTTTTGTTGCAAAAATGTTGCAATTAATTACCTGGATCATTGTTTGTAGCCTGTGGGAAAATGGAATTAATACATGCTACAACAGTGAACGGTAGTTCTTAATTTTATAGTTGACTGAGTGAATTCACTCGCATCGATTTAACCGCTAAAAAGATTGTTATGTTAAATTGATCGAGTTGACTAACCGTTCCATGGAACCTTATTCCGTCCCACGTATACACGGCTGAAGCTGATTGTCTTTCGATGCCTTGAAATGGAGTCTGCAAGCTCAGGCTGAATTTAGCCCCTCCTTCTTTCCTCTCGGTGTGCAGCGCCATAGAGATCGCCCTCTCTGGATCCCAAGATAAGTCTGCTGTCACCTCGTCGGGCCTGAGTGGGAATCGTTAATGTTTTTAGCTTCCTCTAAAAGACTATTTTTGACTGTACTTAACAATAATTCCGGATTTCAAAAAAACAAATGAAAATAACATCCTTTTTTTCATCATGTTTTTCGATTTTCTCTGCAGATATTCAATTGAAAGTTATTGCATTGGCTAATCATATTGTCTAACTTTCTGTTTTAATTAGTAAATATTTTATGACAGCTGAAATACTTCAATTTAAATCCACTCCTCAAAAGGTATGCTCTTACATTATTCGGCCTTGTCCTCTGATTATCCTTCCAGGGAATTCCAACCATATCGACCCCAATAATCCATGATTAACTTTCTCTGGAATCCTATCTCCCTGACTCCTTGCCCTTAGTTTGCTTGTGACTCCCAGAAATTCGACTGTGGCTCCCGTAAACAATCGCAGGTTATTCTCCTTGTCCCAGAAGAGGTCCACTTCCAAACCGTTGAGCCCCTCCCCGAGATGCAACTGAAATGGCAAATTATTGAAATAATATTATAAGCACTTACGAGCACTGTTTTAAGTGTACTAAAATACATTTGAAAGTATGGGGAAACTCATTCAGTAGCTACATTAATGTCTTTCAAAAAATAAATAATATAGCAAATGAATAGTCCGTTATGTGATATATTTGAGTGCACTTTCTACTGAATCGATGAGCACTGAAAAGATATTATTGTGGCCGTTGTGCCCCTCGAAGATCGCTGGAATCGGATCGAATTCATTTAAACGAGGAAGTACATTATACCACTCATCATAGGACTGTGGAGTGTCCATTGAGGGGGAAGACTCGGAGGTAAAAAGGGAGGTAAAAGAAGAAGGAAATATACTGACATTACAAAGTCTTTTCAATTTGTTTGAGGGATGATTGAATGTATCTATGGGAACACGCTTTCAATTCATCCAGTTTGTATCGGTGGGAGTTTGAATATTTTGGAATAAAATAACTGCCCGCCTGCTTAGCCAAATGTCTAGTCGTGCCTATGAGCGTGGGTGTTGCGTGAACACCGCTGATCTGCCCCCTCAGGAAATGCAATGACAAACGAAGGATTAATTATAAGCGGAGCAATGAGCCACCAAAATTGGCAGATAGGGATATAACTCTTGTAACAGTGATACTAGTGAGTGGGACGTGCATAGAGATTCGATTTTATAATGCACTATTTTGTGACACCTGTCAGAAATTGAATGGTAAAAGAAATAAATAATGTTTTGAGGAGGTATCAGCACCATACATTACTTTTGTATGTGTTTTCACTCTATAAAGAAAGAGATTTTTTCGTGCGTTATTCCAGTTTCATGATTCTCAACAATCGAGGAAACAACCAATACCAGCTTGGGTTTATTCGCCTCAGTGACCCACCTCAACAATTTTAAAAGGAAGCACAATGCCTATTCGGTCAGTAATTTACTGTGATAAATTCATTAATTATTTATTAACGCGCAGGAAAATTTAAATATTCATGAAGTATGGACATTTTATGCCTCCAAAACTCATATATTTAAATAAAGGTAAGATAAACTTTGAAAAGCAGTGAACAAAATAATGAGTATGTTGGTGTATTCAAGGGAAAGATGGCGTTTTATTAGACGATTCTAAAAAGCATAAAATTGGAAATAAACTGATATAGACCAAATTTATTGGCTAAATAGATGATGTTATTCGATGATATTTCGTGCCCCATTTGAGTGAAAATTAATCGCGTTTATTCACGGAAATTATAATGAAAAAGTCGCGCACCTTTGTGTCCAGTGACATCCTCCTTCCAAGGCCCAATTCCATATAAAGGTTCTTCGTCGAGGAGTCATCCGTCAACACCACCTTCCCGTCATACTTCTTGCCCATGCTCAGCTCTGCCCAACCGGTTACCGTGTGCTCTGCCGGCCCCGTTCTGGCGTAATGGGCCTCCATCTTGTACTTCCTTGGCTTCTCGGTGGACGCTATGATGCTCGCCCTTCGGTCCGCCTGGGTCACACGCAGGGCGAAGTCCACGGAAGGCTCCTCTGTCGTCCTGTCGATCTGCTCCCTGCCGTGGACCACCCACACCTTCCCCTCCAGCCTCCGGTCGGAGTTGCTCCTGTTCCCTCGGTCCGTGTACATGCCCGAAGCCACTGCGGCACCCGTAATCGATGCCCACCACCACTCCATGCTCCCGGACAACTCGTACGTCCGCCGGCGGACATCGTCCACGGCGGCTCGTAAGGCGAAGACCCGCTGCCCCGGGCTCTGGCTCTTCTGGCCCACGTGGAGGGTCCTCGGGAAGCGGATCTCAGACTCGATGGCATATCTGGCAGTGGGGTGAGTGCGGGCCGTGGCGTTGAGGACAGCGGCGAATTCATGGTTCAACCCCATCCGCAGGATGGCGTGCTGCATTAGTGCTTTCTCTGTTAACTGAGAAAGTGTATCATTGAGTACTCGAACTATTTGTTTCAGTGAGCTAACATTAATTTCGGACACTTCTGTGTTTGACATTAGTTTTTGGAACAAACGAATCACTAAATCTTAGGAAGAATGCAATTGTTCGCGAATTATAATGTTTTATTTCTGGCTACGAGAAACTGTCTTCAGCCCAGCGAATCGGTAGTCAAAAGAGGAGTTCACTGCGCTAATGTCACTAATGTAATGTTAAAAAAGCTAGACATTTGATGTATGGATTACCGGGAGGAGTAATGATGAAAAAACGAGTCCAAAAATATGCACAATTATTTTAACGACTTTACTTCCGCTTAATCACGAAAAAAGATTCATGGTATAGATCTATGATTATGAGCTATGATCTATGATCTTATGCTGCTATCACATATTACTTAAAATTAGGCTAAAATTCTGTCCTTGTAACTTCCAAGTAACGAAACCAGGCTCTTGACGTGTTATATGAGTCAACTAGACTACGGAATTATTCATTCCCCTTATTTATACAAATTCTTGAAGTGATTTTATGGAAACATTAAATTATTCGTAGCGACTAAGAGAGCAAGAATTATTGCTATTAATTAGAATTATTACCAGTGTATTAATAGTAAAACTTCTCAAAAGAAACACGGCAAACAATAATCTGATAAAATGCCTCCAATAGTAGTAGTTTAAGGGGAGGCGACCGACAGCTGAGGTCATTTGTGCTATGGGGATGGATGGAAAAGGAGGAAGGGTGAAGAGAAACCCGGCTTTGATATTAGCCTACTCTTAACGAAAGGCGCCAAATAGTCCGCTGTTTAAGGTCCCATCCGACGTACGGCGTACTCACACTAAGTGCCCTACATCTTTACTTTTAGTAGGTATCGGGATACCACTGAAAAATATCTGCCGCCTCTGGGATTCAAACCCGGGCCCTCTGGTTGGGAAGCCAGTACGTTAGTCACCGCGCGATCCCGATCCTCAAATACCTCCAATATACCATATTTTGCGAGGTTGAGGTCACATTCAAATGGATATGGACGAGGGTGAGGCCTAGTGAAATATAAACGGGTTTTGATTGGAATAGGATTAAGAGAGAGAACACATGATAAAGGAAAGTTATTCCAAGAAGTGGAGATGATATATTATTGTGGGCTCTCCGTCTGCATCGTTATCCTAATTTTAATTCTTGTAGTGAAATATTACAACGTGACATGATAAACACATTGAAACCATATAGATGAAATAAAATGTGGCTAAATAAGAAAACAACTCATCTGGATCGTTTTTAATTTAAATATTCCGTAGGATTTACCACTTAATGGCGGGGGAACTTACCTGATGCTTTAGACTAATGTCATAATGTAGCTTTTTTGCCCGGCATGCTAAAAAGAACCGGAACGCCAAATGGTCCATTCCCCTGAGCACGAGTAAGGGTCTCGTCTCCCAACGGGGCCCGTCCTTGCCAAGGGTCAGTCTTCCTCGTCCCTCGAAGTACGGACCCTCACTAACCGAGGAATCCCAGGTTGCATCTATTTCATAATTTGGAAACTGCGTTGACTGCAGTCGGGAGAAAAAACTCATAAATAATTCTTACATTCCCTTGAAGAATTCTAATTAGGTGTAGAATTTCAATTTGTGTGTAGATTAACTATCATCAAAAGAAAAGAATCTTAAAACCTTTATTCGTTCATTAAATTTCCATAAATTGCTTTGAAATCAATAAAAATTATTTTTTCCTCATACGGATTCAAATATTAATGCTAATATTTCTAGAAATAAAATATTATCTTCAGCATTAACTAGTGGTAAGTTAAGACTCATGTAAATAACTTTCATACCAACTTGAAGTTATTAACAGGATATGTTGGTAAATTTTTTCAGATGCAGCTCGCCGTAGATTTGCTAAATTTAATGGTACATCCACCAAACTTTTGTGAGGACTGGTGAGAAAATACTCGTGGAAGATTATGTACAGCCTAGAAGAATTAATAGTTTCAAGAGATACCAGAGGTTTTCACTCACGAGAACAGTCAAGTAGGCGCTGTCTTTTGCCAGGGCTCCCTTCGCATTACGCAGGTACCGTGCCGAGACCTCAAATAATTGCTCTTTCTCTCCCCTGATGGAATACTTGAAGGTGGCCTTTGCATTTACAAATTTTCCAGCGTCTCTGTCCGCATCGGAAATCCCTTTCTTCTTTGGACCACCTACTGTCCTCTTGAAGTTGCCCTGTACCGTGCCCTCAATGAGGGCGGATTTCACGGAGCCGGTTAAGTCATATCGCCCACCGTCACTCGTCAAGTCACCTGTGGAAAGAGCACGGTCTGAATTAATATATAGACCCAAAAATGACGTCCCTGGAAATGACGTCCGCGGAAATTAAGCAATCAAAACATACATGGTCATCAGCTTTTTAATTAATATAATGATAATCACAAAACTGAATCCTCAAACTAATTTAAAATTACAAATATCGTATGCGAAGTTAGTTCGATATATCCAGGGTGGCACATAAAGAACCTTTAATTTAGCTTTTATCGAACTATTAAATTAAAAGTTTGAAAAATCTACAAATGTTTTTTACATTGGCCCGTAACCAACTTGCTTTTTGAAATAGTTCACTCGTGCAAAAATATTGAATTGCTCCTTTCAACCTTGGCTAATGTTAGGTGAAGAAAAGTCTGTTTTTCCATTAATCAACAGGAAATTGTCAAAGCATATATCCAGTTAGATTTTGTGACCAAGGCGCAGATTTTTCTGGAGATACACTCCTAATACTATAATAAGCTGCCTTGGTACGTAAGAGATTGTTCGTATTTCTTTAAATTGATGGAGTGAGTGGGCTTTCCAGGTGAGACAACATGTGTAAGGGCAAGAGGATTGTAATAGTTCGGTGCCACATAATAATTATTGCGATTTATTCTCACTTTAAAAGTTAGTTTTTAAGTGGTGTGACTTTAAAAAAATGTGATTCACTATGTGCGACCAGAGGGAGGTTGGTTATTATGTGGCCCAAAATCGTTTAGCGTAATTCATGCTTGATCCCTAATGAAGTTGAGGATAACCTCGTTGTTAGGCAACGGTAATAATCACTAATGCATGGCGGGTTGCGTGAACTTGTAGATCTGCAAAAAATGCTTGAAAAAGAAATAACATTGCGATAGTGTGTGGAAGATTTTAGATGCGTAAATTCATCTTATGTATAATTAAACATATGGCCAAGAAATTTGGTGAGTAAATGATGCATGCGAATTCATTCAAGAAACTGTGAAGCGAGATTTAAGTAAATGTTGATTTTAAAAAAAGAACACTCGAAGTGTTCCACAGAAAATTTCTGTATAATAGCTAGTGATCATTTCAAATGCATATTGAAAACGCTAACGAAGTGAAGCCTTAGCTAGGTGAGTTTATTTCCTTGATGTTTCTCATGAGAATAGGTATTCTTTTCCTGTGGTCATTCTTCATAGATAGATTATCCTTGCGGAATACGTCATATTTCTTTAATTACTAAGCGTGAAAATCATTGTATTGAACTCCTTAATCTCTATATACTTATTACCCTCAGTGCAAAGCGGAGCGCTAAATTGGAATACCTCATGAAAGTTCGGATAACATCAATGTTATTAAACTTAATTGTTTAAGTAATTGGTTTAAATGATTAATTTTAAGAAACGTATGGACATAAATAAGTATTGCAAATAAATATGAATGAATTGTAATAGCACATATTTACTAGTCTTTTGTGTAATATTTAAGTGAGTAGGTACAATATAGTTATATATATATATATATGGAATTTTAGTATTTTATGGCCTCAAAGATTATTTTATTTAAATTATCAATATTTATTTTGTACATTCGAATAGATAAGGGAATATATTTAAGCTTTAGTGAGGCAAACAAAAAATGTTGATGCAGTAATTTTAGTTTATTTAGCTTAACATGTTGTTAAGCCTAATATTCCAGCATCGGTATTTTGGCTGATTTATCCCTCTGGAATTCTACATTTCGAACATGTTGACCTGTACTTATATGAGTAGTTAGAGAAACTCTTATGTCTTTTACCTTAGAGGTCCCCGAGGGCCCCGAGGTTGCATGCACTCTTTAGCTGGGTCGCTAGAAAGGGAACTCGGTCAGTTAAAAATCAATTATCCCATCGCCGTCTTTAAGTGAATACCTGATATAGTGACGGGCTCCCGTATGAGGTCTCCGGCTAAGAGCAGGTCCCCGCTGTATTTGCTACCGTGGACATAGTCCACCCTCCCGTGAAGGTCGATGAGCGTCCTCCCTCTAAAAGACACCGTCACACTGGGCTCATACCGCCCGGAGGACGTTGCCGACGCCCCGATCCCCTCGCTGCCCGGTCTCCGCAGCACGGACCTCAACTCCGCTTGAGCAGTCACCACTTCCTCGCCGCCGAGGGTAGCTGTAACGCCCACCCCTCTCGCTGACGCCGTGTTCTCCAGCCCCGCCACCACCTCCAACGTGCGCGTCCACGGCGTCTCAACACTCGCCTGCACCAGGGACGCTCCGCTCACTCCCCCCTCCATTGTGAGCGCCCCTCTGATCTTCCGGTTTACCTGAGACCCCGGCGTGTCGAAGTACAGCAGCAAGTTCCTCACTATCTTGAACCTCTTCCCACCTGTTCGCATATCCTCGAGATACTCGTCGTCCGTCATCGGGATCCTTCCCTCTCCTCTCTCCTCCTCCCTCGCCTCATCCGTGTACTCGTACTTTATCTCGTAGCGGTCGAAGGTGTCCGTTTTCTTGAGCACGACGGAAATGAGGGCTGGCCCGGTGAGGGGAAAGCGCGGTGAGGTGCTGTCGCCCGTGGCGTTCGGATAGGACGCCTTGGCGCACACCTCGCACCCAATCGCCTTAGACACGGTCTTGGGAGTGCACGACTCCGCCTCCTCCCGGCCCTCCGCGCGCCCCGAAAGCGGCCGCATCTCGCCCGCCTCCCGCCCCAGCGCAAACACCTCGGAACGCACCGCCACTACCTCTTCTCCTCCGTCTCTGGGCGCCGTGAACGACGCCTCCGCCAGTTTCCCCCGGCGGTACCTCAGCCTGCCCTCGGCTCGGGTGTTGGTGCGGAGGGAGGCGTCGAGCCGGAGACCGCTCCTGCTCACGTCCGAGGCCGTGACGAGCATGGTTCCTGTGACCATGACGGCGGCGGAGGGTGCCAGGACCCCCTCAGCCTCGAAGCTCCCCTCGGCGCGCCCCGTCATGTCCAAGCGCCCCCGTACGGAGAGCGCGACGGAGGCGGTACCGTTGGCGACGAGGGTGAGGGGAAGGCCGGCGGCCGTGGGGACGACAAGAGCCGCGTCGAGGAAGGCCAGGGATCGGGAGAACTCGAGTTCCCGCTGTTGGGCGAGGGCCGCAGCCAGCTGGGCCATGGGGTCACTCAGCATGCCCCTCATCCGTCCAGTGGCGGCATCGACGGTTCCCACCCTCGAGGTGACGGAGGCGAGCATCTCGCCGAGGCCTCGGAATCGACCGTAATAGAGTTCGTTTCCGAAGATACGGACGTATCCCGATCCTCTGGGTTCCGTTGGCTGGTCCATCGGCTTCCTACGGAGGAAGGCTTCGTTGAAACGCCGGGCCGAGTCGACTTCTTCCTGCTTCTTTGGTTTGGCTCTTCGACTCACTACGCTATCGTCTGAAGAGGAACCTGCTCCTCCCCCTGGACCAAACATGGACTCGACTAGCGGTTCCAATCCTAGGGCGATAGAAAAACAAAATTGGTGGAGCATTTGAATCAGTGAAATACAGCGAAGCTCATCACAAAAAAAAGTTTTCGAAGGTAATAGACACAATGTGGACAATTAGCCGTTGAAAGGAATATTATGCCATCTTTCCAACAATTGAGTAAGCATATTTATCCGTAGGACGTTTTATCGAAAAGCATGGTATCATATTATTGATTGAATTATGGTTTATACAATTTATTGACGGAGTAACGTATTGGCATATCTGAAAACAAGCGATAAACTTTGGATCAATTTTTCAATAGCCCTGTGAAAAAATAATTCTTATCGCCGAAATAAATTTAAAGCCTTTGCCAAACATTTAAGATTTTCCGGAAATTTTAATATAATCCATGCCTTTAGGTGTTTGGAAATTATTACAATTTTTATTAATAGAATAATTGAACGTTTGCTTTGATGCGATTCCAAAAGAGAGAAAATTGTCTCATGGAGCTGTAAATCGCGGTAAAATAAAGAAAATCTTTGTAAAGTGATGGACTTCACACCTTGAAAATATTTTCGCGGAAAAGGTTTACTTAATTCATTCTTGTAGTTGCCCCAAAAATAAATGAAAATTCCCCCATTCGGCCCAAAATTATGCATTCACTCGAGAAATTACTTTTAGTTGCATTTGAAATTATTAGCAACAGCACGAAAGATAAACAAATTTCTGAAAGCATTCCGTTGGCATTGCGAGACAGAACTCACCCTCAGCACGTGCTCCGACGTCCAATAGGTCAACTTCAGCCCCGAAAAGGCGTACTGTCAGATTTAAAGACGCGCTTCGAGGAATGTACGATTCGGGCGAAAGGATGACGGTGGCCTCGGCATCCGCTCCAGCTCCGAGGGCGGATATCCCGCCTCCCCCGAAGGCGCTGTGCCAATCGCCGGAACCGGGGGGCTCCACGGCGTCCCCCGTCGAGATTCGGTAATGCTTGGAGAAGCGCCTCACGTCCGAGCGGAATTTTCTCCTCAGCATTTTGGACATCAGGATTTCGGAGAGTGAGACGGAATAGGGCTCCGATGACGTGGAAGGGTTGGAGCGTAGGTTGGTCAGATGTGTCCATACAAAGGACCCCACTGAAATATGAAATTAATTTGAAATATAAAATAATCAGACGTCACTTGATGGAAATGATTTTACGTTAATATTGATAAATGTAAAATAACTGGGTAAATTCTCATTTTTGTGGTTTAACCTACCATGGTTTCGGTACCGCACGCCATTATAATGGTCTTTCATCGTGACAATGGATCACAATTCCGAAAGCATCATCGTTCAAATAAAAGGTGTAAAAATTTACCTTACGATTTTAAGAAGTAGTAGTTATTAGGGTTGGCGAACGACAGCTGAGGTCATTTTATGTAACTCGTAATTAACAATTCACTGTTTTATGTAGCCCATGCATTAAGTTTGGTTTGATCAACAACCTCACCCACCTCTTGGCTAATACTAATATCAGTATGAACTCTGGGTGCTGCGGGACCTGAGAATATTTGTAAATCTTTTCTGAGGATATGTGCGGAAGGACAGTGCGGTATAGTTCGGAAGGAAAGTGGTCAATTGTCAAAAAGTTTGATAGGGAAACATAGAGCGCATTTCATTCAGACCTTACAAAGTAATCAATACAATGCAATAATTTCGACGTGGAAAAATTATTCAACGCCTCGAACCCGTCGCATCGGATCCCTCGATACCTAACCGAGTGCTTTAGCCAGTTAGCCTACCGATGCGTCCTCTTACACTCCGGAATTTTGATGATTTAAAAAGAACAAGATATTATAACGAAATACCGTACATACATTGTCACAGTTATTTAAATTTGTCAAATGAAAATACATCAAATAATATTTTATACCAAAAAATAAATATCAGGTAAACCATAGACATTGTCGTCAATAGATGTTAAAAATTACGATATTACCTTTATTTAATCAGTAAATCTTCAAATGTAGGGACTTATATTCAGTATTTTATGCGAAATAAGTCTAAATCTGGATAAATGAGATTGGGATGATACTGAGCTATTCCTTTCTTACCTTGGTTAGCTTCCTCGTGGTTCAGCGTCTCCTCAACACGTTTGATAACCTCTATCGAAGCACATTGCATGCTGGCCACGTACGCTGCGATACGGATTTCAGTCTCCCTAGGTCCGGCACTGACGTTGGCGTAAGTCTCAACCAATTGATCCCTGAGCGAGGTCGCTGAATGACAGGGTACCCTTCGCAGGACATCAACTGCAGCCAAGCGCAGGTCGCTCGGGACATTTGGATCCTTAATTTGCAAGGAGAAATAATAGGGATTCAATGCGTGAGTTTTTCTTTTGTTACTGCAACTGACATGCAAACTCAAGAGATGTGTGCGCTCCATCGTCTATTTCTATACAATATCCTGCAAACAATCGCAATGGCATGTAGCAGAGATTGTTAGGAAACAAGCTTTTAATGAATCAATATTCATTCATATGTAAATATACTCTTTCATAAACATAAAAACTCGCACAGTTGCAAGCCTATGTGTATACATCATGCAGCCAGGGGGGGGGGGTTCAAGTACAGTTTTGAATTAATAAAATACTATTGATTGCGTCTGATTTTGTCATGCTTGAGGATTATGTAAGAGTAAAATGAGTACTTGAATCTGTCATTCCTGGTATTTTAACTCCTTTGTTTCATCCCGGTAGTCCAATCTGCTGATATGACGGGGGGTCATAATACTTCTCTGGGTGTCGTCAGTAAACTCGGCCCCCTTGTACTTGGTACTGCTTTATCCATTACTGTTCTAAGTTTCACGGAGACAAGGCCTTCTAGTTGGAGTAGTAGTTTTATTTAGGGGAGGCGACCGACAGCTACGGTCATTTGCGCCATTAGGGATGGAAAGGAAAGGATGAAGGGTGGAGAGGATCTCGGCGTTGACATCAGCCTACTCTTAACGAAAGGCGCCAAGGAGTCCGCAGTTTAACGTCCCATCCGACGGACGGTGCACTCACTCAAAGTGCCCTCCACAAAGCACCTCAAGTAGGGATCGAGATACCACTGAAAAATATTCAACGCCGCCATAATTCAAACTCGGGCGCTCTGGGTGGGAAGCCAGTGCTATATCCACCGCACCATCTCGATCCCCGTCCTTTAGTTATGAGCATTGTTGTGGTTTAAGCATGTTTTTTTTGGTACCGATGATTTCAAATGATGTTGAAAATGAGATACAAGATTCCGAATGTCCAAATAAGAAAATGAATTTTGATTTGAAAACACATTACAATCTTCTTGACTGCTTTTGCTTGCAAATTCCAAGCTCAGTAGTAAATTTTGGCCAATGTTCTCGTATCCGGCCATCCTTCAGGAAACTTACCGATAATAAACTCATCAGTGTACGTCATGACATTGTCATTCATTGCCCTGCTATGAAATCCCAGCCATTTCGAACAAATAATTTTGGTTTAGAGAAGACATTAAGCAGAACCTGAGGGTGTGTCATAGGAATAAGAAGGGAAGGGGCGAATTAAACTCCGTATCAGAAAGTGTAGGTAGGCACCTTAATTTTTGTACCGTAGCACCTTATGACTCTTGCGTACCTTGTAGCACCGTGCGATTGAGTCCATCGCTTCGGCTGAGGGCGCCACTCCCGCGTTGCCCATCCCTTTAAGGGCCAGGTACGCCTCGGAGATTTTCTTCTCCACCTTGATGATACCGCCACCGAACCGGCAACCCTCCTTCCCCAGCATGTCCTCCAGCCGTGCGATCACCTTATTCACCTCTGGTTTGTCCCTGCAAGTGGACGCTAAGGGGGTCGTGGATGCTTCGCCGAAAGTTGTCCTCTCCTCCTCAGATGACGACGATGACGAGTCGTTCTCTTCCGAAGAGCTGTTAGAAGGATTGGGCGCCGTCGAGAGGGGTGTGATGACGCTGTCCCCGCCGCCGTAGCGACAGTAGCTGTGCACGAGGGCGGTGACCCCAAGGACGGAGCTGGGCAGAGGATTGCCTTCCAAGAGGGGCTGTAAAATATTAGGGAAAATATTACACAACGGTATTTGAGTCAAACGTTCAGACTGAAGAGATCAAAAACTCACTAAGGCAAATTTTTGTTACGGATGCGATTTGTTTCCTTGAGGAATGTTATGTGGGTGTCAAAATCTCGACCGGGATGTAAAAATTGCGAAAGAAAAAAACCATCAAATACTGTTTTTCTAAGACTATTAATGCAAAAATTGGTTTAATTTTATTTCTCTTAGTATTTGACGATAATTTACATGTACATTGCCATATGGCCTAAAGAACTGCAATGGAGCTCTCTGGTCGGAGACATTCTAAAGATAACCGAAGAAGTAAACACCGCAACTCCATGAATAAATTGTGGAATGCATAAAAATGATTTTCATACTTTAGATTTTTGCTGGTTCTAATCAGTACGCTTACAATAAAGTGGATTGAGTACATTGTATTTAATTACTAAAAAATTAATTTAATTGTTGAATCGAGTGAGAGCGAAAATGAAAAGAAATTGTTCACTGATAAAAGACTGGTTAGAAATTAAATTATAATGTAGGCGACGGAAACTCTCTTAATAGAAATTTAATTAATTATCTGAGGATCCTTAAGTTTTTATCAATGTTTATTCATTTATTTGAGTTGAGTCACACTTGAGTCGCCTTGTAAACGTTGATTTTTTTCTGCTATTGTCGGACATTTCGCTCTACTTCTAACGAAACATGACTCACCGTCACCGCAGCAATCATGAGAGGGGTGGGTCTTTTGAGGAAGGCGACGCCACCCATCCACGAGTCCATTTCGGTTTCGGATACGTCTCCAGAGCGGTAGAGATCCCGGAAGGCAGACATACTGGCGGCCGTCGCAACAACTGGCATAGCATCTAGAAGGAACTTCCTGTTAAAAGGAAAGAAAGGCATTCGGAATCTCTGATATTTTACCATTTATCCATTCCATAGTTTCAATCGTTTTTGTAGAAGGAATGAGTAACACTCACATATCATAAATGTCATTTGGTTTCATTAGATATTCTACGAATGAATAAGCTAAATATCATACGGGCAATTACAAATCATCTTACATAAGTTCAGTTGTAAAAATTCACATCTGTTCAAATTAAATATTCTGAGAGAATGAATTAACGGGAACGACAGAAATTTATTACACAGGTGCTATTTGTGCTGAGTTTTGGACTTTATTTTAAAATTCACGTATTGGTCCTCAACATATATGATTCAATAGATAAGGAGAATAGAGAAATTATTCATAATCATGGTCGATGTCACACTCGAGCTTTATTTATGTATTTACGATAGGAATGAAACCAATCCGCAGACAATGAAAGAACTGAAGCACATTATTTCTACAAGTAGAACATTATTTCGGAGGTACATTATTTAATTTACCTGTAATTAAAAAATAATTTCCGAAATCTCTTACTTGGCGACTAGTCTTAAATTCAGTACATTCTCAACAGTTGTTCATGCAATTTTTGGAGTTGGATGACAGTCATTAATTTGTGAGTGAAAAAACACATACATGTGTGTGGGACATATTATTATTATGCCCGTGAGCCTTTTTGCCTGGTGCTAGGGCTGAATATGATTTTGATAGTATGTGTGTGTGTGCGCGCGCGTGTGATGGGCTAGCTGGCCATGTCCTCACCTTGATCGCCCGGTGGCGGCTACCTTGAAGAGGGCCATTAGGTCGCCTTGCGAGAGGCGTCGGAGGGCGGCGATGAGGGCTGCGAATGACGTCGGAGCCTCCGCCGTCACTCCGTTCGCCGTGGCCGCTTCAACGGCCTCTAACGTCCTCACGGCAGCCTGGACCGCATCCTCGCCACCCACGTGCTCGGACGGGGTGCCCATGAAGTTGTCCGCCGAATGGTCAAAGAGAAGGGTGGAGTAGGTGTAGGGTACAACGGCACCCTTCTTGGAGAGTCCTGTTTGGCAAAATATGCGTGTAAATTATTTCATTCATTGAAGCCGCTATGCAATCATCACTTTGTGTCCGCAGTGACGTAAGCTAATTTACTGTTTGTTAATTAAGGAAATAGATATATTAAAGAGGGCTGTAGGATATACTATATTGTTTTCCAGCGATTTTTGTGATTTTTTAAAGAATGCTTGGCGAAGCTCAGGTCACATTAATTTACTGCAATCGACTGTTATGCTATAATATGTGAACGCAATTGGTATTAGGGTATGGAATTAAATTGAAGGACGTATTTTAGGATAAAACCATTATAAAATATACTTAAACAATCATCGGTGTAAGTTTAGCATTAATGTTGGGATTAGTGTTGAGAAAATAATGTTATAATTGAAAGTTGAATGACATGATTTCATTTTTTACCATCCTTTTATTGCAGATGTTGTTTTGTTTTCACAATCCTTATGTTGCTTAGGTGCAGCCCTGCTCTCCACCTATTTGTGACATGATGGCATCCTTCCCCGTAAAATATTCCAGAGGTAAAATAGTCCCCCAATCGGATCTCCGGGTAGGGACTACTGGGAAGGGTACATCGGTCAGGAAAGACAGATGCAGGATAGGGACATGGAATGTAAGATCATTAGGGTTGAGAGGAAAGCTGGAGAACGCCAATATAGAAATAGAGAGGCTGGGTATAGACACCCTGGGAGTTTGCGAGATAAATTGGACCGGAGAAGACGACTACTGGAGTGACTGACATCGAGCGGGAGACGACCGAAGGATCGCAGGCGTCACACTGAAGATAGAATGTGACAAAAGAGCAAAGGCAATATTGCCGTGCAACGAAAGAATTTTGATGGTGAAGCTGGAAGGAGAGCCCATGGGCACAGCAATCGTGCAAGTATACATGCCGACGTCTAGCCATACAGAAGAAGAAACAGAAGAAGTGTACGAGAGAATGGAAGAAGTCTTCGGACAGGTGAAGGGGAAGAATATCTCATCATAATGGGACACTGGAACTGCAATCGTAGGAGAAGGAAAAGAAGAACGAAGCGTCGGCAATTACGGGTGGGGGAAACGGGACGCCAAATGAGAAAGTATAGTCGAGTTCTGCAATGAAAAGAATATGGCATTAGCTAACACCCTCTTCGAACAACAACGACGAAGGAGGTACACATGGAACATGCCTCGGGATATTGCAAGATACCAAATATACTACATACTAGTAAGAAGGAGATGCAAGAACCAGGTGAAGCAGTGCAAGATATACCCCGGTTCAGACGTACGAGAATCGTAAATAGCGATCACAACCTAGTAATCATCGAGAGTCAACTTCGCTACACGAAAATTAAGAAGACCATACAAGAGCCAAGGTGAGACTAAAAATTGCTGGCGGAAAAAGACAACAGAGAAAGATTTGCCACGGCCATTAACAGTAAACTAGGTGATGAAGGACAAAGGAGCACCGAAGAGAGATGGGATGTACTGAAGAGAGCAATCGGAGCAGTTGCAGCAGAGCAACTGGTGAGAAGGAGAGCTGGCACGAAGAAACCATGGATCACGACAGAGATAAGGGAACTAAAAGAAGAAAGAAAAAAATACAAGAACGCCAGGAATGATGCAGAGAAAAGGCTCTACAAGACGTTTAAGAACCAAGTCAACCGAGAATGCAAAAAGGCTAGGGAGTATTAGATAGAAGGATGATGCAAGGAAATCAACGAAAATATGAATTAGGGGAATGCTGAAACAGCATACAAGCTGGTGAATAAACATTTCGGAGAAAGAAGTATGAAAAGCAACAACATCAGGGATGTAAACGGTGATACCCTGATAGAAGATGAAGAAATTAGCAATAGATGAAAGCAATATGTCGAAGAACTCGACCAAGGTCCAAGGCCGCTGGAAGAAAACCTGATGAAGGATGAGGGTGAAACGAATGACGAAAACCAGGGCCTATACCTACTGAGGAGCGAATTCGATAGAACAGTAAAATACCTTAAGAAAAACAAAGTTCCTGAAGAATTTAAAATTGATGGAGATATCATCAAGGAACTCGGAAGCAAAGCCAGAGACCATCTGTACGGAATAATCAAAGATGTCTACAAAGATAGCTACGGAAGATTTCATGAAGACTGTCAAAGGAGTGTGACGAGGACAGAGGAATGTGAGGAACAACCGAACCTTGAGTCTTGTGCCACATGCATCAAAAATACTTACGCAAATAATAAGTCGAAGGATGGAAAGGAAAACTCAAGAGAACCTATCGGAAAACCAATTTGACATTAGGAATAACAGATGATTGAGGGAAGCCATACACAGTCTGAGAATCATGGTAGAGAAAACAATACAAGTGAACAAGAAACTGTATTTGGTGTTCTTAGCCTTGGAGAAAGCCTTCAACAATGCGGATTGGAACAAGATGTTTGGTCTGCTGGAAAAACTCGGAATAGATTACAACGACAGAAGAATAATCTATCAGCGATACAAGAAGCAAGTAGCGGCAATGCGAATGAGAGATGGAAGCCCAAATAAATAGAGGCTAAAATTAACAAAGGAGTTAAACCAGGATGCAACCTCTCACCTGCATTGTTCATCATGTACCTGGAGGAGGCAATAAGAGAAGCACAAGGCTTTAAATTAAATGGAATTAGGATTAATGGTGAAGAGATAAACATGCTACGGTTCGCCGACGATATTGCAATTATAGCAAAAAACCAGGAGGGTCTTCAAAGGTCACTAAACGTGTTGGATCAAGTTCTACAAAGATACAACATGAACATAAACAAGACGAAGACCAAAATCCTAGTATGTGGAAGAGAGAAGGGGAATACTGTAGTCAAACTGAAAGCAAACATATTAGAGCTAGTGGATTCCTTCACCTGTCTCGGAAGTACCATCACATGGGACGGATGAAGTACTAGAAATGTCAAGCAAAGTATAGTTCAAGCTGAGATAGCATTCACGATGAAAAGACAGCTGCTGTGTTCAAAGAAGATAGAACTTAAAACGAGGAAACAATACGTGAAAACATTCGTATGGAGCGTGGCAATCTATGGATCAGAAGCATGTACCATCGGGAGAGTAGACCAGAAACGACTAGAAGCATTCGAAACCTGGTGCTGGAGGAGGATGCTTAAGATCAAATGGGCGGATAAAATAAGAAATGACGAAGTGTACAGAAGAATAGACGAAGAACGGACCTTCGGGAACACCATGGAGAAAAGAAGAACCAGATGGATCGGCCACACTCTGAGCCACAATGGATTCGTGAAGAATATAATAGAAGGAAAAATAGAGGGAAGCCACGAGATAAATACATGGGACATATAAAGTAGGGAGTACATTGCAAAAAATACCAGGAAGTAAGCCAATTAGCATCAGATAGGGTAGGATGGAGGGCTTCAGTTAACCAATCTTAGGATTGAACGACCAATGATGACATCATTTTGTAATAATTAGAAATTAGTAAATATTCCTATTATGAAATTTACTTGGGGCATAAGAAATTTCCAAAGGTTATCATGGTAACCAGTGGAATATAAACGAAGTTTACTTAATTTTTAGCTTAAAAAATTTACTATATTCTTCGTTTTATTATTTAATCGAGAATGCTTTCTTTCTATTGTTATCCAAGGGAGATATTAACTAAAATTTGGAGGCCGATGCTGTAGTCTTCTATTATATAACTGGACAAAATTTATGTAAAAAATGTACTGTGGATGCATTGCATTAAAAATTTCGGGTTGCATCAATAAACATGGTTAATGAGTTCAATTCAAGGAAATATTCTACGTCCTACTAACTTGCATTGTTTTTGTTATTATTTAAAGTATTATGCAAATATTCCTGAGACAGTTTTATTTGCAGTTAACTGCAAGGTTAAATAATTTAATAATTCCTAAGTTTCCGGACGAATAACTTTAGTTTGTAACATATTAACTTAATAAGCATAAGATTGGTACATGTATACGCAGTTTAATCTTGGGAAAAACTTATTTAGCAGTTATTCCTTAACTTTTGGAAACGTCTTCCGTCACTAAGAGTTTGAACCAGGAATTAAAGAAAAGGAAATTAATTAGGATAAGTTTCACCCTTTCACCTATTAAAATGTTGTTAATTAGTATTGAATAATCAATGGTTAAAGCCTTTGGGCGTTCCTCCGCGTCCGGGTGTCTCTTGGCGACAACAGTTTCTCCAGCCATGCTGCTGGCGTCTTTAGCTCAGAACTGACGATGCGTCGATTTTGTCCGTCTTACGTAGGGGACTGGGAACCCTAGATTGGCTCTGATTGGTCGAGCCGGGCGTCAATATGGGTGTCAATGCTGAATACCCTTCTCCAGAAGCATGGCTGGGGAAACTGCTGTCGCCTAGAGACCCCTTGACGCGGAGGAACGCCCGAAAGCCTTAACCATTGTGAATAAACGCAGCGGAAACCCCTTAATTGAAAATTAATTTTTCCGCAATGACTAACGAGTCTCAAATTACGCTTCTCTTATGAAGTTGTGCGTGATATCTCACACGAAAGGGAAAAAAGAAATGTATTCGATTCAGGGAACGATGATTTGAAAAAATCACAATCTGCGGGGATAAGCATACAGAAACTCACCCCTGGCCATGGCTTGGCTCGCTTTGTTCCTCGATGGCGCGGCTGCTTCCTTGTTCTTGAGGATAAGGCGAGTGGTGACGTTAGTTGTGGCGCCGCTGCCGTGGTAAGAGAATGGCTCGAACAGATGCTTCTCTCGGCACTCGGAGCGCAGGAGGATTCCACCGACCTTGGCAGCGGTGAACTCCTCGTTGTCCTCCTCGTTCTCTTCGCTGCTGGAAGAGTGGCGGCGGGGCTCGCTCTTGGGTTCTTCACTCACGCTCTGCTCGCACTCGTGGGTGCTCCTGCCGAGGAATTGACCACAGAGATTGGAAAAAATGCTTTCGAAGAATAAATAGTGAGGAAACCTAATAAACCTAATAAACCCACTTGTGGAAAATGTCAATATCAATGAGTTAAAGATATCTAAAACATATTATAATAACATGAATAGACCATTTAAATGGCCAATGGCCGTTTCGGTGAATAATAATGAGTAATGGCAATTGGTTATCATAATGCTCAATAGATGAAATATCTAAATGAGTTAATGGCGACGTTGATCGATTTTTTCTACCGTTTCCTGTGAGAGTAATGTGATTGAGGAACGAAATATTCACGACTGACATTAGGCAATCGCTGCGAGAGATTCCATCGAAAATTATTTTTCAAGTTATTTGAGAAGCTAATAGATAAATGTACCTGATCTATAATATCTTGCAAAAAAAATATCATCCAAAACCGCTGATCTCTTTCCTTTGATTGTGAAACAGGAAATCCAGAGTCAGGAATTTGCCACGTACCTCAGCATATGACGTGCTTTGCTTCTTCCAGTGGGGTTGGCTTGGAGCGATAAGAAATATGATGTCCTCTCTGAGCAGGATGTGAGATCCTTGGTCCTGCGGATGGTGGTCATCGGGGTCGCACCCTTAACCCTTCTACCCCTCCCCCCGCCGCCCCAAAGCTCCTCCTCCCACCACATGTCTGCAAAAGCGGTGTATCTCGTCTCGCAGCTCCCAGCTATGTCCGTCTACAACGAAAGTTTAGGTTTTAATCACGAATGATATGGTTAGCTATGCAGCTTGAGCTAAGAGCTATGCGCGTTGGATTAAGATCCTGAATCTTCCAATAATCTCGGAACTTAATCCTTAGGATCTTATATGACATTTTCTACAAGCCGATACCAATATAGAGCAAATACAAGTCAATATTTTTAATTAAATGGACACTTAAGGTTTACATATCTCGCATGCATATCTATTCATCTCTCTGTTATATTTATGGGGTTAACATAAGTTTTTCGGAATCTTGGTACTGCGTGATTTGAAATCCACGTCGCATTAGAACCGATGGTAATGGAACATGGTCAATAATGTTATTTAACTCAAATTTGCTACGTAATGGTGATTAGTATGGTAATTTTGTAATAATTCTATGCATGCCATAGTATTAAAAGGTACATTTGGTGATTAGAGGTATTAGCCACGTCGTTTTATAGACTATTTGGAACAGAAAATAATTAAGTTATTTTTACCTGATATAGTCCTTCCAAATGAATTAATTATAAATACTCCTTTGAGCAATTCAATTTCTCCATATTTTTATCACGAAGCTAAAATATAGTTGAGCAATGCTATTATATATGTAAAAGCATTTGATAGAGTGAATAGGAAAAACTAATGATTATATTGCAGAAAATAGGAATAGATTGTAGGGAAAGGAGGCTAATACGCCACCTGTACATGTATCAGACTGCTCAGATGCGTGTGGGGAACGGAGAGTCCGAATGGGCAGTGTTAGGAAGAGGTGTGAGGAAGGGTTGCCCATTGTGAGCGTTGCTATTCAACCTGTGTGTAGAGGAAATGATTAAAGAGGCATGGGAAGAACGGGAGGTAGGAATGAAAGTGGGCGGGGAATTCGTAAAATCAGTTAGGTTTGCTGATGATCAAGCTTTAGTTTGTCAGTCAGCCAAGGGGTTGCAAGCATTGCTGAGTGAATTGGAAATTCAGTGTGACAGGTATGAGATGAGAATCAACATTAATAAAACAAAGGTAATGCGATTTTCTAGAAAGAAAAAGGCCAAGCTTAACATTAAAGTAGGAGGGCAAAAACTAGAGCAGATAGAACAGTTTACGTATCTCGGAAGTGTTTTGGATCAACACGGTTGAAGTAGTAGGGACGTAAGGAGAAGAATTGCGCTAGGCAAAGAGGCTCTCACAAGGATGAGGGAGTTCATGACAGGGACTTTGAGTAAGGATATTAAGAAGAGACTCGTAAGAACTTTGATATAGAGCGTAGCTATGTACGGCGCGGAAACGTGGTCATTGAAGCAGGAGGATAGACGTAGACTGGAGGCTTTTGAAAGGTGGGTGTGGAGAAGAATGGAGAAGGTGAAATGGACTGAAAGGAAAATAAATGGGGACGTACTAGGTATGGTGGGCGAGGAGAGGGGTTTGTTGGGAGAAATCCTAAGGAGGCAGAAAAAATGGATGAAGGGTGTATTGACCGGCAGCGGGATGTTGAAGACTATGATATAGGGGAGAATGTTAGCCAAATGAGGAAGGGCCTCTCTTTCCCTCCCTTCCTTCCCTCCGCAGTATCTACCGCAGTTCTTTGACTTTAGAAAGAATATAATGGTGAGATTGCAAATTTGGCATTCCACATTTAGATAGAGTTTTTCCTGAATTGTATTGAATAAAGTTATGCTCCTTCTATGATAATTTGGTTACGATTAGGGAAATATCTCATTATTTAGGTTTCTCATATTTACTTTGCTGAATAATACGTCTGAAGTGTTATATGGGTTTGACACCCTAATATACTGGAGTAAGGAGTCTCTCAAGGAACGATCACTAATGCGGCCCTTAAATTATTCTGTATATCCGTATTAAAACGCTAAGGAATCTGGTAGACGTCTGAATTCAAGCTTAAAGTTGACACATTCCTAGTGTCGATCTTCTAGCGTTTATACAATAGCTAGCCTCATACGAGACTTTCACCCTTGACCATTAAATTATCTGGAAGGAGTAGCATTCCTGTCAGACAAACAAGACTCATGAGATCTCTTTTTGTACAGGGATGGATCTTAGTGCGTTATCGAATACCGCAATGGACGGTGCAACTATTTTCTCATGTTACTGGAAATCAATCACAGAGGAACTCACCTCATATACAGTTTGCGACACTTTCAGATCGTCCATGGAATTCTGAATACTCGACAGCAGACCCCGTTTGAAGTTCATCACCCACGGCAACTCTCCTGGGAGTGAGCAGAGCTCCTCAACTTTCCCGTGTTGAAGTGAGAAACGTAATGGGTTCTTCTGCAGGGCTGCAGCGAATTCTTCCGTATCCCCGTATGTCCCTAAATTCTCAGGATCCAAAAGCTTTACGTCTTTCAGCTGTTGACAAAATGGAAAAACGTTTACTCTTGGTTACTTAGAAACCGAGGGCTATTTATAACTTTGGGCTCCATGGGGTTTGATTACTCACTGTGAGAGTCAGGTCACAGGGAGAGTCAAGTGCGGCCAAAACAGCCTTTGCTCTTATCATCATCTGTGATGGCTGGTCTCCGGGGCCAGTGGCCCCTTCAATTGAGGAAGATACATCCACTTCGTAGTCATAATGATAAATCGTTCCCGGATCATAGTTAAACTTTGATGTTCCTGAAATATTTCATGGATTTTATGATACAGAGAAAATATTGTTTAGAAATATTTGAATCAGATTAGAATCGAGTCGAGCCGAAATAATAAATTGAAAGAAAACAGTATTGGTGCTCAAGGAGGATAGTCGATATCCGAAAGTAATGACGCACTTCACTAGTATGTTAAATATACAAGTACAGAGAATAAATATTCATGCTAAGTGCGCATAACTTCTTTCATATGCTGGGCATTTGCTAACAAAAATACATTAATACCTTTACAATATCCTGCGCACTGGTTCATGGCCTTTTGCACCGTGTATCCTAAAAGTAAAAGATAAAAAAAACATTTGATAAATTTTTTGTTCAGGTAAAACGGATTGTTTTATAATGACTGAGTAGCTTTCATTCAGAATAATGAGAGCAATTTTGCAGTTTTCCATTTTGTCAAATGGAAAATCCACGGTTCACCACTTAACATATACAATAGTTTGTACTTTGAAACCATGTTTCGAACATGCCAGTATATAAGCATACTTGTATATTCCGACAGCTATTTTTCTCCTTGGCTATTCGACGACCTTAGTACATGGATTTGGTATAGCTTTAAAGAGATAAGCGGAATAGAGAGACAAATTTCATTGACGATTTTCGTATAGTAAATACGAATGCTCTTCAATTGTCACTTAATAAAAAATCACTCGCATGAATTCAACAGGAGAAGTCTCGATTAAAGGTGGAAGCTTATTTGATTGTTTGAGCAAAAAAAATTCGATACCACACTCAAAGATATAGAATAATGAAATCATCAATAATTATAGTAGTTGTAGAAATAGAGTGAAAGATTTTATTTTTCATTTCTGCCTCAATTTAGAGAATTATGTTAGTCTTTAATATGCCTTATTATTTTTATACCTTATTATGCCTTACTATTAATTCGTATATGAAGAGATTTAACTTATTGAAAAATAAATAGGGGCATTCCAAGGATGTTCTATAAACATTAAATGGGGAAATGGATGAAACATTCGTGTCGACATTTAGAAACTATAAGTAATTCCTACCTGATTTATATTTCATGACGGTCCATTATATTATTTGTAGAAATGTCTACTATTACATGTATGTGATGACTAATGTTAATAATATTCCAGAACAAGGATCAATTGTATCTCAAGAAGTAATTAATTTAAATTAAGAAACATTTTTATGTGTTTATAAATTCTTTACTTTGATTGCCGAATGGGTGATGTCGATATTTTACTCGTAGTTTCAATCAGAGGTAAAGAGAACAATTTGGGTCACACGTCCACAGTTTCAAAGAAAATAATTTCTTTTATCTTCGTTAGGAAGTATTGTCTACAAGAACAAAATTGGATATACGTACAAAAATAAGTCAGAAATAACAATGTTGGTATTAGCGATGGAGATTTGGGCAGAGGTCCTAATCTGTTCCAACTTTCAACGATTATATCAATTTTTGAATTAAAAAAAATTATTTTACAAAACTAACAGGTGTTGGTGCGGCATTTGACTGGTTTGTATTTGAAGTGTAAATGTAACTGTGAAATGGTTGTGTTCACTGGTATATACTATTTTTTGTAACTTGATATTTAAAATAAGCATTCTTATGCTAATCTTTACAAAATGGAATTTCCCGCAAATAAAAAACAATATGGATATTTATATTTTAGTTAGTATCAAAGATGTGGCAATCATCCACTCTTATCTTATTTACTCCTTTTAATTAACTATGTATTCATAGTATCCTGCAAGCCACCACTAGAGTGTGTGGCGGGGCGACAATACGAGACTACTTTTTACAAAAAGTACCCCCCTCCCTAAATGGGTCGGAATTTGATCCCATATTGTTCTTGGTAAAAATGGCATCTTAAATATATCTATTTTGTACTTATTCTCTCTAATTTTATATAAATGACCCCTCCTACTGTAATGCGATAGGGCTGATGATACATTTTCAACATTATTGCTAAAGAGGACCTCCTTCCAGTTTATACAATTCATCAAGTTACCCATGAGGGTTACATAAATGTGCTTTTAATTTCCTCATTTAATACATTTCATTAACTCTACGACATACATAGCATAAATTATTTACCAAAATAAGTTATTAAGCCAGGCATGACAAAATTTTTTATACCACTAGAAATATTTTTGTTTTCAATCCACCCCTTTGCATTTGTATTGGTTCATTCCATTACTTCTCATTGTATGCATATTTTAAAACCAAACGTAAATTTTGAAACTTTTTTCAATGAGACTTTAAATGCTGTAACTGACTGACGGGCTATAACTCATAAACGGGAATGGAAAAATACTTTTCCATAACCTCTGAGATTTATGGATGCATTAGGTTTGGCCTCATTTTTATGCAATTAACGAATTGAACTGTAGGCTTAATTAAATATAACAGGGAGAACCTCCCAGACTGGCCGACGAGTCGTTATGCTCTTAAGTTATCTAATCTTTCCCGGGTTCTTTGGAAGCATTTAAATAAAATAGAATGGATTATATTTTTCTGCAACCTACCATTTATAAAAAGCCCTTACATACAGACAGATAGGGAGATTATAAATTAGATCAATAAAGTTTGGAAAGTCTCAAAAAATTTGAGTGACCTCATAAGGAAATCTAAGTGAATCTGATTTTCCTCAACAAAAAATATCAACAAATATTTTCCGTAGGACAACACGATGATGATAAAATCCTGCATATATTATTTTTCAACAATATAGAAACAATTTTAATGACCTAATCAGAGAGATTAGAACTATTGTTGTAAGGCTGAAAAGTCCTAACACAAAGGAGAATTGTTTTTCACAGACAATTACAAGAAAATGCCAACTCAAAATCATAGCCTCCTGGTAAAGCTTCTTGTTTTGCAGGAGCATAGAAATTTTCTGATTCCGGATTCCAATTTGAAAACACATCGGTAGGATTAGTCTTCTTAGAGCGCGATTAATTTTTTTTCCCCAAGTTTAAATAGTTAACTGCACCGGGAAATGTGAATTGAGACTTAGTTGTTTTATCCTCCCAGTCATTCATGCAAATGGTCAGCCTGAAAATTTGTATCTAAAAATAATATTTTGAAAGCTTTCGCGCACCAAACTCAGTAAAAGAAGACAAAAATACCCAATCTATGACTAAAAAACTAAAAAATATAGGTGAAACAATTTTTAATCACTAGTTTAATCGAAAGTTATAGAAGTCAAGTTTTTAAAGGATCTCGGAGTAAGAACGAAAATGCCAGTACACATTTACTTCAGCGACAATATATAAGATACAATAAGATTAAATTGAAGATAAGTGCTTTATTACTTGGGATTATGTACATTGAAATGATTTATGATAATTTTTAGGAAAGTAAAAATTCAAGAATGCTGAAAGTCCAGGAAATGCAAGGAAAGTAAAAATCAATCTATTGTATCATGAAAATGTAATACTAATATTTTTAAGCGTGTCATGACAACCGAGATGAGGGGAACTTGATCAAATCCAAAGGGCAGGGCTTGGATTAAAACTTCTCGAAAGTTATCCTATTTAGTTATGTTGGATTGCCATATTCGTGAAATTAAGAGTTAATTATAAAATACGATAGAATAGTATTAATCGATCCGTATATGGGTCTTCCAATATTTTACGACCTTAAAAAATATAAGATATAGCAGGAAGTTCCTAAATTATGATGGTTAATAAATATTGTGGATGAGAATTAGAGGATATTTTACGTCCAGTGATTATTAAACATAGAACGCGTAGCAGAATATTCAGTCGAAGTAGTGGCCATTGGAAACAAAACGTGGAGAAGAAAACCTTGGAAAAAATTAGTACGTCGTGAGATGATTTCCAGATATTTGCGACTTAAATTAGCGGCATGGGTGACATTCCATCGATTTCAAGCTTTACGTTTTATCACTGCTATAGCAATGGATTTAATACCGGCACCTGTTGGCGTATTGGGGAAATAAGGAATTAGGAATTCCGTAACTTTTAACAGTAAAGTGATGGATTCGGATAATGATCTAACGGGAGAAATGTTCTATGCATTACACGAGTCTGATTACGTATCTTCTGAGAGACTTGAACCGAGGTTTTAATAATTTCAGAAAAGAATTCTTAATGGTGATAGGTAAACAAATCGTACGCAAAAGAGATAAAATACGATGGACGTTAATGCGTCATCATTATTTCAAACAGAAACATTTGAATAAAATTGCACGATTAATTTCGTGCAGTCGTCTTTATGAAATCAGAAATTAATATGGAATATAGATGATTTTAAAATGAGTGATGAGATACATACGCATGTTGGCTATTTAATAATGTTGTTTTACGATTGTTACAAAACATAGCAACGGCCACATGACTGGTAAATATGAATGTGGAAATCAACTTCACGGGCGCAAATACCTACGCGGATTGAGACTTTGCCGGTACTAATTAAGTGATCCGCGGCGGAATCGGCATACATTGATAAGACATCTCTTTTCAGACAAGCTATCTGCCGTTCGGTTTAAGGAGCCTTCAATCTGCAGATTTTTTCCTGAAAACAGAAAACTGTTCCGATGGCCAGCCCTGATTTGATCTGGCAGATGTGGCGCAGGTCACTTATCAGGTAGTAAGTTATTTGGCGTTTAAAAATGTCACATGCAGTGCAAATTTGAAGGGTGGGGCAATTAATTTCACTGTGCTACGTGCGAATTTCTTAGACATCGTGGTACTCAGTAAATTTTACGACTTGGAATGTTTCGGGACATTGTCCTGCAGTGGATTCATGCCTCTTAGGTCGATATTGGAATGTTCTGAGCACTCTCACGCCGCTGTATATATATTTTATCATTTAATACTTAGTTTTCATTCATCGTCACTAATTTATAAATTTAGTATGATTTAACTTTTCCATTTGAATTTATGAAGTTTCGTTTAAGAATGACGAGGGTAATTTAAAAAATTGTCCGAATTGAATAGAAATAAACGGCTTATCTCAGTGAAACTTTTTTTTATTTTTCAATGTAGTCTCTCTGTACACTAATGCACTTGATCCAGCGATGTTTTAATGTCTTGATGCCATCTCGAAAATTATATTCCTTCAGGCCTGCAAAATATCCGTCTACTTCGGCTGTTAGTTCTTTGTTTGAAGGGAATCTCTGTACACTGGGGAAACTTTTGAGCTCGGGGGGAAGAGATGGAATTCTGATGGAGCCAAATCAGGCGAATAAGGCGGGTGTGGTAACAATTCGTATCTTAGTTCACTTATTTTGGCCACGACAACGAGCGTGAGCGTGTTTTGTCTTGATGAAAGATGACTTTCTTACTCGCCAAACCTGTCCTTTTTTCGTGTATCTTTTGCCGTAGTTGATCCAGAAAGTTAGCGTAGTATTTTCCAGTAATTGTTTAACCAGTGGGAATATAATATAATCGGTAGAATCCCTTTTTTATTCCAAAAAACGGATGTGGTGATTAATCAACATGTTTCTACTGTTTTGAATTCTGTATTGTCTCTGTAGTAGTGGACTCAATTTTTATCTGTGGTCACAAACCGGCGCAGAAAATCTGGTTGGTTGCTCTTAAAATGGGTCAAACATTGATCGGAAATTTCCATTCTGTATGCGTTTGTGATCTTGCGTCAAGATCACAAACGACACCCATATAATAGATATTTTTCTCATATCCAATTTCACTTTTAAATGTGAAATACTCGTTCAGGTGACATCCCTAAGGCTTTAGCGATTTCTCGCATTTTCAGTCCGCGATCCTCCATGAACATTTTATGCACTTTTGCCATAATTTCTGTGCTAGTGGCACGTTTTGGAAGACCACTACGCGGATCATCATCTAAGCTGTCCTGTCCAACCTTCTCGTTTGTCCACTTGGCTACAGTGAAATATGAAGGAGCAGAGTCTGAATGTCCGAAAGTCGGCATCACTGCTCGAATCTCAATTATTTCCATCTTCACAAATCACCAGACGGGAAGAACAACAGAGAGGTGTCCGACTCACAGATCTCTTCCCAGAGAACCGTAAGCGTTACGTGTTTATCCATAAAATATTACCTATTACAACGCAGGAAACTCGTTGCTCTAGCGCTGGCATCTGGTAGTGATTCCGAGAACCTTTCAAACTACCCTTGTGTGATACAAATAAATTTAAGCTATAAAGTTGATGTAAAATACTAATTATTATGTGACCTAAAACGTTTGCACAAAAGTTATTTAAATTTTAATAAATTTCAGTAAATAATTTCGACGCAAAAATAATATGCTGACCAAAATTAGAAAGTGATTTAATAATAACATAATTATATGCTTACTTGATCTCTGCTGGCATTTTATAACCCTTTTTACCCTGAAATACCTGAGGGATACAGGTTATGGTTGTTATTATGACCTGATTGAATATTTGTTAAAAACGGAGGCTCAGTTAGCAATCCTGTTTACTTGACCTGCCGGCCATACTGAAATGATTATCCTTAACCCCTTGGATCCATCTTTGCATGACCCAATCTCTGAATACGGAAGTGATAAGGATTGTATCATCAGATGGTAGATTATACAGAAGATAAAGTAGCAGTGATAGTCTGACTGATGACGTGCCCCACTATCAACCTCCTTTCAACGACAAACCCTTCTTCTCTTATCATGCCACAAACTCATCTACAAATATCCTTCCATATCGATGTGACTATACGCTTGAAATTGTGGCGTAGGAGTATGCCACCAGCGTTACACATCCGCAAATTTCTCAGTGGCCACCCATTTAGAATTCATTCTTTTAGATCAATATTGGTCAATCTTAAAATGTTATCACCAACGGAGTCATTAAATTACTATTCACTTCGACCTTGCAAAATATAGTATTGCTATGCTATCTTAATTTGCGATTGTTCTTCGAATTACTTCAATTTTATCGTTATTTGGAATGATAATACGAGGGTTACTGTTTATATTTTCAGCCTAATAATGAAAAGACAATAATTTATTGTTGAAAATGGCATTATTTATTTTTCTAAGTGTTCTCTATGATACTCAATACACTTTTCCTTGCGCTCAAACCAATTTTCGTAACACTTTTTCCACTCCGATTGAGGTACCTCCAAGACATGGTTTTTGAATGCATCAACGGCTACTTCAGGCGCCGAAAAACTTATTTTCTAACTTTGGCATCTACGTTAAATTCCAAACATACATATGCACAAGTTTGCTACCTCATGTGCTCTGGATCTGATCTGGATCTGTGCAATGGATCTGATACTTCCTGTCCAGTCTTTGGGGAACACTTCGAGTGAAGTACACAATCTGCTGGATCCGAAACTAGTCCATGCGTTCGGTTGGTCGTCTTTTCACAAAGACTATTTATTGCTGGGATTCTTATGCCACCTTCTCTTCATCTTAGATAGCCTTGATTTCCTGTATATCGTAATTGTTAAAAATTGTCAGTATACCTTCTTATACGTGCATACATATCCTAATCGTTCGGTGGTCTACGGGATTTCCGGGTAATACGAACTTCGAGGAGAAGAAACTGATGCAATATGTATTGTCCTGAAATGATTTGACCGTAATATAGCGATGCAGTATGATCCGCGTCGCCACGCCACCTTAAAAGCATAACGACTACTCATAATGATCCCGAAAATTGTATGATTTAGTGAAATATTATGCAGCATCTACTTTTTGACTTGTTGGGTGTGCCTTGAATCAAGTTTATTATGCATTTCTGAAGAAGAATAGAATAATCAGGACCAGAATGGAAGGGCCATTAGATAGACTTAATGCTACATTGGCTATGAATTACTTTTTATATTCATTTTATCAAAATATTCAATACGCTATGCATGAATGAATTAATGTTTCAAAGAAGCTAATTTAACAAATATTCAGCTTTGAAAAAATTGGAATGGTACGCTATAATTGCTATCTGGTCATTAATTCACACAATGGATGCTAAAAAAATTGGGGTTCAAGTTTTCAAGTGCCCTTTGATCTTTTATCACCACTTGCAAGGCCGTTTAAGGTTTATGTGATATGGTATTCTTACTGATAGATCTCGCTGCGCATTTCCGCCTTCCGCCTCATTGATTAGGATTGATTGGGTTCATACTACGCCATTGGAATATTTTGCAAAAAACATCGGCGGAGTCGCCTTTACTTAGTCATTTCTTTTCAGCGCAGTTTTAAAAAGGTGTCCAGAAAAGTCTCTGTTAAGCTTCGTCTACTGTCGAGGAAAATCACTTTGGCAATTTCTATAATGGTACTCTACATTAGGATAAAAAAATGTAACTTGTGGAGTAACTAATATATAAATTTGAGAAGTTTACTATTAACTAATGCAATGTCGCAGCCATTTGCAAAATCACATACTCTCGAATGCTGACCGTAGGCTACCGTAAATTCGAAATGTTTTTCGGTACTTCTTTCCTAAAACTGAATTTGTTTTTCTGGACAATAAAATATCCGTGGAGGAACAGGCGGTTCCAAATAAGAGTGGAATTGAGTTCTGAAGTTTCATTTATCAAAAAGTATTTTGATTTGACGTTTCTGAGAAGGTGATGCCAATTTCACAAACGATTTTTTTCTTTTGATAGTGAAAAAAATTGGTGGTGCAGTAAATTTATTCTAACTCCTTAGTGCTTGTGGTGTAAGATGCATATTATTTCAATAGTATTGTATGAACTCACTTCTTCAGCAACTGTATGATTTAGTTTACATACACAGTTAACAGTTCTTAGACTGGCTTGATAGTTGAAGATAGATCTCTCCTAATGCAAAGCCCAACGACTAGTTAAAATCACAAATCCGGGTAGCTGGGCTGGTTCCTTTCGTTATACCGCCTGTGAGATTCCCCAGGAAGATCCTGAGCCCAAAGAATCACATAGCTTGGAAAAGGCTTGGATTGATTTCCGAAGATCATCATTATATTCACCTGTGTTGGGAGCTAAACATTCAGAGTGAACGCTATCTTCTGTATACAATCCACCTGTGAAAGCTTATTCTGATTGATTTAAGCTTCATCACGATGATTTCTACTCTAGTTATTTTGTTCCTCGGCAGAGGAGGATCGATAAATTTCCTCAGAAGAGGGAAAGGAGGAGTGGGAGGAATGGCGCATGTTTGGATACGCACGTGTGAGCAGCAGTTAAATACTGACCTTTTGTCATCTGTGAATATGACAGTCATCATTCCTTATTTTTTAATATATAGATGATTTTCTAAGGCACGATAATTCGTATGTTACTAGCATGACGGTCCTCATGCGATGTGCTCATTTGCTTGAATGGGCTTCCCAAGGATTTTACTGACACCGTCTCGACCATGGGCAGTAAAAGTTTTTTAAATTTCTTTAAGGAAGAATAAATTCTATTTTACTGAGTTTCTTTGCGGTTATTGAGGTTTGACATAAAATGTGTCTACTCTGCTTCCGCACCAGGATAGTGTTACCAGGGAAAAAGAATGAAAAAGTTAAATTAATCGGTTGTTTTTATTATAACTCATGGTTACCTGAATATATGAATTATATGAATAATTTTTATTAGAGAAATGAATAAAATTTACTTACTACGTATCCTAGGTTTTACAATTAGCTGCATAATTTTCATGCTGTTATTTGAATTACTAAACTGAAATTAATTCACCCCTTCCAAATACATTAATTAACCATGAACTAATCATTTCAAAAAATTGTTGTCAACTAATGTGGTTCATATCTCCTCGATTGGCTGTGAATGAGTCAAAGTTATTCATAGCATACAATCCCTGAGAAATATGAATTCTTTGCGCGTATTATCGATAAATAACTAACGCCTGCTCCATCGGCAACGATTCGCCTAATCCAATGCGAAATTGAAAATTTTGTATCATTATTCATTCACAAGGACAACGAAGATTTTTTACCGTCAAAACAATCGCTAGGGAGGCCAAATGTAAAATTCACTTCCCCTCCCCTTCCCTATCCTTACTTTCCGCATACATTTTCTATTCAAATTGATGAACCAAATATGTGACGAAATTACCAGTAAAGTGATACTCATGCATTTCACTTGTGTAAAGAAAGGAAAAGGAAAAAAAATCACTTACCCCCGTTAACTCCCGTCCCTAGGGTGACCAAAGCCAGTAGCACCAGGCTCATCCGGGTCCTCCCGGCTGGTCCCGGGCTTTCCATGATAGAGCACTATTTTCCACCCAATTAATTGTGTCTGTAATCCGTTGAGTCACACGAGAAACAAGTCCGTCGTTACACTTTTACCCAATCCCTTTCATCCCAGTCCTCTCCCTCGGGGAAAACCCAGGGGGTTTCGAGCGCGGTGGCACTGCGCAGGAAGACGAAGGCACAAGAGCACGTCGAGGTGGCTGCTCGGGTGCGGCAAAGACGCAATTGTGACGAGTCGGAAGGTCGACGAAGTGGACCAGACGGGCGCCCAACGCTCCTGTCTCCAGCGGGAGTGAATGACTGTGGTGTCTATATAGAGGGGTGCCCCTTGAGGTGGCGCTCTTCTTCTCTCATTGCGACTCCCTCGTCTCCTCCCCCGCTCCTCCTCCCTCCCCTATCTCCCGATCAGCGACGATCTCTTCTCGCTCTCCCCCTGCCCCTCTCGACCAGGCGGTCGCTTCTTGACGTCCTTGCCGGTCGCTTGCTTCCCTGAGGTCCACGCGTAGACGCTGACTCCCTTCCCCTCGCCTAGAGGGGCTACCTCTCTTTCATCCGGCGTCGCTGTAGCTGGCCGTCGGCAATCACTGCACGAACAAAACGTTACATCTCCGCATTAGTGAGTGTGAATGGAGAGGAGTACGTAGTGCACTCCTCAGTGTCGACGGGAGAGCCCTTTTCGAATCGTCTTTTCAAATTTACTTGTCCGGCAATCGAGATCATGGCATTTTTCCATTTTACTCTCGATTTACTTTTGGGTAATGTGGACCTGCGCGTAAACCACGATTAAAATAATAGAGCTACCTTGGAGCGTAGTAGTAAAATTGGTTTTGTCGATTTTTTCGAAAGTAAAGTCGAGTTAGTAGTCCGCCTAGTCCTCGATGACTAGCAACATCGACAAGGATATTACACAACTGCCCGAAGTTTCCAGTCGATAAAACTCCTGTCGATCATTAAAAGAGATGTGATTTAATTTTTACTTATTTATACCTGTATGTACCCCTTGAGATTAAAATTGAACACAAAAGAAAGAGAAAGTAGGTCGGAATGCCACTTTAAGGGTGAGGATTTTATTTCGTCATGCTTACTGCTTATACCCTTCACATAAAACCGCATACATATTATGAATATGCATTCCCTCTTGATTCAGTTAGTCTGCTCAGAAAGAAAAGAGCTCTCCTTTAGACACCAGATTCTTCTTTTTTATTTTTTTAAACATTGAGTTTAAATTTGTAATACTTAAAGCATAAAATAATTTGGGAGAATTACACAGAATTTCTATGAATATTTACAATTACATAGCTGTGCTTACTAACGCCCCACAATTTTGCACTTTGATCCCTCTTTCATATTTCATTGTGACTTGATTTAGTGATAAAATACATTTTGCCCCTCCAAGAATTTTTCAAGTATTTGTGGTTGAAGTGTTAGTTTAGGATGCCACTGATATAGAGAGAGTTCAAAAACAGCTGCTTTCTATAGGAAGAAGATCAAACGATTCTCGAGCAAAAGCCGCACAAGACCATCTTCATCCTCACCTCCAGTACTGCTGTCTCTTCCAAACCCCCTGCTCTCGTGGCATTTGCGGCAGATGCTTTTCAATAAAAAGTATTATACTATTTCTATAAACATATTTAATCAAATTCTGTCGGAGAAAACTGATATAATTGAAAAAGGAATCATTGAATTGAAATTCAGTTAAAAGTTACTGTGTTACTTTAATGCCATCTCGTAGAGCTTCGTAAAAAGCTGAAATTCACTGATCACTAACTGGTGAATTAGTAACCTGCCTTCCGCCAAGCATCGACGCTGTGATAGCTGGAATTCGGTCAGTCTAAGCTTGTCTTAATTACGGGTATCCCTTCATGCCTATAAGATTCAAAACGGCATCTGATAAAAGAAATTTTGTAGAAGACGAAGATGAAAAGAATTTGCTGAAGGTTGTTATTTCGAAAATGAAATTTGAATAAAATATATCTAGACTTGGTTTGTCATTTTTCGGGTGCTTTCTTTACTTCCTTATTTTTGATCGGATTTGTTTAGTCCGATATTCTGGTATTTCTTTGACGGTTTTAAAGGCTTCCGAAAATTTTATAAATTTCTCCTAAAATGCGATAATTCACATTTGTATGGAAGGGGCAGATTTTCATTATCATTAATTGCCTTTGACGAATTCCCCTTACCACTTTCCATATGTAATAACGATCCGTTGGTCCTTGTACGATCCCTAGGGATATTTTGATATTATTTATCGTTTACTATCATAAAATATAGTTTCATGCAAAATGAAAGTTACTCGGGGCAAAAATGGCTCAGGAGCCCAGAGCAAATCTTGATATATGGAAGGAAGAAAACATATATGGAACGTGCGCAAAATTTCTTGGGAATGAAATCATGAGTATGGATCAAAGTTCTTGAAAAAATTGAGATTGGTCTCAAATATCAAAAAACGAATCATCTTTACGCGATTGAGTCTATTAATAAATAATATTTTACCATAAAACCTGGCACAGGTGGGCCAAGCACGTACGCAAATCTACTGTTTTTATTTACTTCTCGACTATACCAAAGTGGTCCCAGATGTACCCGACACAACAAAGAAAACAAAAAAGTTTGGAAAAAAATTTAATTATTTTTCAACATAATCTAAGCTCTATACACTTTTCCCAGCGATGTTCAATAGGCTCGATACCCTTTTTATAATAAGAACTGTCTTGCTCCTCAAAATAGCCATTAACTGCCAACATCACTTCCTCATGGTTGGAAAATCTTTGACCACCGAACCATTTTTTCAAGTTTGCGAACAGAAAATAATTCGAAGGGGTTAAATTTGGAGAACTGGGTGCATGAGGTAGCAATTCAAATTTTAATTCATGAATTTTTGCCGTTGCAATAGCGGATTTGTGAGCTGATGCATTGTCTTGATAAAACAATACTTTCATCTCAGCCAAATTCCATCGCTTTTGCTTGATTTCTTTGCTCAAACATTGCAATAAGTTCAATTAATACTCGCTGTTGATGGTTTTTCCTTTTTCAAGATAGTAAATGAAAATTATCCCACGGGCATCTAAAAAACTGATGCCATTACCTTGCCTGCAGATGAATCGGCCTTTGCCTTCTTTGGAGCCGGTTCTCCCTTTTGAATCCATTGTTAAATTGCTCTTTATCTCTGATATGAAGTAATGGACCCATGTTTCATCCATGGTTATGAAAAGGCACAAAAATTTTGCTTTGTTGCCGTGAAACTTTGCTAAACACTCAATTGAAACATCTTCACGACACTGGTTTTGTTCGAGTTTCAGCAAACCCGGCACCCATATTGCACACAGCTTTCTCATCCAAATTTTCACTTAATATGTGATGTACCATGCTTTTTGAAATGCCTGCTAGCTCATGCACTTTCAGTCGATGATCGACCAGTATCAATCTGTGGATTTTCCTAACTGTTTCAGGAGTTGTCACCTCATTTGGTCGACCAATGTAACGCTCGTCTTGACAGCTGGCACGGCCTCGGTTAAACTCTGCCACCCATATTTTATTGTTGTAAACGAATGAGCAGACTCACCCAGAGTGAAAATCCAGTTCAGCTTTTATATTGATTGGGCTGAGGCCTTTCAAATAAAATTATTGTATCACATAACGATGACCAATTTTCTCCATTTTCACAAGTTCAATGAAAACGTTCACTATTGATGGCTGCCAAACAGATAATAAACAGCGTGGTGTCTTCAAACTTCAAACATATGCTTTATAGATTGCATACTTTCTAATATAGTTACATTTTTCAAACAACAACCACCATCTCTAGATCAGGCCGGGTACTTATGGTACTGCCCTCGTATTTTCGAAGATGCTTTTAGCTAATGCATTATTTATTTCATTTCAAACCCTGCAGTAGCAGTCAATGTGTTCGATCAAAAAGAAAGGTTCTACTTTTTTAATATAATTAGATTCCTACATATTAATAAATGGGCTGAGTATCTATAATCAAATACCACTAAGTAAATGAGAGAGATAGTTGAGACCCATACTTTGTGGAAATCCAATTATAAAGCACGAGGAAAGAATCAAAATCTGCGTTTCCACGGGAAATTTGCTGTAGAAACGCGAAGTTTTCCATTCTTTCATCGTGCTTTGCTACATTGATTATCCCACTATAATTTAAATTCGCCGATCATAGTTTCAATAATTTATATCGCCATTATGGTAATTAATGCTGTGGTCATATAATAGAGCATGCTTGGAGGGGAAGAAAGAAATAAGGATGATTAGATAGAAGGATTCATATTTTTGCCGCTATGAAGTCTTTTGCTGCGGCTTTAGATGTAGATGCACCTAAATGATGTAGGAATAACCGCATACTTAAGTAAATATTCATTAAATTAGATGTCGAGACTCGCTACTCGATTTTAATTGATAGTTTAAAGAATAACTTTTCCTTCACACTATGTAAATTTTCATGCTATAATTTTAAGTCAACGACTAAAAGCCATTCGCTGAGCGAAAGTCATCATAGCGGGGAGAAATATAGGAAGCTTCCTACCTACACATTCTTCCTTCTCCCCTCCTCCCATTATGGTATAAAATATTCTTGCAACCACACTAGTTATCACCTTGATGATAACACTAGTTGTCAGTGAATTAAGATTATATTGTGACAATTAATATTGTAGTGTTTTATTCTGGATGTCACGAATTTTCACCGGGGGACGCCTAAATATTCACCTTTAATAAGTCATTCGCAAATCTGATGGATTATTTTGGAGAATAATTCTTGACGAAACGGATCAGTTTGCCGTTGTACCAGCTGACGCATTTTCGCATGCTGAGCAGAGTGATTTCAGTTTTGACTGTCCTACGATGACAGAAAATTGATTATTAATTGTACGTAACAAAAGTTTTGAATAGGTATTAAAGGTGATACTTCAGCAGATGTCAAAACTTACCGGAAAATAACTTAGAAAAAAGATGAATGCGACACAGCGTCATTAATCCTTCGACGGAGTCCGATACGGCGACCTATGGGTCAACCGTGGTGTGTGTGCTTCACAGCAAGATCCGGGTCGCCAGTTTAAAGTTACATTCAACCGTATATTTTTGATGCTGGCCAACAGTTAAGCGTATTTGATTCCTCCGGATAAGCGCCTAATTAATAGTGGAACAATCGACGGGATTCGTGCAAGCTTTGCAGGAGGAACTGATCGAAGGTTGTGGCTGCTCTGAGACCAAAGTTTTGGAGGCTTACCGTGCCATAGGCAGAAAACACATTCCGTTTTTTAAGCCCCGAGACTCGGGTTTCATTCCTTACGGGAAGAGGTCCGGGTGGAAGAGCTTAGACCATTGATGTACGTAGTAGATTGCGTATGAGCATAGAAGATATTGAGCCATTGTGATAGGGAAACTGGACTGGAGTGCAGAGTCCAAGCGTGTGGAAGAGGGAGGTTGCGTGAAGGAGGGATGGCGGCGAGACTTGGAGCGGGCGAGGTCAGACGGCAGGGGTCGACTTTTGTGCCAATGGAGGAGCGAGGCCGGGAAGGAAAGAGGCGAAACGGATGCGAGTCCGTCGGGACAATGATGAGGATGACGGGAGGAAACTCTTGTGCTTATGAAACAAGAACTCGAGGAAAACCACATTTTCTCAACTAAATAAGCCGCGCGTAATAAACATAATGTTTTGTAGCATGTAATTGCCGAGCGCTATACAAGATCCAGCAGAAATACTAGTAGAAATATGCGTATGAATTCAAAACAAAATCCGATATAATGAGAGTCTCGAGATATAGGAGGGCAGCTAAATAAATGTATAGGAAGAGTATAGATATACGGGAATTATGGTGATTGAACCAATTGCTTGTTTGAGCTGCTTAAGTCTTCAAATCAGGCAGGACTTTATGAAAACAATATTCTGAGCTATGCAAGATGATTTTTCTACTTCATTATTGATATAAAGAATGGAGATCCGATTCCCGGAAATATTAATGGAGATTTAAATAAAATAATATGGAAGACTGAGTAGAAATAGAGTGTAGCATTGTACCGTTGAGCAAGCGGACGAATCTAGATTGGAAATTTTTGTTGCCCGGGTATGACAAATTTTGGAAAAATTGAGTCTGTCAGAGAATAAGGGAAATAAAGAAGCCTAGGAAAGAGTTGGGGAAGAGAGAGCTTTGACTATGAAAGAATTCTATGGAGGTATAATGAACATTAAAGAGTCAGAAAAAAATGCTCATGGAAGAGGGAAAAAAAATGGGAATCGATATTTCGGACGACGTGAGGGGAAGCAGTGATTACTGTCATATGGAGGATTAGATCAGAAAAACGAGCGGATAAAAGTTGTTTATGTTTTCCCGGAAAAAACTTAGGATGCATTATTTTTTTAGGAATCCTCCAATTTTATTAATACTCGGACAACTCATGTTTTCTGATTTGAATCCGCTATTTTATTAAACACTAACATTCTTCCTATATGTATATTTTTGCCAATTATTGGCGTTATGCAGAGAAAACTTTTGTGTTTGTAAATATTGTGCTCCGGACATTTTCAGTGATAGAACTTTTGAAGGTAGATGTGGGTCATGGAAGCCCAAGGGTTGAACTACTGACCGTAGGGTACGGGTTCGATTCCCGGGCAAGCCTCTCTCGAGCTCCATCAGCTAGACCCAAGCTGTATGGTTTTTCGGGTATCAGATCTTCCTGGGAAATCATAACTGGCACAGGGAAAGGAAATGGCCCCCCTACCCCTAATGTGTGAATTTCACACATCAGGGTAGGCGGGCCATCACCTGCCAAACCGACTTGATGTTTATGTACTCTTATTAAAATTGTTAGTTCAAAGGAATTGCAAGTCTCTGAGTTTCAAAATCATGTTATTTAATTGATTTAATATAATAATATAATATTAATTTGATTTGATATAATATTTCCTGGGTTTAATTGATACAATAGAACGATTTGTGTGAAGGCTTTTTCCAATTATTTGATGGAAATATTTTGTTGTTTTCATAGAATTTTATCCTTTTTTACCCTTTTCCTACAGCCAACTCTAACAGAAGTACCGAAGTCCCTCCGTATTATTTCTTCCGAGAGCCGGAACAATATTCAAAAGTTAGTATCCAATGGCCATCAACGAAAAGCTACTAAGGCCAACGTAGCCATGCATTGAATAACACTTTACACATCCAGATGAAAGAAACACCATAACGCTTATAAGACATGGATTATTAGTTCCAAAACCGACAGCAACCTGTATCGTGCTTTAGTTCCCTAAACAATGAGCCACCTTCAGGCGCCCAACTGTCAAGAAATGGTTAAGAGGATAATCAAAGGCAAGCCAAGCGATTGCATGATTTTACGATCATGGAAAATGGATTCCAAAGTACCCCTTTCTTTATCTATGAAAATTATGACTACATGATCATACTTTTTTCATGATTTGTTTAGTTTAAAAGTAATTATTTAAAGTAAGTATGCCATTTGTATCTTTGCTTAAATTGCGTAACTGAAAAACCTGAGTTCGGTAGTTGGCCATAGTTGATTTTTCATGAATTTTCACGGATTTCACAATCGTGTCTATGAGGATATGTGATAGCTGGAGATATATCAATGAATATATGAGTGATTTCCGCCATCCCCGAGGTTTAACTCAGACGGGTGAAAGAACCACGGAAAACTATTGAACATAATTGAAATTGGTTGTAATCAATAACATACCATTTTTAGACATTTGAGCAGTCCTATTAAATGCTATATAAAATTCCGTGTTTCTCGACATTCTTAAATTACATATAAGAAGCACACATAGTAAGTTTACTTCTTGGCCTTTGGTAGTGGTTGACTTTCATTTCGGAACATGTATGAAATAAAATCAGGATGGTATTTCGCACATTTCGGCTTGCGACGAAAAATACTGCGCGTGTAAAACCGATCACTGAATCAGTAGCTAAGGATAGGCGAAATCATTCAGAATTAAACAGTATAACAAGTTTCCTTGTATATTTCCTGGTCTTTCAATTAAAAAAATCATTTTTTGTAGTATTTTGACGACGTACAGTGCGTGTAACTTGTTCATTAGAAGAGAATCGATGCAGAAAATCTTCAAGCCACATTTACCCTTTAACTTATTGTAAACTTAATTGTAGGAATATTTAAATTTGACTTAAATAAATTCGTTTTTAGGCTTAATTGGTGGGAAAATACTAAATGGGTAATTTTCGATTATGAAGAGTTTTTATCTCATATTCATCCAACTTAAACTGTACGCTATTAGAATTGAACTTGGCTATTTTTCTTCTTTTTGAATAAAAAACATATGCTTGTCAAATTGCTGCGGCAAAAAGAACTGGAGTAATTTTAAACCCGAAGTGTCGAATGCTCAATCCTAAGGTTTGGAGTCAGGGATTTCTAGGGATCAATGAAATTCCGGTCTTGCAGTTGTTGGATCGCCGGCTAAGTTCAATTGAATGACCTTCCTCTTTATGTCTTTCTTTCTTAACAGTCTTACTTACTCTCTCTGCGCTCTAAATCTCAATTGCTTTCGTGAGCTTCACGCATCACCTGTGCAAGGATTTTCACAGACCATCTATTTCTACATTCAATCACTGCTGCCTGTCTCCACTACAAGCCCAGCCTTGATTTAACGACCCTCGTTTCCGCTCGTAAACACGATCAAAAACTTCCTATTTGAGAATAACTGTTCATTAACTGCTATTCACATTCATCATAAATATGCTGGAAAAATATTATTTTTAACATGAATGCATATAATAAACCGATCCTGTTAAAAATACTCGAATTATGGTGACTTTAGATTAGTGGGGTTGTAGCCCCTAATTATCAAAATCCCGGGTGACTCTTTGCTTACTGGATCTACCTATAGTAAGAAATGTAATCATTTCATTGTGATATTACGTGAAGTACTCATTGGTGTGCTAATCTGAGATTATGAATAAACATTGAAACCCATTTATTTATTGTAAACACCGAAGAAGCAAATGTACACGCCAGCCCAAAACGTCCCACTCCCTTTTACTGATGTGATAATTTCAGAGGTTTGTTCAAGTCAAATATAAATATTGTAGTCCTCTAAATCTGTGAACTAATCTGAGTTTATGATTCTTGGACTGGGCGGTACGACAAATATTAAATAAACTGAGAGAGTTTTTTTCGGATTCGGAAGCGTAATTACAAAAGTTTGTGTGAAATCTTTGCAGCTTTACATAACTTACGAAACTGTTGCTAAAATTTCATTAGCGAGCGTAGGAGACCGATTTGGTTTCCAGAAGATTTAGTAAGGAGGAATGTTTGAGAAATAACTTGAATTTCCGGCGCAAAGGTCGTCCGTCTTCTTGTGGACTTCGGTGTGTGTGCGTCAATAAAGGAGCCGACGCTTGAGAATGGCGCTCTTAAGATTGCACTACGACTTCCCTCACTTATTTCAACTTTTGAAACCTATCGATGGTTATCTCATGATAACATAAGTCTTCGTCATAGGAAGATGAATTTACTAGATCATTAGAAACGACTGGAAAACATCACTTCTCGACTCCAGAGCGGCAAGCACGAGAGTGTTACACTGAGGCTTACGTTCTGAAGGAGGAACGATATCGAGAGCTGTGAAACTCCACGATGACGTTATATTTGAAAGTGTATTTCGTACTTCTTCTAGACCGTTTTAATCATTTGACGTGTGAAAATGGACTTCGAACCACTAGATATTTTGCTGTAATTTCTTTAAGAAAAATTCATTACTATTCTAATGCTTATAGGTACGATGTGGTAGCTGTAGACGTGGGTCTCCGGTCCAAATCTTCGTCGGCATACGGTTCAGGGTGTCTCTCAGGGTGTTTCTTTTGTCTCTCACAAGATGCTCGACCATTGTTCTCTAATTTGCCCCTTCTCCAAAAATCTTGCAACCCGCATGCTCTTCAAGCCCCCTTCCAAGTCCTTAATCCATCTCTTCCACGGACTTCCCTTCTCCTTTTACCCCCCCTCCCCGCCAAATGTAGCTAACTCCAAGCGATCTAGACAAGCCAGCCGTCGGGACTTCACGCTGCCTTCGCCTCTGAGAATTATTTCTGTTTTTCTAATATTTCTTATTCTGCTTGTTTCTTCCTATCTCACACGAGGCCATAAATCCGCCGTCATACTTTCCGTTTAAATAGACGCGAAGAATTTTATCAGGCCATTGGGATAGCTCACACTTCTGATTCGTGAGTCACCACCCGATACAGGGTCCTTACAATATGTATCGGTACTGGTTCCAAAAATCAAAATTTATTGCATTTATCATTACAATTACTTAATAATCTTCAAAATACATTCCTGCATCGATACACTTAGTTCAGCGCGTCTGCCACTCGTCAAAAGCCCGCTGGAAGTCGGTTTCCGGGATATTGTGGAGAGCCTTTGCCGTCGCCGCTTGAGCCGCCTTGATGGAGTCGAACCGATATCCTTTGAGCTTCTTTTGAGCTATCCTTTGAGGTAATAACGTTGTCGAGAAAATCTTCATCTTCCTGGACGCAGTCCAAAATTTCTTGCGAAATTTCCACCGGCGACAGTTTTTGTTCCTCGCTCAAGACTTTCGGCACCAGCTTGGCGCACACTTTCCTCATCGCAAGATCCTGTTACAATGGTGTGGACGGTTCAGACTGAAAGGCCGTCTTCTCACTGATAAGGGCGATAGTTAAAACGCCTGTCCAAAACTTTTTTCATTTTGACCACCTGAGCATCGGTTCGAGCGGTTGTCGGGCGTCCGACGCGGTGCTCGTCTTTGACGAGCTCCCGGCCTTCCTTAAACATTTCGTGCCACTCAAAAAGTCTTGTGCGGCTTGAGGCATCATCCCCATAAGCCTGTTTAATAAGTTCAAGGGCCTCCAGCGCGGGTTTCCCGAGTTTAACGCAAAACTTCACAGCGTAGCTCGACGGTGCGCTCCATGCTGGCGTGACGACACCACAAACAATCACACGTCACAAAAATCCACCTCCTGTCTCAACGCATGCCCGGAGCCGACTGAACTAAAGTTCGCCTTAGTGGTGGGGGACCCCTCTACCGAGCCGACCGGTCGGACCTCCATCCACCGCTCCGTTGAGGCTACAGCGAACCTGTCACGATACTTATTGTACGGACCCTGTATTAGCAGTGGAAGCACTATTCCCAGTCAAAACTGGACGAAGTCCCAGCTTACAGTGGGTTGTATAGAGTTAACTGTGCTTCTAAATTGTCAGGAAGCAATCGACAGCATAGGAAAAGTAAAATATTCCTTCTTCAAAGTGCACTAGTGCTGTCCTATGTCTCCTATCACCTTACAAATGATAAATTTAAGTTTTACGACAATTGTGAGGAGAGGATTGACTCAACAGGCTTTGGCGCACCATAACTCTTTTGATTTTGCGTCCTTTGATCCCACGCAGCCTCAAATGAGTATTCACCGGAAAGCCAGAAGAATTCCTTCCGCCTCCGGGAAAAATTTTCCCAAGTGCTCCTTTTAGTTATACCCCAAACACGGATTTAACGTTTTCGGTGGCAAAACGTAGCATAAGCACTAAGATTGCTTTACCTTCATCCTCATTTATTCAGTTCTTATTCCATCATCTCCTGACAGCTTTCCTGTTCTACACCTATTTTAATTTGTACTGCACACTCATACTTGTCTCTCGGCCTTCCTGGCGGAATATTCCCTTCAGTTGTCCCTTCTATTATGTTTCTAACTAATACATTGTGTCTAAATGTGTTTGAGTCCAATTGATCTAGTTTTTCTTTGCCGTAGAGTTCTCCATATGGCCCTTTCCTCCTTTGTCTTTCTGTACACTTCTTCATTCCTCACTTTGTATGTCCATTTAATCTTCATCATTCTCCTCCAGCACCATTTTTCAAAGGCTCATATTCTTCGCCTGTCCACTTTTCGAATGCTCCATGTCTATGACCTACTGAGTGTCCAGCATATTTTGACAAATTACTTCCTTGTCTGCAACCTCAGGTTCTTTGAACATGGTGGTTGCCATTTTTTCGTGAACGACTTCTTTGTTTGTGCTAAATTTTGCTTGATGTTGGTTTGACTTCTTCCATCGCAAGTTATACTGCTACCCAGGAAGATTTGGAATTCCACTTGCTCTAGTTTCACTCTTATACTGCATTTAGTAATGCATTTTAATTGTACTAAAATATATTGTGATAACATTTAGCCTTGTAAATGCTACCAAAATTAATTTATTCAGTATCAATACCCAATTTTTCCCTCCATATTTGAAGTTGGAACTTCCACGGCATTAACCTATAGCTTTACCCACCAAGCTTTTACACTGCATTTTTAAATATGATTTTATTTTTCACAGAATTATTTCAATAAAATCAAAAATAAAAATAATAGTTATTCAAAGAAAATGTATTTTAGTCACTCAAATGTAGGCATCAAAATGAAAACTTGTTTTTGTCAAGACAAATCTTAGGGGAATTTCATCTGGGTCCAAACTCTTCACGACTGATAAAGTTCTCAACTCATCTAACTGATTATACTATATACCATTGCGAAACGATTAATCACATGCGTCGTACATATTGAAAGATGTTTGTCCAGTCGTGGGGGATGAGTAATCGGAGCTGCTTACTTTTAAGGGGCCAAGGTATCGCGTGCCCTCGAAATTATTTAGTTTTTGTGTGAACAGAAATAAATCAGGTGCAAATATTGACGTTATATTTCCCAGAATTGATGCTATTATTTAACTATTCTGCGGAAACTTGCAGAAAACCTTCAGACATTTAAAGGGTGGTGAGTCCGTAAGTAGAATTCACGCCTGGGTGCATCTATGAGCTAATATTTTATTGCTACTCTGCTCTGCACTGATGGTATTTATTCAATATTAAAATATCATATAAATATCTTTCTAAATACACATGAGGGGAGATTACCCAAAAAAAATACCTTACTCAATGAAATAATACCTCCATGTACCGTTCGGAAATTTCACAGGTTCAATCACCCTTCAACTTTCGAAATATATGACAACTTTTTCTGTGTCCTTACAACTTTCTCACAGGAGATATACAGATATTTATTCATTCATTGCATCTACTCACTTTTGACCTCAAAAAATCCAATATAAATGAATTATTTATCATAATATACGTACTTTTTTCAATATGGGCACTATCCAGCTTCTAGGGCCATAAACCATAATTTCTCAAGTCCCGATTGCAACAGCCAGCACATAAAATGTAAATTAGGACGCACATTCATGCAAAAATGGATAAACTAAGAAATGAAGGTAATTTTATCATGAAGGTGACTTCATACACGATTGAGCTAAAAATAGAAATCCTCTGTAATGAATATACATTTGTTTTTTCTAAAATATTAGATGGCAACAGTCTAGTTTTGTTGTAATTTCTTCGCTTGGAAACATGCCATGGGAAGTTTTTCTTCGTGATTATTGTCGTGAATTCTATTTACATTCGTGACCTAGATTCCATGTTTTCCCCCACGCCGTCCCCTTTCCTGCCCATTCCCCAGTCGAGCATGCTCTGGGAGGAATATGGCACCCTGGGGTGGAGGAGGAGCATTTATCGGGTCAACCATCAACTTTGAATTTGCATTACCTCGCCTTTCAATTCGGTTCTCATTATTCGGATTTTTATCTCCAAAGGTCACCCATTTTCGCTCACTGATGTTCTTCATGGAATTTCATTTTTTGTAACTGTGCCATTATTCTTGGTTGGTTTTTATCGATTTCTCGTTTTTTCCCACAGCTCTTTGGATTTATTGGATCTTTTGAACTTCAGGGTCTCTAAATATAGTACTCTGGCGCAGTAGTTAACTCCACTCAATCGCTTAGAAAAATAGTAGGTAAGGGCGTGAACGTAGTTAGATAGTCTTATCCTCATGCTCTGTGTCTGTATTATCCTTACGCTTGAGTGAGTGTGTGTGAATATATGTGTACATATATATATATATATATTAATATATATATATATATATATATATATATATATATATATAATGTATGTATATATGTATATATATATATGTATATATATATATATGTATATATATAAGTATATATATATATAATATTTATTATTATTAGGTAATCTACCCGTTAAGGTAGGTTTTTGGATGGACAAAGCTACTAATTAAATAATTTGTGACTCCTAGCAAAACACAACATCCTACTCTACATCAGGTCCCTCTTCATCTCTGAGTACTTTCTTCCTCCCTTCATCCCGTCCAACATCCCTATCCTGTTCCTTCCCTTTCCTCGTTTGCCCAACATTCTCCCCTCTATCACAGTCTTCAACATCCCACTGCCGGTCAATACCCCCTTCATCCACTTTTCCTGCTGCCTCCATAGGATTTCTCCCCTTGGGAGAAATCCTATATATATAATATATATATATATATAATATATATATATATATATATATATATATATATATATATATATATATATATATATATATGTATGTATATATATACACATTAAGGGTGGTTTATGAAGAGAGATGGACGGGAGAAATGCATAATCATTCAATACAAAGGTAAGAACCCTCAGCCTCAGAGATACTGGGTGGAAGGGGGAGGAGCGTATCAGAGTGTAGGTGAGTCAGTATTAACGTGACTGAAATTCATCTGCATGGCTATCTCTTTACCAATATTATATTATTTGAATCGTTGGTTAACATCACTTCACGACCAATAGCTCGCCTACATTATTTACATTAAATTTCTGTTTAAAATACGGTTGATGATGATGAATATTTGTTGCGTGAATATTCAAGTAAGCATATGCGTGTGTTAAACTTCAAGTGCATGCTAGGGACTCCACTAATTTACTTTTTAACTGCAGTTTTAGAAGGATAGACAATGCATGTAGTAAATGTTCACTCGTTATTCGAATGATTTATGCGCCAATTTCAGTATATCCGTGTCTCTCGTGGGCCCTGATCTAGATTTCATGGGGTAGATTTATGAGTCGCGCTCACTTGCAACGGCGAGTTTGATAGCGTCATAACTAATATTCTCCGTCGCCTATTTGCGAAACAGGAGGAGGCTCTGTGAACATCGAAAATTAAAGCACTTAACTTTCCTACGGAAATGGAGCCACTTGGCCAGAATCTTTCAATGCTCTTAAAAGTCACTCAACCTCTCCCAATTCCAAGCGTTCGTATTTTTCTCCCCTTCCAAATACTATCCTTTTTTTTGTCTCATGACCATATACGGTGACACCCCTAACACCCAAGCAGTATTAATAATTTGAGAACCCTTTTAACCATATACAGACTCTTATTTCATTCCCCATCCAAGTACTTCTTCAATTATTTTTTGGCAATCAATTGGATGGTTCTGATGCATAAAGAATTGAAGTACGCTCTCAAAAACCTACTTCAGAACTCCCCCTCATTTCCTGCAAGTCTCCGGAAGCCTCAGAAGGACGCAGTATGTACAAGAGTCGCGCAAAATTGAGTTTCAACGAAGCTTATTTTTTAAAAGCTCTTTCAGTATGAATTAGTTCCAAATCCTGTTGATCACAGGTTTATGGTATATATGTATATACGAGGGGGAGACATTTTTTCTGAGGTCGGAAACTTTTCAGACCACCCTCGTATGCTTATGCACGCGTGTGTGTGTGAGTGTGTGTGCATATGTATGTACAGGTATATATATATATATATTATATATATATATATATAACACTTACCTGAAAGACAGAACTCTTATATACGAGGGTCATCCGGAAAGTAGTACCCGTTCGTGCCGCATGAAGTGCTGACGACGCGAGTAGCCGCTGGACGAGGTCAGATAGCTTCAGTGGCTTGTCTGCCTTCTCTGAGCCAAGTTGCGTGACGCTAGCATTGCCTGTGTTGTTTCTGTGATTGTTTACAATGTTTAAAAAAATTGAGAACGCCGCCAGTTGTGAAGTGAGGGCAGTGATTAAATTCCTCAATGCAAGAAACGTTCGCCCATGTGATATTCATCGCCAATTAAAGGAGGTGTATGGAGACAATGTAATGGACGAGTCGTCTGTTCGGCGGTCGTGTCGCAACTTCAACATGGGGAGGGGGAACACACACGACGATGAGCGTTCGGAGAGACCGTCTGTCATTACAGACCAACTGGTGAGCTCAGTTGACGAATTCGTGAGGAACGATCGGCGCGTCACAATTGATGACATCTGTGAGCATTTTCCCAATGTTTCTCGAACAATTGTTCATGAAATTGTTAAACACCATCTGCATTATGCAAAAATTTGTGCAAGATGGGTCCCTCGCGTATCTCAATGAGCTGGCGGCGAAGGACTATGCAGCAGGAATACAGAAACTTGTCACACGTTATGACAAATGCCTTAATTTGCTTGGAGATTATGTTGAGAAGTAATTTAAAGTATCCTCTTTCAAATAAAATTTTTTATGTTTGTTAATATTTACTTTTGTGTCTTTATTTCACGAACGGGTACTACTTTCCGGATGACCCTCGTACATACACACGCATATATGTGCGTATATCCCTCTTCCTTGCTTCCACGAGGAGGAGGGAGTTAATTTCCATTGTACGGCCCCAAAAAATTGCTCGTTGAAGGAATACGATAGGCTTAGATTGGAGGCTTTTGAGATGCGGACGAAGAAAAAGATGGAAAAAATAAAACGAATCGAAAAGAAAATAAACAAAAAGGTTTTAGGCAGGTTGGAAGCTGGTAGGAGAGGAGAGAGGATTGTTGAGAGGAATCGGAAGGAGGCAGGAAAGATGGATGCAGAGCATTTTAATTAGGAATGGGATGGTGAAGACTGTGATAGAGGGGAAGAATGTTAGTCAAACGAAATAAGGGGTGGAAAAAAAGATAGGCATGTTGGACCGAATGAAGGGAAGTAAAGTGTATGTGGAATTAAAAAAGTTTAATGTTGTATGGGGTATCAGGCCGTGTTTTGTTAGACGGAGATAAGAAATTTAGCGGTGTTAAGTTTGTCGATCCAAAACCTACCTTAAACGGCAGACTACCAAATAATACACAAATATAACATCTTTTGTCACAGTAATGTGATACACGGAATTCGGACAAAAAAGAAGAGTATATCGTTTTAGACTTGGTAGGTCCCAGTTATCCTCGCCACCTTCCTGTGAGAGAAATACAAAAAATGAGTCTTTTCTTTGGCGTGAATCCTTTTTTTCGTGTTTAGTGTGTCACATTATTGTAAGGAAAAGAGTTGTATCGCCACATTATTCATATTTCGTTGGACATTACAGAAATATTTTACACACATACATATTTATCGAATTGATTTTGTGTAAAAATTAAAAATCTATTCAATTAACTGCAAATTCATAAAGAAAACCCTGCACACTAAAATAAATTGGGTAGCCTGCCTACTCCCCTGAAGAAAAAAGAATCTTTTGAGCGTCGTGAACAAGTATTAATCTGTAACCTGACACATGAACTTCCATAAGATTTACCAACATTTTTTTTGAATAACATAAATTTATTAATTTTTTAAATGGCAATGGTTCCAGAATGGCCTGGGAGCTCCACGCAAGCTTCTTTCGGATTTTGCTCCAGAGTTTGGGTGACCACATTAATACACGTATGTACGGAAGTTTTGTAAAAAATATACTCCTTGTGCTCTTTAATTTTTTCTAGTTTATCATTTTGTTGGAGTGCCATTACCCATTTGGTTAAGGATAGTCTCAAATCAAAGAGGATATGTATCCCTTGTCAATGACTGTTATAAAAGATGACAAATATAACAAGTTTCGCAAAGAGTTCATTCAAATTTCTCTGAAGAATACATGTAAGCCATGTCTTATAACGCCTCATTAAACTAAGGTTAACTTTAACCCCCAGTGAAGACCAAAACTCAATTTTATGACCACTGGTTAGGTTCAAAACTGACTGCTAAACTGCCCAACAGCTGGCAGAATGTGTTAATAAGGTTATGATGTTCACATTCACAAACGAGCAATATTCTTTGTTTGTATAGTCGGTTTTATCGATAGCCATCAACCTGAGTTAAAGTTCACATTAACTAACGACTAGATTCAACGAGACATCATGAAACGGAGTAGAATAACAAAAGAAAATTGTGCTACATTTTTTAACATTTAGCTAAAAAATAGCTTTATGAATTTGTTTGTAGCTTATCGAACCGAGATAATGTATGTCATTCCTTCATAATCTTTGGGCCTTGTGACAGATCGCATGAAAGCTGATTGAAGATTACTTATACAAAGAGCTGGGTCTCCTATTTCAGATCAGGATGAAAATATGGAAAACTTTTATCTAGTGCCTAAGGTGTGTATAAAATACTTTTACGATATACCGACTCAGCATTTCAAGTTTTTCGAACTCAGGCGCTAAGCGCATGAACATATGCCCAATCGCTTTTGTGGAAAAAAATAAACAGAGTTTTGCATCGCCGAAGAAAGAATTTTTTGCAAATAGCTGCATGCGCAGTATCCTATGACTCTATAGACCCAATGCGCCTTTCGGGGGTTAAAACTTTACTTCCAGTCGTGAGAGCACTTTTACGATGAAATGTTTTAATGTTCGGATATTAACAAACGTGAATTTAATTCACTATTTAAAAACAAATGTGTTCTAGATATAGGTATATCTCATCTTAATTTTTTGCGAACCTTCTAATGCAAGTAGATTGAAAAAATTTAAAAAATATTATGAACAAATAGTTGACTATTAATATTTAGCTTAATAGCTAAGAAAGAAATAAAGAAGGAAACAGGGATTAACAGATTTTGTTGATACATCGTCGTCATACATATTCACGACAATAGCAATGAGTTACTTAAGGACAAAGGTGCGCGTCATAATCAACGCCTATTACATTTATTCAAATGAAAATCCCATTTAAATTCCCAGATCAATGACGTTGATGGCATGAATATATTTTCTTCCTGCTGTGAACTGCGCGCCTCGGCACTATCCATCGAGCACTCTTCAATATCGACCCCCAAGGGGTTATCACCCGTCAACAGCGCCCATTTTCTCTTTTTATCGCCACTTCCCTACCCAGAAGGACGTAGTCGAGTGAAAGGTCGCTCTCCTCACACAAATAAATAGAGTAATAATAAAAATCCAGTGATGCGACCCTTGACACCTGATCTCCCCTTCCATCCCGCCACGCTCCCTTCCCTACGCGCAGAATGTGGCATTGGCCGACCGTCCTGGGAGATCGTACTGATTCCTCAGCAAGGGGCGAGCATCCTAACCGCCGCAGGAAAAATACGATTACGGAAAAGGGCTTGGAAAAAGTCTGTAAAGCTAGCAATTGTGTTCCATGCAACTTGTTTTCTTTGATTTTACTACGAAATAAGTGGTCACGATAACTACACAAAAATTATTGTTGCGAATGAGATCATTTAAAAGTCCCTCTTAGTTTTTTCTCGCAATATCAGAATTGTTACATAATCAGATATTCACGTAATCAAAATGATTTCATGGTAAGGAATGATCACTATCTCATGATCAAAAATAAATATAAGAATGTATTTCTTTCAAAAAGATTTAACTTCGAAGTTTCAATTTGTTATTGTGAACGGGTAGGACCAATGGTAATTTTTAGCATTTTTCAGTGGTACACCGACCCATACTTGGGGTACTGTGTGGTGAGCACTTCAAGCGGAATACACCATCCGTCGGAAGGGACGTTGAACTGTGGACTCATTGGCGTCTTTCGTTTGAAATAGGCTGATGCCAACGCCGGATTTCTTTCCACCCTTTCACTGATCCCTGAATTCCTACTTCTTCCAAATTGCTCCCACCTATCTCCAATGGCGCAATCGACCTTAGCTGCTCATCGTCTCCCCTGATAACAACTACTATTACATTTGCTTAATCCTTAAAAATGTAATTTTTTCATTGTCTTCTCGCAATATTTTTCTCTAACTTCAAAAGTAAATTATTGAGCAACTTCTTCAAGGTGAATGCTGTTAAGGAATCCATCAGTTTTTAAACTCGTGCTTTCCAAAACTTTGAAACTTAAACTTTTAATTCGGAATACTCTGAGTCCATGCATCAACATGTAAAACCATGAGGAATAGCTCAGCAACCTCCGATAGGGAGATCATTTGAATAATATATAATGGGAAAGCTATGGTGCATATCTGGAGACTTCTTATACTGAAATTTTCATTAAATTTTAAAATTTCCCGATACAATTGCGGGTCGCGATAATCCAGGGGTAGAGCGTTGGAAAACTGACCGGAGAGCACGGGCTCGTTTCCCGAGCAAGGCTTTCTTAACACCTTACCCCAAGCGTGATTTTTCCAGATGTAGATCTTCCTGGGAAACCATAACCGGCACTGGGAAAGGAACTTCTCCTACTCCGGTAGGTGTAGGTACCTTCGAATACTCGAGTTTAATATGATTGCACATATTTTTTCCTTCCACCAATATCCCTAAACATTACTTTTTTCGACCTTCATAGGTTAATTATATTCCTGTGGCATTCATTAATATACTATATATTAATTCACATGGATATAGATATAAGGAAAAGGGATAGGAACACATATAAAAGACAAATACAGGAGAGGTGGGGAAGGCGGAATCGAGGGGATCGCAAGTGTAACAATATATCCTTGACTGGGACTTGAACACCTGATCTATCGAGGAAATGTGATTTAAACCGGAATCTCCTGGGGGTTATGAATCAGGGCACTTGGTCGCATAATATGTATAAATGAAGAACCTCATCCTCATTTATAGAACGCGGCTAAATAATTCGGTCAATCGAAGCTATCGATATATTTCACCATGAATCGAAAGATCGACCAATGCGATATAGCAGTTTATTCGTTTGAAATCATGAGAAGACCATTGCGTTATGTGTCATTTTTGTTTATTACTTCCCTTTTTCCCTTTGCAGTTTGCTTTTCAGGCGAAATTGTTGAATTCGTCGTTCCAAGTCAATGTAGTGAACAAGAATATTTTAGTATAATCAAGTTACAATGTGTCCATTGTGATCAGGATGCTTATTTACGACCCGATGCAAATGGTGAGGCAAACATTATATTGATTTTTCTGTTATCTATTATCAGAATTGAAAATAACCGAACTTTCATGTGCAGGACATTCTTGTACGTGTGAGGAAAACGCTATTTTAGTTTCTGATTCGGATGAATTCCCCAAGTGTCGCCTTTGTCCATCAAATCACAGACCCTCTACTGACCGGAAAAAGTGCCTTCCATGTAGTGACAATTCCTCAGTGGAAGCAACCTGTGACTACTGCGAGGTTGGCGAAATTCAAGGTAAATAAATAAAGTCATAAATTAGTAAAGCATGTTTTTGCCTTTTTTTTCACAATCAATTCCAATGGTGTACATTTCTTTTGGGAGTCGTCGCTTCACGCCAAGAGGTTACAAACCTTTTAAAAAATTATGATCTTAAGTTCCATTTTCTTTTGTATTTCATAGTATGGGTGAAGTAAATCCTACTATCCTTCAATCACACACCTTGGAAACCAGTATTTTCAGAATTACATGTACTTATTGTTATTTTTTATATTACATGTATGCATTTGGTTCGGATTAAATAATTGGTGTTGGAGTTATGTCATCCATAAAAACATGTTTTTGCCTTCGCAATTATTTGTAAATTTGGCGTGGTACTGTGAGATTTGATTTGTATATGTTTACCGAATTTTTAGCATAAATAATTTGAATACGAGTGATATGAATTCCCATGACGGCGAAAGATATGATAAATGAACTCCCCACATTAGTGTGAAAAGAAATTGAGGCTAACTGGAGTCCCATGTAGAATTGATTGGTTTTTTCTTCATTGTGTAAGATGGTGTCTTTGTATGTTGATTGATGCCACCTAAAGTTATTTAATACCTGAAGTTGCTGGGAAAGTGAATGGAAGAAATATTGAAAGGTGATGAAATTTGAAGGCTGTTAAAGAAGGTACAAAGCTGGTTCAGTGGGGTAGAGTAAGGAAGAGGATAGGTTTTCTAGACAGCATGAAGGCAGGCAGAAGTTATGAAAAAATGAAGAAAGAAATAATTTTGGTTAAATAAAAGGCAGTTATCGCAATACTTTAAGGTTAATAGTTATTAGGAACCATCCAAAACCTACCTCTAAATATGTAGAATATCTTAAATGAAATACCTCGACTTTTTTTTAGTCTGTGAAATAATCCAAATTAGTCTTCTGGAAGTTTTCCGGTTTTTTTTACCTTCTTAGTTTCCCTGGCTCTTAAATGATATTGTGGTCTGGTGGCCAGAGCATTTATATTCACACTGGGACATTAAAGTTTTGGGTAAAATTTAAATCACAGTGAGAATGTCCTTCTAAACCTGTGAGAAGTTAACAAACTATTGGATTTGTGTACCCTACATATTCTATTAGGAGGAACGCTAGTTGAAGACTTGCTTTGGTGGGTTACAAAAGGATAGTATTATTATTAATGGGAGGATATTAACATATTCCTTATGCTGGCAAAGATTTATTCCTGTTTTGTCATGTGATCTTATTCTTTCAAGTAGAGTTACAAATTGATTTAAATTTCACCTAAAAAGTATCTGTTATTTTGCATTAGTTGGTTGATACCCAAATGCACTATTATGTTCCTTTGGCATAGCCGTGGTCAATAAATGCAATCTTTTATTCATGAGAGATTGTGGAATAATTGAAGTCTTTTACTGTAAATAAGTACTACAGGAGATAATTCACTTAATTAAAATATTCCTGATAGTTGCTGAGGTATTAGTTAACATAAAATCTTTTATATCCTCCCTGTATATAGTAGCAGATAAAATAGCTGAGTATTTAATTGAACTCTGACTCTAGAAACAGGATTTTCAATCCTGTACCAATAAGAGCCTTTATGCATGCAAAATAGTAATAGTATTGGGAGATTAAAAGAACTCGCATGGTATTTTTAACAGAACATTTAGGGTGGTTTTAAAAAGTAAACTGGAAATTTCATGAGAAAAATCTAGTCACCATGAAGAAGTAACTAAAGCATATACAAAAGTTGTATTTGATTGCTTTATATTAAAAGATTTTGTTTGATTTGTTTCACTTCTCTCTGTAAGTATTCTATCTTCTGTTATTGGTTAACAATGCTGGTGTGCAAAATAGCTGTGATAAATATTTAGTTTCAAAGCCATGCTTAAGGAAAGTGGAAAAGCGTTGTGTGAGAAAAATCTTTTAAACTTCTAGTGTAACTCATGGGTTTCATATGAAGTTAAATATAAGCATGGCATTTTTATTTCTTCTTCAATATACCTGCTATAAGTATGTGTATTTTTTTACACTGGAGGTAGCACTAATTATTAAAATTCTAATCTTTCACATGACATAGGAAAACCAAACAGCTAATGGGAATACACTTAGGTGCAACCATTCCAGGAGTATACTATAATTTGTTAATCTCTTTAAGCCTAGGTTTTGTGGCTATCTAAGGGAAGAGAAATCAATAAAAAACTTCCGAGATCTCAGCGCTCACTGGTAATTTATTTTCTAATCTCTGCTGTGGTCCATGAATTTTATTTTTTGTAGGTGGTCTATATTTTGTGCTGATATACTTGGTGTGTACTTTGAAATCTGTTATGCATCATTATGGGCTTTGAAAACACTTTAATGTTACAAAAATGCCTCTTGCCTTCTTTTTTTGTGTCTATTTTATATTCATAGCCATGCCATCAAAATTCTGATTCTATTCCTCCATATTCTCAACAATTGTAAATTTTCAAATATTTTCTAACTCCCCTATCCACTTTCAATGCCTATCATTATTTTCATATTGCCAGTAAATGGTAGAAATAAATCTGGAAGTAATTCCATGCTTCAGAAGATTGAACTCGATAATGATTATGTCTTTCTTACCTTGAAAAGGAACTTTTGTGAAAAGAATAAATGTGGAACGAAATTCCTTCAGGATAATGTTTGCTTAAAGTTGTAACACTGTAAGAACTTGCGGAACATCACACACGCACACACACACGTTACATATAATGGCAAAGGTTAGAGTGGTGCTACTCCTGCACTTCAAGCACAAGGTAAAGGCTATAAAGTGTGGGCACAATGACCTGTGGCATTGCATCACTGAACAGCTCATTCTCGATCATGTGGTTTTTCCCCTCCACTCCTTTCTCCCTACTAAACCTCATCCCTCCCCACTTTACTCCATCCCTCCCTGTCTCTACCATCCACTCCACTGCCCTGCTGCCAGTTTTGACCTTCAACTTACAACTGACTTGCAAGTTTCCCAGCCAAATTTTATGTTGTATGACTTTAGACTAGTTAGGATATTCTAGTTTTGTGTGATAAGGCTATGATTTGTAATATTAATATGACATCTAATGATCTTAGCTTACACAAGTGAAACTTGTATGCTTTGTTTTTTGAACTTTTCTGCTTTATTGAGGTACATATTAGTGTTGAATGTGCAAAAGTATGTGTTGCTAATTTGAGATGATATTGTTAAACCTTCAGTCATTTGTTATTAGTGCTCATTTTTGTAATGCAATCTGTCAGTATTTAATGGTATTTGTATTTTATTAATGTATCTGTAAGTGGTTAAAATTAACCGACTTGCTGTCATTTTGCCATTATTAGATATGATATATACAAAGAGACTCAATTGGTATTATTGTATTGAATTGTCTTAGATAAATACAATCTTCTATTGTTGGAAATTATTTCCATTATAACTGTGTAAGGAAAGTGAATTCATGGGCATCATTTTAAATTGAGCTATGATGTTAATTCAATCGCTCTTGTAAATAATGTTCCATATTATGCAGCTGTCCATTTAATTGATCCTTAAATAACAGGCTTGATTTGTGACATAATTTTGTGAAGTAGTTATTGTGGATATTATTAATTATGAAGAGGAAAAGTAATTACAATTTGCTTGATCAGAATTTTTAATCACCAAAATTAGTTATCTGGCTGTCACCCTATTAGTTAAGTTTGGAATCCAGTAGACATTTTTTTGGTGAAATGCAAACAAATTAATATCCAACATTTTTTCCTTGGTTACTTTTACTGTCTTTGTGTAATCCTTTGAACATTACTTTGTTTATTTGATAAAATAAATGATAAAGATAGGATTGTGTTAAAAACTTTTTGGGAGCAGATTATTTTGCTGAATTTATTTTGTATGTACTTATCTACTCTTATTGAAATTATATTATTCCCATAATTAACGTACACCGTTTTCCATGGACTAATGTTGCAAGATGGCATTAATCGTCGCATTTAAAAATTTCCATTTTTCTATCAGTTTAAAATTTGGCTCCCCAAAAAGTGTTATGGGAGAGGTTGATATCATGAAATTTTCAACGGTTCCTGAGAATCAATTTTACCAGACGTATTGTGTCTGTTGCTGTCGTACGTGGAGCTCAAGATCTGCTGGTACTTATTCACAGATGTGTGGTTGGTAGCGTGAATCTACGACTTTTTAAACCCGAGGGTTGCGGACTCGAATCTTGTGTCGGTCATGTTTCCTTGTTAACTAATGCACGGTCCATGGTACCGTATGACCTCACCCATAGGAGCGATTTCCGATAGTCATTTCATGCACCGCGAGAAAAAGCCGACCCCTTGCGTTTCGTGATTCAAAACGGACGCTTCCTTGAGGGCCCCTCGTCGACAGCGTGACTCGTCCGCATTTGATCTCGAGTGCCTGGGAATATCGGCCCGCAGTACGTGAAGTGCGGCAATTTTCACGATCGCGGTCGTCGGTGGGTTGTTGGGGGAAAGGAATTCGAAAGGAAAATTGCTCCGAAATGTCGCGAGACGCAGTCATCATTCGAGGAACCGGGTGAGAGATATGGGATAGGGATGGTGTAGGGATGTTCTAATAATCAGACTACTTCCTGCTTTACGGCGACCCCCAGTTGGAAGGGGGAGCGAGAGCGGCGGAGAGGGTGCCGGCGGGTGTCGTGGGGGCTTCCGAGGGGAGGTCTTGGGCTCCTGCCCGTCGCCGCGGCGCCGACTCCCTGGTCCTGCGGATTGTTGGCTGAGAGGAAGGGGAGGGGAGCATGATGAATGGCCTCGACTCGGCCGTCAGAAATTTAAATCCTCTGCTCTTCAGATTTAAAGGTCGATGCGAAAGGGTGGATGACAAACGTGCGGCTGCGGGAAGATGCAATCGTCGCTTTTAAGGGACATGTTCATACGCCCGTGATTGCCTGATTTTCCACCCATTCCACCTAAGAAATTGTCTTGCAAAGTTGGGCATGTAATGTATCCATATTAGTCAGTAAGTCCGTAGGGGAGTTTCTTTCCTCACCAAAATACTGAATCGTGCTTTCCTGCTATTGAAGGCTTGAATTTTCTCTGACTGGCTACTCTGCCGTTGTCGTAATATTGATGAAGTGGTGGTTGACTGAAAGTATGGCCTCATGCTCCTTGTTTAAAATACGATAAATAAGCAATTTATTACTACCTGTCAAGTGACGTTAGAATAGGAGCTGTGAAACGTAAAATCTTAAAAACACTGTCGCTTTAAAAGGTAAAAATAAGATTGTATCAACTCGGCACCCGGCGAATGCGTGGGATCACAATTTCGTTATTCGTGTGAAAATAAAAACCGATGCCTGGATAATTCATTGACGTATCGAGTTAATTCCAGTTTTAATGGTGCTTTTCCCCTATTTTATTTAATTGCCGTGTTCTCGTCCACGGCTTTGTACCATGGTACAAAGAAAACCGTTCCAGATAACAAAAGAAAATCAGTTTATATTCGGCATATAGCATTCACCATTGATTTTTTAGCCACGGTTACCATTCAAGAATCACTTCAAAAAAAGTAAAATTTTTATTGAGATTGTATTAAACTTTTTCGCATTATAATTTTTTTAACTGGAGTTTTCGCCAAATGCTACTTAGCAGTTTTTGGTCTAATCTCTATACGCTGAACATTTTCGGTGGAAGTATACTTGTTTTTTTTAAGAAAATCTTTTACTCGTACTGAGAACTTGGCCTCTTTTCTACTGTTTATTGGATTTTTTCATTCAAACTAGGTTTGTTGAATTAGCTCAGTTGAACGAGGAGCAACTCTGGTTTGTAGAAACATCTCATAGACCCGTAAAGTTTCGTCTAGACCTTGTCCCGAAAAATTTCATTATGCATGCGGAAAAAAAGGAACGAAGGGAATACGGAAGACCATGCGTCGGAAAGATAAAAACTGACAGATTTTTATTTGGACGCTAATTTGTATTTACATCGCAAACTTCTGATATCGAGATGATCCCTCATTAATCGTTTAAAAGTTAATCTTACGCGTTTCGGAACATTATCCCCGGGGGGATCCGCGTTAATTTTGCCGAATCGAGTCAATCAATTTCTCGTGTCAGAATAATTTTCTTTCGGTACACCCCACTTCAATTTAAGATTGGCAGTTCGAGCAAAGTTGCGGCCATCTTCAAAGGTCCCCCGACGGAGCTGCATCGTATGAATAGTAAGTGGTCTGGACATTTAAGTAGGCAATCATTTTCTCCTCCCGCCACCTCACGTTAGTCCCAATCTTAGGTGCTGCTTCCGATGACGTAATAACGTAGTTGCACGGCCGCTAAAGGCCTCAAAGATTGCCGCCCGGTCATCTCTATTTATCTGCAATTTTATTGCTACGTGCATCCGTTCGTGATACCATTCGAGCTGTTGCGTGACATAGTTTCATATTTGTCCTCGTGTAATAAATACTCCAACCCGTGACTGGGCGGTAGCGCACTAGAGAAATTCAACTCGATAAATTAATTGACAGTAAAATATCTATTTGTTGGTGTTATCTAAAATTAATCGGTCTTGCAGATAAAATTACGACCTAGAATTCAGATGAAATATAAGTGAATGATGAAGCAGCAGCGCAGTTCCCGGAATGCGCGTTGGTTGTAATCTAAGAGAAACCGAAAATAGATCACAGTCTAACCCAAAGGTGGGTAAAACTCATGGATCTACCTACTTGTTAATCTTAATGTTGTCTTTGTTTAACTCAATCCTTGATGGAGACTGGAAAAGCTGATTGGTGGATAATAAGCTTTTGTAGCCTTAAGTTACGGTTTGGAAGCCTTTGATCACATTGCGTGATTAGGCAGGCATATGTTTTCATTCTGACCTAATGGCAATGAATTGTGTCAGTAGTTGGAATTCCTGGGAGGTATAAAAATTGTCTGCTATCAAGAGAGCCTTATGCACGTTCCCAAAACTTTTCCTTATATTGAATGTACTGATACAGATTTTACTTTGTTATTCATATTGAATTAGGTCTATCTTTAATTTCTAAATATCAACTTTTATGAAAGGGAGCGTTCATGTTTATGGGTGAGTTTGACAACCTCAAGGGCAAATATTTACGGAGTGAACAGAATTTCCTCACAGTTATTGTGAATGAATTTGCAAATTTTTGAACTGTTGTCCATTAGTAGTTTTATGGAATAAACATGCATTATAGTATACAAATTTGCATTCATAGAGTAAAAATAGCATGGCATAAGACAAATGATAGTGAGAAAAATGAACTGCATTTATGTTTATTATTTATTGTCTTCTATTGAGAGGTCTTTGTTCCATAATGTTCCCCAGGGTAATATGAACTGCACCTTATTGGGAGGTGTCCCCATTTAGGAGGTGAACATTTAGGGAGGTTTCACTGCAGTGCTATGGTTGTATGTACCAACAGAAAGAAGCATCCTTAGATTTACTAGACATTTTTCTCCCTATGTTTAGTTGACCCTATCACCTACTAACCCAAAGGTTGGTACAACTCATGGATCTAACTACTCATCATTGTTAATGTTACCTCTGTTTAAATCCCATCCATGACGAGCACTTTGGTACAGCCCATCAGTGGATAATTGCTCTGAGAATTCTCTTTAAATCCAAAAGTCCAAGTCTATTCCTGGACCAGATGACATCTTCTGAAGCATCCAATGAGATATGAAAGGCAATAGTTGATCTGATAGCTTAGGATAGTTTTCTTTACTAAGCAATGTTTGATACCTCATAGTTAGGCTAGAGGGAATCTCACCTTTCCCTTACGAGTTATTTCTCTGGTAAATTTAATTATCAAAATACAGTGCTGCAGTGTTTTGTTGATCAGGAAAAATTACCTCAGTTGTTGTTATGTCTAGGGCCAAGTTACTTTTCCTTTTCTTTTTTCTTGACCCAAAAGATGCTAGTAAATTATAAATTTTCACTGTTTCCATTATAATTTAATCTTAATCAAAACACAGGATGGTAAAAGTATGTTTTCGTGATAAAAGTTAAAATCATTCTATTAATGTTTTTTCTCTTCCCTTTCATTGTTACTTTTGGTATTAAATTAAGTTTTTTTTAGCAATTTGACTGAAAGAAGATGCCTCCCAGGCTGTAATTAATCAGATAATTTACAGGTATCTAATTTTGATTTTTTAATAGTTATGAGTATATTCTTAGAATGGGGCATGGTAGTCTAGGGGTAGAGTTTTGGACTACTGACCAGAGCCCGGGTTAGATTCTCGGGCATGCTTCTCTGGGCATCCTCAGCTTCACCTGAACTGTGTGATTTTTCGGGTACTAGAACTTCCCGGGAAATCTTAGGTAGCATAGGGGAAGGATCTGGCCCCCCAAATCAGATATGTAAATTTCACATGCTGTTGGGCTTGGTATTCAGTGAGCTCTACCGACACCTACCAAACCAACCCTTAGGGTTGATTATTGTGTTTATGGTTTATTCATAGACTATTCATTTCCTAAAAAATAATCTCTCTTAGAATATCATGAACTGTCTTTATATTGTAGAACTAAGATTAGTTGATGATCAGTCATTTTTATAAAGAAACATATAAAGTGAATGTATTTATAACATTCTTGGGGTAATGAAATGAATGCTGGGTGCTAATTTGCTTGCCAACTGCAAATTGTTACCTAAATGCTGGAAACATTAATTCTATTTTGTCTCTTTTCAGTGGACCGTGAAGAAAATGGGGATTGGCTGAAAGTATCCAAATGTGTGGAATGCAACTCGTATACTGTTTCTTCTCCTGACCAAAGGTCATGCATAAAGTGTCCTTTTGAAGTGCCGCTTGATGAAGAATATGATGAAAATGTAAATGCCCTCAAACTTTCTTAACTTATTACTGTAAATGTTATTTAAAGTACCTTATTAATGATTATACATGCCTAAAATTATTTTGCTTACTCATTTCATCCTATTTACAATAGAATGTGGAAGTTATCATGCTGGAATCCATTTTTCTTTGTTGATTTATATACATTCTAACCATGGTAATTGAGGAAATTATAATTTGATGGTTTCTAATTCTTATAATGAATTTTGAAATATGGGAGGAGCCAGCGTATCATCAACTTTTTATGTACCTCTTTGAAGGATATATTGTCTTTGTTGTATTCTGTTAAAGTAGTGAAATTCTAAGCACTCTAATTAGCATCCTTTGAAACCTCTAAAAGCAAAAATGAATATCTTGAGCATTCATTAACATCTTTCTAATCTTAAGACTTGAATTAGAATTAAAATGTGATGAACAATTAAATCATTTCCATGCATTTGTGTGTCAAAGAAATTATGTTCCAGAGTATGAATATTTAGTCATCTGTGTGATTTCATTTCTGAGGGAACATTTTCTTACTTTTTGAAAGTGGTTGTATACATATGCCATCATATTTCCTCTTTTTTTAGATCGATAGTATGAACTGCACCTGCCCTACTGATACTCATGAATTGCTGCAGTATGGCCCATCCAGAATACTCTGTATCCCCCTCAGGGATATTGCCGAGTGGCCAGATGAAATTTCATCCTATACAGTTAAATATGCTTCTGGAAGAACGCAAGTATCTCGTCATTTTCAGGAAAACTTTCGACCTGCAGCATATCTTTGTGTGGTAAGTCTTTAATTACCTTTGTATATTAGATCAATAAAATAAAATTCTAAATGATCGTCGGACAAAATTTTTTTTTAGGTAAAGGGAGAAGAAAAAGCATGTCAAGCCTTAGCAAATATGTGTGCAATGAATAGCTATCATATAGTTACTAGCACAGCCTCTGACATTCGACGGAAGGTTTTTGGTAGCCAACGCTCTACCATTGCTCCTGGCCCTTGTCATCCCTTCCAACCAATGTCTTCATCTCTAGATGGCCTACCTTGGATTTTTTATGGAGAAGGAGAAGCACCTTCTGTAATTGGAAGGAAAAAAATTAGTTCCCAATATGGAATGGGGCGCAAGGCTCAGGTACCAATCTCTTTCATATATAAATACATGCTAAGAAGATAAACAATAAAAAGGAACAAATCCAGTGACTTTTTATTTCAGTTGGATAGAACATTATTTGAATGAAGACATTTAGGTATTTTAGGAAGTAAATAATAATGCTGAAATGACAGGTACACTGATTAATTATTAACAATTACTTTAAACTTCTAAATTGGTGGACCTTCGCTATTATTAGGATATACTAAACAGTACAGAGGAAATTGTCTACATGTCTTACATTTTATGAGGCATTCTGCATTTCACATATTTTTAAAAATCAGAGCAAATTTTTAAGATGTGGTGAAATATGAGCAATGTATTTTTGATTTTATGCTGGCTTATTTAAGGCATTGCAACGCTAAGATTCAAGGGGGTCGGTTGTTAGATGCCCTTGCATCTAACAACAGATGCCCTTGCAGAAGAAAACGTTCTTGAGAAATGATAAGTTGTCAAGTTCAGTGAGAATGGTATTTTTTCTGGTACTCCATTGCTGGTTATGCTGATTCATTTATGCGCATTTATGATAAATGGCTGATGCACTAACACCTCTCCACCATATACCCTTGCAGCAGCTCACTGGGTATTGTGTAACTGTAGGTGAACCATAATCATTTCATTCCTTTCAATAAAAATATTAGTTATTATAAATTTTATTCAAAACATTCATTTGCATTTTTATAGTTTACTCAAGGATATACATGCGGCTGTTTGTCACTGTGATTTTGTATTTGGGAAAATCTTAATGCTATAATTAAGGGGTCTGTCCTTTTTTCACATATCAATCAAATATAAGTATATACATTTATGATCAATGAGGGCTGTCAAGGAAGAACTTACGTTTCAGCCTATCGTGGTGGTGGGTAGGGCTAGAGCCACCATCTTGGTGTTTAAAAGTCTCTACAATCAGTATGATTCCTGGGGTGAAGGCCGTGGTTCCTCTACTTTGCTCACAGCAAATTGTGAAAATGTGTGCTGCAATTGAAAATCCCATGAGTTGCCAGCAAGGGCTGTCCAGAAAGTAACTTACGCTTTGAAATTAAATATGAACCTAATGAAAAGGCAGAAGTTTCAACACACATTTTAACAGTTTGCAGTGAGCAAGGTAGAAGGACCACAGTCTGCACACTACTACAGCAGGATGCGTACTGAGTGTAGGGACGTTTAGACACCAAGATGGTGGCTCTAGCCTTATCCACCGCCACGCTGGGCCAAAATACAAGTTACTTTCTTGTATTTCTGAATTTTTTTAGGAAGTATTGTTAAAAAACATTAAAGCTCAATTGCTTACTTCTTGTTCAAAACATTAATTATTGAAATTTTTGCTAAAAGCAACTATTTTCTGTGCCTGATGAAGAAAAAATACTCAATATCCAGTAATTTTCCCGGGGAATCAGTTAAAGATTTCTAGGATGAAGTCATTCCCACATACCTTTGGTCCATAAGTATTAGGAAATGTATATCATTCTTCTGTACAGCACAAGATATAAACGTATTCACCTTTTATCTTCAATTCTTGATTCTTAGGGAAAAATATTAAAACTATTGGGAAGAAAGTGCGATATAAATGATAACCCCATTGTAAACCTTCCAAGAAAATATAATACTATGTTTATGTAATAAAGAAAACAGCATTTCTCTGAATATCCTGATGTTTGGATATTCTGGCCTATAGAATTACATGTGAATGTTTTTTATGTAATTTATGCACTAAACCATAGCTAATGTCATTGTCAGATGAACAAAGTACAGTACAAGTACAGCATACTATCAAAGGGTTTGGGAAAAATGCAAACTTCATTGGACTTCTTGTTAGAGGCAGTCAGGATCAAAACCTACCCTCTCCTTCTATCCCTGGATCCTATCCTGCTACATTGGTTTATTTATTCTAGTAATCTCCAAAGTAATTTTCTGCTCTCAATAATGGCTTACACAAACTACTCTAATTGTGGTCATTTATTCATATAATTATTATTCAAACTACTTTAATGTTTGTTATGTAAATTGTTAATTGATGCTAAATATGGATTCAACATTTTGAAATTTATATTTACATTTTTCAGAATGCTTGGTTAAACCTAACAGCTGCAACATATGCTCCTGATGGCACATTCATTGACCTGGGTTCAGTTCCTTTATCCAAACTCAGCCTTTGTCCTATGGCTGCAGTGATAAATAATGAAGACTTCTTTAGATTTGGAGCACCTAATAAATTGTCCTGTGAAATACCTCTGAGATATCTAATGAATCATTCAATGGAATTCATGGACCTCTTCCTTAGCTACCAGAACGGAGATGGTGATGGCTCAATGGCTTTGTATGCTCTGCCAATTCTGAGCCATAGTGTTAGAGTAGATGGCAGTCTCATTAACCAGGTGAGCTAGATATTTACGTATTTATTTTATGGAGCTATATTTATTACTCGAAATTGCATCTGTATGTGTAATGAAAAATATATTCTTGTGACCAATTTTCAATTAACAATAGTGGTTTTGCTAATGTTACTGTGGATGAAGAAAGGGAAAGAATAGGCATCACATTCTCACTGCCTAAATTCATCCATTGGCTGCTTTTTAGAATGGCTCTTTTCAATTGGATCTGTGAGAATCTCCAATGATTTGAAAACTATGAAGGATGACTATAATGGTTGCCTTTTTCTGACCGATTGTACATTTCATAAAAGAGTTTGTTGTTCTTAGCATTGCATATTGCATAAAACAGTTTGTAGCTCTCATGATCATGAAAATACAATGTGTTACAAAAAAATGAATAATGATTAGATTGTGTGGGGGGTACTAGTCTATGACTGCCATTGTAATGAATGTTGTTTGTAGGTACCTATTATAAAAGTAGTTAATGAAGCTGGTTGCTCTATAACCTTGGCTAATAGACTGTGTTCCATGATATTATTTTATGTTGATATAGTTGACCTTTGAGTTAATGACCAATAGTTGATCAGTATATATATATATATATAAATATAATCCCCCCTACCCTGATGTGCTGGTTGCTCTATAACCTTGGCTAATAGACTGTGTTCCATGATATTATTATAATATATATATATTATATATATAATATATTATATATATATTATATATATAAATATAATCCCCCCTACCCTGATGTGTGAATTTCACACTCCATAGAGGGCTTAGTACTGGGTGATCTCTATCATCACCTACTAAACCGACCTTCGGGTTGATTACTGTGTTTATGGTTTATATATATATATATATATATATATATATATATATATATATATATATATATATATATATATATATATTCATTTGCTGACTAAATCTGAAACACTAACTTAATTATTTATCAGGAGAGACAGCTACTCTTACCAACTGATATTCAGACAATAATTGCTTGTGCCAACTTAACTGCCTTTGATTTTGAACCCACTGCCAAGCCAAACTCTATCATGCACAATTCAGTGCAGTACAGTACAGTACAGTGCAATAAAATTATAACTCTTATATACTCCTGTGCACTCTCCAAAATTTGATTTTCAATGTGTATCAAGTAGTTTTGATTTATCATTTGGTAATGTGTCTAATATTGAAGATAAATGCAAAAAGCAGGATTTCTTTTTGCTGTTATGCATTGATGCTTCTAATGGTCGTATAATAAATTGAAAAAAATTTCATGACTTAGCAATGAATTTATCTAAATCTGTGATTTACATGAAATATTTTAATATGTATTCATTTTCAGGGGCATGAGGAGTCTCAATGGCAGCTTGTCCGAAGGATGTTTGTTATTGATACAGCTAGTGGCATCAAAGCTGGTTCTAATTTCCCCTCCATAATTCAATATATGAAGTCATGTCACATTAGGTAATTGTAATGCATAATTTTTAATCTTTGCTGTGAAGGACTATTTCAAGAAAGTATTTGTACATATTTAATCCATTATTACAACAAGAAAGTAAAAAATGATTGAATATTAAGAGATGAAATAAGGGTATATACCATTTGTACTGTTGAGAACTTGAATTTTTAATGTTAAAGTGCTTAAAAAATTCCTCTGTTGAGTGTCAAATTTTGTAAATGATGGGCTTCATACATGTTAGCCTGAACATTGTCCTGCTAGTAATAAAAAGGAAACAGATTAAAGCCTTTCATTAATGTAATTTCACATAAAATAGGGCATTATAATTTCTTTTACACAACATCCAGTCTCTCCATGATTAAACTTAATGAATTGGCTTTAGGATCAAGAAGACCAAAATTATTCTTCAGAGGAATATTATAGAGGGAAGTATATAACAATATTATAGTCCAGAAAATAAAATTGTTATTATGATCATTACTTAAAGTCACCGTTTCTGTAAATATGAATAAGAATATCCATCGTGAACTTTAAATTCTTGCTTTCTTCCTAAAGTGTGTATAGGATTCGAAGTTTCGGTGCTCATTTATTTTGTTGCTTAACTTTATCTTAGAGTGAAACTTCGTGGGAGGGAGGAACTGGGACTGATATTCCCACCACTGATTAAGGTGAAATATGAGGAGGTAGATTTGGAAGATGGAAATCTTGATCAAGTGGTGACCACCAGTTTCTCCATTGACTATGAGCAACAAGATGGGGCTTTGATGAAACCAGTGGAGGTAAGATAGTTAAGGTTGCAACAATATGTAGATTGCTACACTTTGGTGGATTTTCATGGGTAATCTGAGAAATAATACCTTTTAATAATTAAACCTGCATGGGATCAAATAAAAATCATTACCTCATCAATGAATTGTAACTGAATGCTAATCCTGATAGCAGGGTAAATGGTGAAAACAAAATTGCATTTTTTTAATCAAGAACCACTGGTAACTATTTGATTCATGACTAATTTCTACTCAAACATATGATTAATGATTTTGGGTGTATTTTTATCAGTGGTTGCTGCATTCATTCAAAGAGAAAATAAGTTCAACAGATTCAGGCTTGAGGTCGTGGAAGTTCATCATAATGAAATAAGGACAATTTGCACTTTTCCACAGTTTATTTAACGTACGACGCGTTTCAACTCACAGAGTCATCATCAGGTACAAGACAAACTAAATAGTAAGGAGACCTTATTTATATGTACAGAAGATGTGGTTGGGGAGGGAGAGTCGTGTAGGGGAGAGGAGGAGGGGGGGGGAGGAGAGGCGGAGAGGTTATAAAGAGCGAAAAATGGGGGGTTAATGACAGGAAAAACCGCAAAGTGGGGGACAAGGGGCTGGAGTATCGGGAGCGGGTTGTTGTATAGCAGGGGGTTAAAGGCTTAAGGACATAGGGAAGGAATTATCAGTAGGAGATAGTGGGGGGGGGGGGAAGATGGGTTAAACAGGTAACTTTCTGGGAAGCAGAGCCCACTGCTGGTTTTAGTGGAAGGGATGATGATGACTCTGTGAGTTGAAACGCGTCGTACGTTAAATAAACTGTGGAAAAGTGCAAATTGTCCTTATTTCATTACAAAGAGAAAATGTTTGATTAGAAAAAATTTTTCTTGACAGTGATAAATGTAAAATTTTCCCCTTCCCCATTGTGAATCCAAACAAAATTGGAAGTTTCCTCTTAAAGGAAATTTTTTTTTGTATATTTAAAAGATTTTCTGAATATCTGTGGAATATCCGTGAGACGATTGAAGTTTTGTGTTAGCTGAAGATCAATGTGGTGCTGTTAAAGCTGCCTATTAACTTTTGTAAATGACTGTACTGCAGTGGAAAATGTGATCTATGCAGTTTTTCAGCTGTAAAGATGACAACCTTGATTTTGAAAACTTTGAAATTCAGCTCATTGGATTTACCTTTGTTTTGCTTCATAGGTGTGGTCTGGAATCCTTGGTGCCCTTGCTGTACTGATAGCCTTACTCCAAGCATGGTCATCCATGAGACGAGATTCGGTCACCTTACCGACTTCAGCTGCTGCACCTATATGGTTCATAAGGTGTCTCTGCCTGCATGCTGCAGGAAGACTGGCTGATGCTGCATTGATTGTTGCAGCTGCTGCTTCACTCAGAACTTTCATACTATATAAGGGACAATCTGTTCCATATATCACTTTACCAGTTGTGCCATCAGAGACTGTGCTAACAGGAGAGGGAGTACCTGAGGAAGATATTCTTATCAAGACCTATATAATTGTATCATTCAGTCTCAAGGTAAGTTAGCTCAAGCAAGTCATGGTAGTCCAGGGGTTAGAGCGTTGGACTGCTGACCGGAGGGGCCCGGGTTCGATTCCCGGGCAAGGCACTTTGGGCACCTGCAGCTCCACCCAAGCTATATGATTTTTCGGGTACCAGATCTTTCTGGGAAACCATAACAGGCACAGTGAAAGTAACTGGCCCCCCTACCCTGATGTGTGAATTTCACACACCGTCGGGCTTAGTACTGGGTGAACTCTACCATCACCTACCAAACCGACCTTAGGGTAGATTTCCGTGGTTATGGTTATATATACACATAGCTTGAATTGTTGGTATAGGTAATGGGTATTCACCTTCTTCCCTTTGGTTTCCATTATGTGATTTTTCAGGAAAAGTATGGTTGTACAGTCATTAATTTTTGTAGGACTAAAATTATCCATATCTTCCTACAATAATTCTCTCAACATCAACTTTATTTCTGGTATGATTATTCTGGTTCAGTCTGATATTAGTATACATCTGTTGCCTAAATTTGTTGGAAATAAATGTTTCAAGTAAAATTATATGGCTCAAATCCTGAAGGCAGAGTTTTTCAATGGTATCCATACTTGGAACACAAGTTTCAATTTTAGTGTATCTCAAAAAGATTAAATCTTTCATGTTATTTGTAATGTTGTATTGGTAGTTTTCTCCTTAGTATTACCATGAGAGACACCAAACTGAATTATGATAATAGCTTAAGGATGTTTGCTAAGAGGAATAAAATTAATTACTAATCATGCATGAAATTTTTATTTTACTTCGCAGTGTGTTGAAATTCTTCATATGCTTAGCATACAGGGGTCTATGGATATATTTTTTTTGGATTGGGAACGACCTCGCCCCATGGGTACAAATTTTTTCAAAGAATCGGATCGTTCAGGGAAAAAATCTTTAATTGGTGGAGGTGATACAAGCTTCATGTCTCATCCTGTGAGTGCTTGGAGGATGTGCTTTGTGGCAAATGAATGGAATGAATTGCAAGCCATAAGAAAGACCAGTACCTTATTTCAAATCATTGGAGCCCTCTTCTTTCTTAAGGTAAGTTATGCTAAGAAACTACAAAGGAAACTCAATTGCATTATTTAAAAATTTATTTATGTATTGTAAACTGAATTTGCTGAAATGTGTAGTCAGTCAAGTAAATTGTGGTAAAGTGCAGTTCTTTCATGGTATCCTTCCACTATCCCTTACTGAATACAGTTACCTCTCTAGGTAATTACAATAGAATTCTATAAAAGTATTTTATTAAGCATTTTTGTTAGTAAATATCCATTATGTTTTTATTTTGTTGAAATAATAAATAATCACAGTAGAACCATGAATGTAATCATGAGACATTGTTTGTATGCTTCCACTTTCTCTTTACATCAAATTTTCTTGGAAATTAAGTGGTATTTGCTAATTTTCACCTACATTCTGTTACAGATACAAGAACACTATTGTTCTTTTCTTTGTAATCATGATTTGGATGCCGTAATGCTTAAGACAGTGTTGTGCTAGAAAATTGTAATAATATATCAACTTTTTCATCATGTTATAACATACAGGTGTATCGCATTTATTTTTGAATAGGTTATTGGACTTGAGAATTGGGCTTCATCTCACCCTGACCTGAGAATATATCCTACCAGCATGATACAAGAGTCACCTGTTAGTCTTTTGTTTCATATAGCTGTTGGAATCATTGTATACATTTCAGTTTATTTATGCCAGGTGAGTAATTTTTATTTTTTAAATAGAAGATTCAATTTAAAAAAAATTTATTATATGGGTAGAAAGTGGGGTGCAAGCAACTCTTGTGCAGCTTGCAAGCTGGATAGCATAAAATGCAATGGAAAGGCTGGAGAGGGTGCTCATGTATTTCTAAAATCCTTAAAAATGTGACTTACAAATAATTTATTTGTTAAATACCATGCATTTCTTGAATACTCTTCAGAAAGTGCTATTACCTCCTGCAAAATGCTGTGGAATTATTTCGTAATTCTTCGGTTAATTATGTATTACATTATTTTGATGTTTATTTTTATGGGATATACCAAACTTTTTCTTTTTGAAAGGAGAGGTTCAAAAAGAAAAAGTTTGGTATATCCCATAAAATTGGAAAAACATTTTGCATTGACCTCTTTAGTCATTACATTACATTGTCCTCTTGAAGAGATTCTATTGCAATAATAGTCTCAACTGATGGCATTAGGTAACTAATGGCCCTGGCTTACTATTGACTTAGTGCCGGGTATCCTCCTTTCAGAAGACAACAGAAGACTCAATGCATTGGAGATCATCCATTATTCCAGGTACAACGTTCCATTGGCTAATGAGGAAGTGCTTTCCTCCTATTTTCCCGTATTCTCCATCCCACCACAGCACCTAAGTCATTAAATGAATACAATTCCTAGATATAGATATACGAGGGTATCACTGTTGTTTCCTTTACTTTCCCCACATTCTTGGGCCTCCTTTCCGGAATTATATCATGATTTTTTCCCACCACCATAAGTTCTCCTTCCCAGGAAAGCTATGCCATAAGTTGAAATTGGGATCGCAGTGGTACCTTTTCAAGAGGATAATGCAATATATTTTTCCAATTTTATGGGATATGCAAAACTTTTTCCCTTTGAACCCCTACACCCTATCTCATTCCAATCCCAAAATACCTCCTTTCGCTCCCATACCATTGCCCCATGACCAAAATGTATGTATTTGGAAGTAAAACTTGAAAATGTTCTTGAAGATGAAACTGTGTATTGAAACCTAGATCGTAAGATTAAGTAAAACATTGAGTGGAGTCAACAAAGTCACAATTTTTCTTTCCTTAATGAATATGTTCCAGTAAGTCAAGCATAAAATTATTGATTTCATACTAATGTGGTGGCTGTTGATATTTCTTTTTGCACAAGGGATAATATATATAGGAAAACCAGAAACTCAATGCTACAAACACTTTTATAGTTCCTTAATCAACTGCCATGTTTTTTGCTCAAGACTAACCAGCTATTTAATTGATAGAGAAGTTTATTTTTTGCAATGTTGCAAAAGAAAAAGCTAAATATGTCACTGCTAATACCAAAGAGGGCATGTAATAGGATTGAATTAAATTTTTATGAAAACCATTATCTTTCAAATTTCAAGCTCAAAAGGAGCACTGGGCACTGATAGAAGAAATAATTTACAAAAAATGAAGTAAATAAATGTCTTGGCCTATCAAAAACCAGATAAACAATTTCGCAGAGATTTATCTGCCTGGGCCCAATGTTGGTGGAGTAACATGCCATGCCTGCTTACCCAGAGGTCAATATGCTCAGTTCCCACCTTGATGGGTTTTCTCTCCATAAGTAGAGCTTGACTATTTGTGATTGCTCTTTTCAGTTGTGCTTCTAAAATGGTTAAATGTAATATGATGGTGATCCCATAAGTACCCTGCCTGACCCAGAGATGGTGGTAGTTGTTTGAAAAATGTAACTATATTAGAAAGTATGCAATCTATAAAGCATATGTTCGAAGTTTGAGGACACCACGCTCTTTATTATCTGTTTGGCAGCCATCAATAGTAAACGTTTTCATTGAACTTGTGAAAATTGAGAAAATTGGTCATCGTTATGTGATACAATACTTTTATTTGAAAGGCCTCAGCCCAACCAATATAAAAGGTGAACTGGATTCTACTCTGTGTGAGTCTACTCATTCGTTTACAACAATAAAATATTGGGTGGCAGAGTTTAACCGAGGCCGTGCGAGCTGTCAAGACGAGCATCACATTGGTCGACCAAATGAGGTGACAACTCCTGAAACACTTAGGAAAATCCACAAATTGATACTGGTCGATCATCGACTGAAAGTGCATGAGCTAGCAGGCATTTCAAAAAGCATGGTACATCACATATTAACTGAAAATTTGGAAGAGAAAGCTGTGTGCAAAATGGGTGCCAGGTTTGCTGAAACTCGAACAAAACCAGCGTCGTGAAGATGTTTCACTTGAGCATTTAGCAAAGTTTCACGGCAACAAAGCAGAATTTTGTGCCTTTTCATAACCATGGATGAAACGTGCATCCATTACTTCACACCCGAGACAAAAGAGCAATTTAACAATGGATTCAAAAGGGAGAACCGACGCCTAAGAAGTCAAAGACCGATTCATCTGCAGGCAAGGTCATGGCATCAGTTTTTTGAGATGCCCATGGGATAATTTTAATTGACTATCATTAAAAAGGACAAACTATCAATGGCGAGTATTATGTGAACTTATTGCAATGTTTGAGCAAAGAAATCGAGCAAAAGTGGCCACATTTGGCTAAGAAAAAAGTGTTGTTTCATCAAGACAATGCACCAGCTCACAAATCCGTAATTGTGATGGCCAAAATTCATGAGTTAAAGTTTGAATTGCTACCTCATGCACCCTCTTCTCCAGATTTAGCCCTCTTGGATTATTTTCTGTTTCTGAACTTGAAAAAATGGCCCGGTGGTCAAAGATTTTCCAACCATGAGGAAATGATGTCGGCAGTTAATGGCTATTTTGAGGAGCAAGACAGTTCTTACTATAAAAAGAGTATCAAACTTATTGAGCATCGCTGGGAAAATCATACAGAACTGAAAGGAGATTATGTTGAAAAATAATTACATTTTTTTCCAAAATTTTTGTTTTCTTTGTTGGGTCCGGTACTTCTGGGGTCATCCTGGTAGAGGGTTGAATTGTTAAAATGTTGCCATAAATAAAGAAAATATTATTATTATACTCCATCAGTATGCTGTTGCCAACATATCAAATAAACTAGCAAAAACATGAAAAAAAATAAATATGCTAGAGAAGGCTGGCATATATTAGGAAAGCCTTGAAATGCTATCCAAAACATCATTTGGTTTAAAGATCAAATGCAAGACTGATAAAAGTGACACCACTTAATTGCAAATTTGAAGGGGCCATAATTTTCTCATGGCCATTGTATGAAGGGAAGATAGGGTTGCATATCTGCAAGGGCTTTCGCAGTTAATAAAATATTTGGTAATATGCTCAGTATAGTGTAAACATGCAAAATACTGTTTCAAAATTAATGTCATACATGCAATGCTTGAAGTTCAGTTGTTTCTTGACTGCCTTCTGCTCCTACTATTTTGAAAATATAGTGCAAGAATATAAGCTGGTAGAACATTACTATGACTGTAAAATGATGATTGGCATTAATGCTCTAGGCTCTAATCTTTGGTTAGATATAATAATTCTAAAGATGTAATAGCAACAAAACAAGATAATGGCTTACTGCATTTATACCTATCAGTGACAATAATGATGCATAATTAACATTTTTAGATAACCTATAAAATGTGGTTTCAGTCTTGATATAAAAATTGGCTTATTTATTTTTACAAGTGCTCCGAAAAAAACAATTATAAAAGAAGAATATATTTAAGACTGGTATTGCTGCACATTTGAAGATGAGGCTAGACAAATTATCTCAGATGTTATTAATTTTTTATAAGTCCATGGCGCGCCATTAATGCAAAAAGGGAATGAAATATTGTAGTACAATATTCTATTTGGTATTTAATTTGCCTAGTAGGCACCATTATAATAAAATCACTTAATATTTCAATTTATATTTCCATTGTTATAAAATTTTCGATTTGAAAATTTGCTGGGTAATGGTCACATATCACAGCATGAAAGATAGAGAACTGATGTACTGCAGGTTAATTATCTCAGATTCAAAGAGACTGATCTCTCATGTGCATAGTTTGAATCAAAACCATTTGAAGAAATGTCATTCTTATAATGGAAAGTTAGATTATCAATTGAAAAATGTGCAGCCAAATTCTTCTACAGGCTTATGGACCCTGCAGTACATATGGCAATGTATCTCTGACCTATTTCTTGATTTCTCTACAGATTCTTTTTGTAGTGGTGTATGAACATTATGGCAAGAATAAAATACAGGATTTTGTGGACTTATGCTCAATGGCCAACATAAGTGTTATAATATTACCTTGGTTACATTTTGGCTTTTATTTGCATGGAAGGTAAGCCTTTATAAAATCAGTTTGCTAGTAGGATTTTTTGTGTATATTTATGATGAAAAAGGGAGCATGCTTTCTTAATCAATTCCTTGCTGAGATAGTATAAAATTGAGCTTAAGTGGTGGTATGAGGCACTGAGTATTCTTATATGCTGCAATTCTACCTGCACTTCTATGCATACATATATCACGAGCACATATACAAGAATAGGTCTCATCTAAAAGTAAAAGAAGAAGAAATGGAATGAATGTAAACCCACATCTGCTTACTCAGGTACAATGAATAGTCAAAGGCTATGAATGATTTGTGTTCTGATATGTATCCATTTCATACAAGAATGAGCTCATAATGTAAACTTATTCATATGTAACCATTACTACTATGGTAACTTCTGTAGATAATTCACCAACATATAATTACAGTAAAAATGTAGTTATATGTGACCCAAGTCTTGTTTTGTTGTTATTGCATGTTTACAATTGAATGAATGGATTATTTTGCCAATGACATAACACTGCACCAGCACTGAGGAGATGAGATTACAATTACTTGTGATTACTTATAAATAAAACATTTAAATGCACTGGGAAGAATGGAAAGCATCAGTGAATTTTTATGTACGAGGTCTGTTCAAAAAGTATCACGACTTCTGTGTTTTTTCAAAAATTATTTATTGATTCATGAATATGTATTTTTTCCTCTTCAAAGTAATCACCATTAGATAAAATATACTTGTGCCAACGTTTTTTCCAATCCTTGAAGCACGTCGAAAAATCATTTTTTGTGATTTTGTTCAGCTCCTTCTTCGAATCTCGTCAATCGTAGCATAGCGTTGTCCTTTCATGGACCTCTCATCAGTTTTAGGAGCAAGAAAAAGTCACCGGGGGCCAGATCTGGGGAAAGGGGTGTCTGCGGCATCAGAAGTGTGTTGTTTTAGGCCAAATTCATGCACAAGTAACGATGTGTGCACAGGGGCTTTGTCATAGTGCAAAAGCCAATTTTTGTTCTTCCACAAATCCGGGCATTTGTGGCGGATTGCTTCGTGCAAATTGTGCATAACTTGCAGGAAATTTCCTTATTTACCGTTCTACCCTGTGGCAAGAACTCATGATGTGCCACGCCCCTGCAATCAAAGAAAACAGTAAGCAAAACTTTCTCATTCGACCGAACTTGGCGCACTTTTTTCGGTCTTGGCTCGTACTGCAACTTCCTTTGGAACGATTGAGCTTTGGTTTCCACGTCATAACCTTAAATCCATGATTCGTCACCAGCTATGACCCTCTGAAGCAAATATGGGTCGTCGTGGACAGAGTACAATACCTCATTAGCAATGTTAATGCGTTGCTGTTTTTGGTCGAAATTGAGCAATTTTGGTATGAATTTTGCGGCGACCTGTGTCATGCCCAAATCATTGGTAATGGCGCAAGCCAATCATTATGTTTAGGTCCTCAGCAACTTCTCTACTGGTAATTTGGCGATTGGCCAATACTATTTTCTTCAATCATCAATGTTTTCGCCTGTCGTTGACGTACTCAGGTGTCTGTCTGGCACGCTCTTTGCCCTTCACATCTTCTCAGCCCTCTGAGAACATTTTGTGCCACCGATAAATGTTGCTTCGGTCCTTATGCCACAGTCAACATTCTAAATGCATCCACGCACTTCATTTCATTTTTCACACAAAATTTGATACAAATTCTTTGATCCATTTTTTGGAACAGCAGAAATCGAAGACAAGCCAAAAATTAACGGAACATTCTAAATGGTCGAACTTTTCGGCATAAGGGAGAGACATAAGTACCATATTTAATGCCATGAAAAAAAAAAATCAAATATACGAGGGTCATCCGGAAAGTAGTACCCGTTCGTGCCGCATGAAGTGCTGACGACGCGAGTAGCCGCTGGACGAGGTCAGATTGCTTCAGTGGCTTGTCTGCCTTCTCTGAGCCAAGTTGCGTGACGCTAGCATTGCCTGTGTTGTTTCTGTGATTGTTTACAATGTTAAAAAAAATTGAGAACGCCGCCAGTTGTGAAGTGAGGGCAGTGATTAAATTCCTCAATGCAAGAAACGTTCGCCCATGTGATATTCATCGCCAATTAAAGGAGGTGTATGGAGACAATGTAATGGACGAGTCGTCTGTTCGGCGGTGGTGTCGCAACTTCAACATGGGGAGGGGGAACACACACGACGATGAGCGTTCGGAGAGACCGTCTGTCATTACAGACCAACTGGTGAGCTCAGTTGACGAATTCGTGAGGAACGATCGGCGCGTCACAATTGATGACATCTGTGAGCATTTTCCCAATGTTTCTCGAACAATTGTTCATGAAATTGTTAAACACCATCTGCATTATGCAAAAATTTGTGCAAGATGGGTCCCTCGCGTATCTCAATGAGCTGGCGGCGAAGGACTATGCAGCAGGAATACAGAAACTTGTCACATGTTATGACAAATGCCTTAATTTGCTTGGAGATTATGTTGAGAAGTAGTTTAAAGTATCCTCTTTCAAATAAAATTTTTTATGTTTGTTAATATTTACTTTTGTGTCTTTATTTCACGAACGGGTACTACTTTCCGGATGACCCTCGTACGTAACCTGCGGAAATTCAAAATTCACGATACTGTTTGGACAGACCTCGTGTGTGTATATATATTTATATATTATATGATGTCTGAAATTATTTTCACATTCTAACATCATTATATGTGAGGAAGTTTTTTTTCTTCTCTCCATTTAATTTTATTCTGGAAAATCAGTCATAACTGGTAATTTAAAAAGTAAAAGCTGTAATTAATATTTGCATTATAATCAATCACTACTGTGTTGTTATGCTTTTTCATATCAGGTCAGCCCATGGATTTGCCGATACTGATTTGGCATCACTAAAAGAATATTTGAGGAAAGAAGCCGAGGATGCATGTGGCACAAGAGGTCTTGTTCCAGATGGAATGGAGCGCCAGACATTTCGTATTGCTGTCCCATCATCCTTTCGTGTCTGTTATGATAGACTTTTAACTTCTTCTTGGTCAAGTCCACCCAATATTTCATCTACAGTTACGGTACTAGTAATTATTCCATACTGGTATTTTCTTTATGCATACATATATATTTTATCTTTCATATTTCTATACTCTTTTTGAGTTTCTACCAAAATTAATATTCCTCTGCTAGAAAACTTTCATTAATTAGTAGTATTATTATATTGTATTGAAATGTACTCATGGAAAGTTAAAATTGATTTTCCTATCTGTTATATTCTAACATTTTTGAAAACTTAATAGTAAACTAAGTTTGCTAATACACTTAATTACTGCTTTTATATTGATGCCAATAACTGTTTACTATTCAACAGGCAGGAACTTATCCATTGGGAAGACGAGCCTCTCCATCAGGGATATGGGGTGGAAGGGTTGGTGGTAATGGGGTGCCTATCCCAGGGCCATCTACTGGATTTATTGATGGAAGCAGCCAAGCCTATGAGGGAATGAACAAATTTTTATCTGCTTTTTTGGAACATGTAAGCTGCCATTAAGTTCAACTTGTAAGATTTGTTTATATTTCCTCTTAGATGAATTACACCTGGAATATGAATTCAACAAAGTTGCACTAGAAACTATTCATCATGGCTGTTTCTCTGACATCTCTTCCTCCAATTGCACTGCAAATTTGTTTGTAATCATGGATGATTCTCTCACAGACAGGATTTCCAATGGATGAAATGTTGAAATTATTCAGCTTATGGTCTCTCCGAAATAAAAAATCTGTATGACATCGAAAGACAGTGACTGATTTCAATGGGTTATCTTATGATGTTGGCGGAAAGTTTAGCTTAATGTGCTGAAAAAGTTATGTTAATTTTACTGCCAAAGTTGCTTCCTCTCCCTGAGTGCCATAATTGTGGACTTCTGTGCTTAGGTGCAGGATAATTCAATATTAATGCCAACATTTTTCAAAATTATCACCGTTAATTATTTTTTTAATGGTTTTCAATAGAAAGTTGTATTGTGGCATGATAATCTATGGCTTAGGAAACCTGAATGGCAATATTACCAACACTTGCACTATTTGTTATCATTAGCAGAAACAGTAGCAAGTCAACTCTGCGGTTGGGTATTAAATTTTCAAGCATGTAAAAACAACACATTTGACATGAAATAAAAAATACAAATAAAATTGAAACTTAATTATATCCATTGAAATTTTAAATTTCATTCAAGAATGTTTATTCATGTGGGTAATGAAAAAATCAAGAGTAAAATTAATTACAAAAAATAAACAATTTTTCGAAATTTTGTGATTTATTGATAGTACAAATTTTTTCAGTAGTCAATATGTAAGCCATGATGTTGAGCATGTTCAATATTTAGTATCAAATATTGATTATTTCAATTCCTCTGCATATTGTTTCTATGTGAAAATGTTCTCCTTTGACATCCCTTAGAATGGATTGTATTTATGAAGTAGCTAGTGTCCTCCCAAGCTAACAGTTATGTTTGATTCCTGGAAATGGCTGATCATGCATTGTTTTTCCCTTTCAAGGTGTAGTTTATCAAGCACTTGAAGTATAGTGCTCTGTGTGTTAGATGGGATGATAAATTGTGAATACTCATAGTATCTTCTCTCAACAATTGAGCTAATTATGGTAATTCCAGTGCTGGGTTTAACTTCTGCCTTCTTCCTTATCTATGATACTCACTTTAATATGCCTATTTATGTAGTTATAAACCTTTCCATTAATTAAGGACTTTAAAAAAGCCATATCACCAGGCCTGCAAAAATTGCATTTGTAATATAAATAATTTGGCATAATTAAAAATATCTGATTATGTTGACCCCATCACTCTGAATGAATTGATTGATTTGGATTGATTAATAGTAATGTGGTATTTATTCTTTACAGGCACTAAAAGATATGGACTATGAAGTACGGGATAAGGTATTCATTGAATCCCTGCTTGATATTGAAATGACTGAACCATTGGAGCATGGTATCTTTTACAATGGTATTTAAATCTTTACTTGTTTAAGTTACGTCATATTAGTTTAGATTTGTGTATGATAACCTTTTATATATTATGACTGCAGAGATAATATGGAAAAAAAGATAGCAAATGTTCCATTCTCTAGAATAGAAATAGACATTGAATGTAATGACGGGGTACATTGAAAATACATTAGGGTTGCTCAGATGTATTTCTTTTTGTGGTCAAGGTGAATGATTTTTACGCTCTGAAATTGTTGCATTCTTGAAGGCTATTGCCTCAGAAGCCTTTTTTTCATGCAGATGAGACATTCTTTTTTGGCTTATTAATCACAAATTCAGATGGAAGTGAGAACCAGCCATTAGTTCTTGGTAAATCAAAGAGTCCTAGGTGCTTCAAATATGTAAAAAGTGTTGCCCACTAGATACACAGTGAATTCTAAAACATGAATAACTTTAGAAATATTTGAGGATTAGCTCTGGGTGCTAAAATTGATCAGTGCCCAAACCCATCCATGGAATGTACAGTTGAGAAATGTAGAGTTACGATTATTTCCTGCTAACTGTACTAGTGAGCTCATACCACTGGATTTAGGTATAATTCACTCATCAAAGGTGAATTATCAAAGAATGATTGCACAGAAATGGATACATCTGCATGATTGTGGTAGGAATATAAAGGCAATCAAATTGTGTGTACTGGACAACTTACACTACATATCATGGGCTTTGAAGCATTCCATTTTGATGGTTTTTCCCTACCTTAATCAATTTTTCCTTGATTTTGTGCTACTAATAACTAGTATTTTATGTGTATGTTCTGTTAAGGAAGGGGAATACAATTTACTTTACATATTTAATGAATCCAAGATATTGTATTTTTGTTATTTTCATTGATGTATAAATAAATGAGGAGAGCTATAGTTTAAGAGATAAACAATAATCCTGCTCTTTTCCAGTTTGTCTGTGTCTTACATTAACCTTTATCTAGTAGTTAAGCATGTAGAAGTGTAAATTCTTCCTTTTTTGCTATTTGTATTTTCATGCAATTTTCACTTTTACCCTGGTGTCCCCAGAAAAGGGTAAATAAGATGCTCTACTGTTTACTGATGTTGTTATGTATTTGCACTAAATCAGGGGTTTTTAATAAGGGGTTTGCATTACCCTGGGGGAATTTCTTATTTTCTAGGTGGGAATGGCGACCATTATTCATGAGTGTGATGCAGAATATGTGCAATCTGTAAAATGGTACTTTATTTTACCCAATTTTTCTGCTTTGCTCAATACAAATGATTGAATTTTGGATAGTGAAATTGATATCTTTGAAATGCACTTTTTGGGTTAAACTATGCAAGTTGGGTAGGAGGGAATGTTATTCTATACTATGATGAAAGGGAGGAATGAAACAAAAAAGCAAGAGAACCACTGTACTAAATTTTAGAGGTTTGTGAGATACCATTTTGATTTTGTTCTGAATTACTTGGAAGCCAATTTGAAATCCCAGAAGTTAAGAACATTGACATTGATGGATGAACCCTACCAAGGGAAATGGTAGGAGAGGATGCAATTTTTAGCACGTGTTGTGTTTCCTTGTTTTTACTTTTGGACATATCCATTGCCTTGAGTGCTCTTGGCTCTTGTCATTCTTCAAGTGTACATTTGTCTTCTTCCTTTCACCACTAAATAACAGACTCAATTCTTTGTTTTATGTATTACGTTTTAATGTTTATTACATGAACGTGACATAATTTAAGTTCACAAATCTTTGATACTGTATAAATATTATATTAATGATTATGGCACATAATGTTTAACAATTAAATTTTTTAAATTTTCTTAATAATCATGTACCATGTATATATTTTACACTTAAGGTATAAAAATTAAATCCATCAAAATGCATAAGGAATGCTCTTAAGTACCCCTGAGAATGTGAAAATATTACAGTTCTTCGTAGATTTTTAGTTGTATACAGATAAAATTCCTATTTTATTTTTGTCAGTGAGGCAGATCAGATATTGCCTTCTTGTGATTTCAAGTAGATGTAACAGTAATTATTCATTATTTTTAAAGGAATTATTGCTATGGGATAAATCAAATTCCATTTTATAACACTTGTAAATTTAATAAAAAAGAATCAGAAAAACTCATATAGAATTGTTCCCTGATCTATCGTCAAATGCACTGAAGCATCATGTTTTAAAAAGACTGGTGCAGGGTCGTGGATCAATGTCTAAGGATTTCATTGTCAGCTTCCTGATGTACCTCAGTCACAGTATCAATGTCTCAGTATGTATGTGCTTAAAAAGTACTTTGGCTCAGTGTAAGGACTATGACAGACCAGTCTTCTCATTAGTTACAGCTGTCATTCCCTAAAATAGAACATCATTTATAAATTATCTTTAGGTCCATATTGTGCAAATAACATTAGATAATATTTTTAAATTTAGAGGCAGGGTATGTTCAAAATTTTAATTTTTATCTCCAGTTTTTATAAAGTATGGCATTAATCTGGTAATTATTTAATATACAGAGTACATACATTCATGAACTTCAATGACAATGAGAACTAAATTAATAGTTGAGATAGAGATTATAAAGGTATATATGCATGATGAAAGCACATTTGAAAACCAAGAGTTGCTAAAGTAATTGCATTGAAATAGTAGTTGGAATTGTGTGGGTCCCTAAATCTGTTAATATTTTACATTGTCAAACAGGCAGAATATTTGCTAAACAATGAAGAAAGTTCAGTACAATTATTGAAACAAAAGAAAGATGTATTTTACATGTGGTAGATTCATGTAAACTAAAATCTCTTACTGTCTAGACTTTTTGTTCAAACTTTTCCTAAATTCTCAAAAAAATAAAGCTTCTTCAGGGTTAAATATTTGTCAATATCTGCAAAGTAATTTTCTGACTCATATTGACCTAACTGGGGAGTTTTTGTGCGTTGATAAAACTTGGAAAAGCCTATTGTCATGTTTTAATACAACTGAAATGCTTGGTATATGTGATTAAGAAAAATACTAGTAAATAATAACTACATACAATTCAAGTGATTTTATTCCAGTGTACGTAACATTTTCAGATAATGGACATTCATTTGATCAAGTTCTTTTATATGGCAATGAAATTACTTTGACCACGTTTAACCTCCTGACTTTCATGTTCATTGATGCCCTTTTCCTGGACTATACCATTGCTGCAATTTCAACTATTGTAATTGATAAGGTATAGATGCTTTTTAAATTTGAACTTTCTTAATATTTTGTACATGCATTATACATTTGTAATTATGTACTCCACAATTTCAGGTTATAATATGGATAAGGAGTACCATTGGAAAGAAGAATATATCTCAGAAAGGATTAATTGATGAGAGGTTCCTGATATAAAAATTGTAAAAATGGGTTTTAAGATATTTCCGAATAAAATCCTGTGCTGTAATGAAATTCCAGTCACTTATGTTTTTTTTTTGCTCTTATAATCTATCTCAAATTACTTTACGTAAGACCTGTTTGATAAAGTGTAATCATTCATTTTTTACTTCCATAATTTACCGTGCAAAAGTTTAGTTATATTTTTAGCTTGATATGTATTGTATATGTGGCATAAGTTTCATTGATTAGAATCCATTGATCAGATTAGATTGGGTGCTACCCTCATGCTGAAACAGAAAAAGTTCTCATGAGACATGTTTGTGCCCAGTGGGTTTCCAGACATCTCATACCTTAGCAACAGGAAGTTCATTTGTGGATTTATTCACTGTTAGATAGCTACAAATAGATGCTACATGAAGATGATTTTATTTTGAAGATTATTACCTCAGGTGAAACTTGTTTACATTATTTTGATCCTCAGTGCAAACAGCAAGCTGTTGGTGGATATCTTTAAAATCACCAAAATATCAAAAGTGGTGGCTTCTGGTGGGAAAGTTATGGTCATATCATTTGTTGATATTAAGAGACTGGTGTATTAACATTTCATATCAGCCCACACGACTGTAAATGGAACATACTACGGATTATGCTGAAAATTTTCCAAGGCCAGATTCATCTTTAAGGGCCAAGTTTCAAACGGGCTGGAGACTGTACTATGATAATGCATGACCACACAGCACAAATGTTTTGTGGATTAATATTTCATGAAAACCTATGTGAAGTGTGTTCATCATTCTCCCTCTACTCCAGACCTAGCTACATGTTGCATTTACCTCTTTCCCAAAGTAAAGGAACACCTTAGAGGAAATATTTTTTCATCATCGGAAGCAGGTGTAGGTTAACTGAATGTATTTCAACATGCAACAACTGGCTACACTAGTGCTGCAATGCATAAAATATTATGCTAACAATTGGACCGAAAATTAAATTTTTGTCCATTAAGTATTTTATGATCGCTCTTTATCATTGTCTTCAAATTAGTATTTTTCTGAAATTTTGAAACATTTCTTGGTGTTATGAGTTGTGTTTTAACAAATCAAATTACTATATAGCAGCCATAGTGGATAAATAGCATTTCAGAATTGAGTAATATTGATGAGTTGAGCAGACTTTTTGTTAATGATGAAATGTCAATGTAACAATTTTGGTGTAACCCTGTGTAATCAAGCTAGGATTGTTCATTGATCTTCATTAAGTTCAATTTTCATCCGAAAAAAAATTATTAATGATTTTACTTAATTGAGAAGTATTTTTAATATTTTTAGTATAATCATTAAGATCATTAATACTACTACAGTGCCAGGTGGGGTTATTCTGTATGCAATTAGTGGTGCATTTATCTCCCCTGGTAAATGGTAACTTGCAGCAGATAGGTAATATTGATTTTACAGGTAATTTGATTGAAAAACAGATGTGGGAAAGTAACATAAACTTTAAAATATTTTCTCAGTGAATATGCTATGCCTCTATCTGTATGCGGTACAAAAACTATATCCAGACAATTTTAATATTTAATTATTCCAAGAGTGCCATGGATGAAAAGTTTTTAAGAAGGTTTTTTTATGGCGCTATCCTAAAAACACATTAATTTGTGATGTGAATCAGAACATTCTTGTTTCACTTAATTTATTTCAGTAAATGTAGTTATTATTTGTGTTTTTAAGTTTTATAATCAATAATATATATGCTGTATTTTTGTGAGATATTTTAATCTAAAAAATATTTGCCGGTAGTTTGATATATTGTTTCATTAATGAACTTTTACCAAGCACACTGCAACCAGTATTTATTAGAAAAATACTTCAAATGTGATTGAAAACTATTATTTATCATAGTGATGAACAGGATTATGAAGGTTTAAATTAGCTAAAATTGGTTGATTAATTTGTTTAATATCCTAACACCATTATTTTATATCTTAAATCTATTTTATTTGAAAAGTACATTTTATCACTTAGAATATGTATGCCTTAGATTAATTATTCTGAGAATCATTAAGTACCATATCATGAAAAAACATGCTGTCCCTAGGTAATTGAACATCACTTTCTTATCTATTCCCAGGATAGAAATTGCTGTATGGTTGAAGTTCTAGCTACAAGGGATGAGTTACATCTGTTTAAATCAACTTCTTCCTGTGCATCTTTCGGGAAGATTTAAACATTTGTATTGTTATGATCATTACTTATGTAATACATACATTCTATGGAAGACCTATTATAATAATACATAATATAAACATTTTAATTCAAGATAACCAGACTATCAGCTGAACAATTCATTTTCCCAAAACCTATAAGTTCTGGGATCAACCCCTGATTTAGCTATGGGTGTTATGTAAATTATGGGTAACTAGACTGCTAGGAAACTTGACGGGCATTAATGGCTTAAGCAAACACCTCTTGGTCATATGGATCATCAAAGCTTATGAAATGCAAAAAATCATCGGAATATATATCTTAATGTATCAAGCAAAGCTTTATTTTTGAACTGCTTGAATGTTTTCACCTTTAATCATAGTGATATTATGATGAGATCATGCATTTATTGTTTCAGGGCTACATTTTCAGGAATAGGCTTTATTAAAAGCTGCATTAGTGTGTGAATAGAAAGAGGAGGTAGTATGATGGATTGAAGAGGAGACAAAATTGGTAAAGATAATCTAGGAAAGATAGGCTAATGGATTATGGCTATGCATGAGGAAAGAGTGCCTGTTGAAGACTGTCAGAGAGGAAGAGAGGCTGAGGGAGAAAGAATTTTATGATATTGGACATAATTAAGATTGGGGGAAGAAATGAAAAAAATGGTTCAAGACAGGAAGGCATGGAGATCAACCATGATTGAACCTCCCATGTGGCAGAGCAACCAGTGATGATGAGTATATAAATAAATTTTATTTCCATATCAATAATCTTTGTTTATTTAAAATGAGTGTAAGAAATTTCGATGCAAATATGTTAATGCGATTCAATATAACTTGTTGCTAGGTATGCATTTACAGAATTGTAACATGTGTAGAAAGTATCATCAAAGTATGGTGAAGATTTTTAAAAACGTTTGCCGCTGAAATTACAAAATTATATTGATGCTTATTTAGTTCATTTATCCATTTTTTACTTATAGTAGAAAAAAATGTTGTATTTATTTATACCTATATTAACCTCTTAAGGATAGATGGCAATTTATAATGCAGCTTACCGCATTCAAGTAATGAAAATGAATATTATGAAATGGAATATTATCTATGGAATGTAAGACACTGTCTATGGCATTCCTTGAAGGAGGTCTTTCATAGTAAATGAATGAAGACTAACTTTGCAATTTCTACTGGACTTTTTATTTTTCACCACCATGGTTTCATTACAATGCAACATTATCACCTCCACAAAGTTAGTCTTCATTCTTTTATTATGGAATGTACACTTACATCTTATCTCCTTGTTAAATGTTCAATTTTTTTAAGCATCTAAATTCTAGTTATTGTCAGTTGACAGCCTTCATTGGTGCTATTTTCAATTTCTGGGCCAGCTGCATCTGTGGAAAGGCATCAAACTTTGTGTTAAAAATTAAAACAGGTTTAATAGGTCGGATAGACATTTCATCTTAATAATGTTAAAAAATAAATATTTCTGCATTAGAAAGCTGAAAATCATAACATGAACAATTGCATTGCCCTTAACAAAATACTAAAAACACAATATATGGCCCTATACTGTAGATTTTGTTGCAAAAACAATTGATTCAGACCTTTATTATAATATATATTGAATAGACAGCCAATGTGAAAACAGGAGAGTGCTTACAGTGGCTCTAAAAGAGGGACAAGATGGCAGGGACCCCCACATAATTAGCTGGTTGATGATTGCTTAGAACTTATATTGGAGGCTAAGTGGTGCACAAAGAGAGGTTAACTCTTTCGTGTTAAATGACATTTAGTGTGTGATATAATAAGCTATGCTATTGAGTGAGAGAGTTGCTTTTAGGCGGGTACAAATGTAATGTACATATGGTGAGTGTAATCAAGAATTGGATATCAAAGTCTATTTACTGGGTTGAAAATTTCCTAAAGGACATATATTAATTTTTTACTAATAATTCACTCCCTATTAATATGTGTCAACTAGCATCAAAACAGGACTCAGTATGTACCACTAAATTAAGGGAATAACTGTTGCATCTCAAATACACTGCTCAACATGCTTAATAACAAATAATGAAAGATGTAATGGCAGCTCCTGTAGAATGTTCTAATTTTCTTCTTGATAATATTAATTAGACTACATGAATTTCATGCAATTTCTTTGGTTTTTAATGATGTTTACTCATGTAATTAGCTTAGCCAGGGTGATATGGAGAATTACCTCCTTAAGTATCAGCTAATGATTTTAATGGCATTAAATTTAGACAAATGGCATGCGCAGTCTCTCAAGAACTTGTTTTATTAGTATTTATAAGCATGTGGATTATTAAATAATCTGTCAATGTTAATAGCAGTCAATTTTCTCAAACTTGCATATAACCTTAGTACTTTTCCTTCTTTTTTGGGATCCATTTTGTTTCCGTATAGAAAGATAAAAATGGTTGACATTTTTTCAACTTTGGACTATTTACAGCATTTTTCTAGCTGATTGTTTGCGTAAATAAATTTTCATGAGAAGAACAATAGTCCTGCGAGTAGACCAGTTATTTCAAACTTCTGCTTTTCCAAAGAAATAGGTTTAAAATTATATGGGTTTGCTTTAGAAGGGCTATTTTTCATAGCATGCACTAGGGATGCATTAGTAAATTTTGAACAAAATCAAGAATTTTCACTTACCGAAGAATCAATTTGGTTTTTGTGATATATAATGCCTCCTTGCTCATCCACAATTTTCATGTGCCATTTTTCTGGATCTCCTGGTACCAATACTTCTTTCTCAGGATTAGCCTTGGAAAAAGTGAGTCAAGTTCTTTTTATTGATTATGTAATGTATAGGGCAGTATCAAATTAGCTTGGGCAATTTAACTAGCAAAAATTAGCATTCAAATGGCAAGTGCATTCTATCCCATCAAAATGTATGATTTTCCATAGCTTATGTTTTGTCAAATTTTATTAGAATGTTTATACTGCATCTTGTGGCCCTTTAAATGCATTACAGTTACTCCTTATTTAGTTCATTCATATGTCTATTGTGAGTTCAAAGTTTTTTCTACCTTGACTTGAGTTCTCATATTTTGTTCTGCAGGTAATTTGCAGTAAATGAGGCATCACTGTAGTCATTTTATCCAATGATTTAAAACTTTAAACTTGTAGAATTAAAGCATCAAGTATTCCATGTTTGTTTTATGAAATTGTTAACATCTAGGAAGCATTTGAATTAAGAGGGCCTATAATTATTTTATAGCATTTCAGAAATGAGAATTTAGACAATTTATAAAATGTGCATCACTCGGATGCATATTCAAAATTGGAAAATGGGCTACAGTTATTAAAAACAAATTAAATTGGTGCTAATTTTTCGTAAAAATATGAAAGAATACAGGCAATGATAACTATAAAGTCCATTTGTATTTTATAAAGCTGTATGAACAATACAGGGGCTATGTTTTGAATCCTATGCACAATGAATCACCTACTGGAATTGAAAGCACATACACCTTGAGAATTGTTATGAGACTAATATGTTTTCCACCTACTTGAATTTCAACTGGGATAGTGATGAATTAACAATACTTGAAAATATCTCTTTATTACAGTATATTTTTTAAAGATTTATTATAAGTTATTTGTATACACAAATAATTCAGGAATGTTTAAAAACAATTTATTTACCCATACTGCGTATCAATTACAGGAAATATTTATTCCTATGAAATATCATTCATGTACACAAGTATTGTAGCGGTACTTGTTCACGTTATTTAATTAGTGAAGCCTCTGAATTAATTTTTTTTATTGTAACTGGAGCATTATTGATGGTACATATATAGAATGCACACTTTACATATTGCAATACTTTGATCACCATTTTTCGAGCATAACCAATAATGTGTGGAGACAACAGCCATTTCAACATTCAATAAGTAATTGCTTGAGCGAGGTGAATGAATACAGGAATATGATTTCTTAATCATTCCATGTTGAGATATTTATTTATTTGCATTATGTTGATAATGCTCCTCAGAATATCCCTCAATATACAAATATATAGGTCCATTCCAATGAATTAATGCTACATGATGAAAAGGTAATGAAACTTAGGACTAAAATGCTCTATACAATCCTAGCAAAAATCACACAATTTAGTTCTTTCATGAGATTCATAGCATAACAAATTTGAAAAATTAGAAAAAGTTTGAACAATGTATCATAAAAATCTTTTTAAAACATTTAATACTTCAAAACTGATCATTTTTTGTCTTTGCACATGAACACATTCTCCTGAAGTGAAGCTAAAAAAATTAATCCATGCCCCAAGAACAGTGTTGAAAATTTTTAAGAAATATGTGCTCAGTGAATTTTGAGAGTTAGTCATTACGCTAAAGTAATTACATTTGAAAACCTTAAATATTAGATAACTCTACATAGAATTCTTAGATATATTTACTGCTGACTTACTGGTTCCATTGCTCTGATGGTTGATAGAAGATGAGAGAGTCTATCTTCAAAACCTGAGTCAAATGCAGAATGGTCGAGGGCAATAAAACATTGACCAAGATTTGCTTCCTCTGAAGTATTTTTCCAACTCCTAATAAATGGTCCATATTTTGATCCTTGAATGAAATGTTAAATATAGGCGATATTAATTTTAAAGGAACTAATATTATTAGACTAGTTCAACGGGAACTAGAATTAGATATATTAAAAAAGAAGGTAATCGACTTATGTGCGATATTTTCTGCATGTACACATTTTATAAACTGCTTATCAGTACAAGTTCAACTTAAGCATCCTTCTTATATTAATGTAATTATCGAAAAGATTGTCCGATGAGCACTTATACATTTCGAATTTTGCACAGAATTTAATTGTAGTGGGACTGGTTTTACCATCTATGGTATCATCAAGTGAGCAATTCCGTATAACTAGCCAGTCACAGACGACCTTAACCAAGTGAAGCCCCCTTCTCACCAACCCTTACCCACCATCTTGACTCAGGTGCTCATAGATTTAACTGTATATTTATTTATATATGCCAGGAGGCTTGAAAAGATATTTTGTTCCTGATGATGCCATAATAGACGAAACTGGATGCCATTGATACAATTAAATTCTGTAAAGTGTTCCTTATACTACCTTTTTAATAAGAAGTTGTTTCACCAAGTTAAAGTCCTTGAAATCCTTTGTTTTGATTAACTTGTGGAAACTACCTATGGAGTACCTACTTGAATTATTTTAATTAATTCATAAATTTGCATGATATAAATCTTGATAGTATCAATCGAGATTGGTCAGTATTGTTTGTCAAGCATTAGTTATTTTTGTGCATATTTGTATGTTATATCGAACATCGATGGACTTAATCATGCATGCGATATTTTAATTGATTACTCATCATCATTTTTGGCCTGTATTTTCTTTTTGATTCTTAGTTTTTGAGAGGTGTTTCTAGAAAGGATTTGGAGGAAATATGATCATATTTGATGGGCTCTCATAATAGTTTTAGTAGGAAGTAATATTAATTCGTCTTTTGATTGCCTGCCGATGTCAAGGTACCTGGGATCAACTGTGTCGATTGATAGTGTATGAAATACAGGGTACAGGTTGCTATGTGCAATTTTTTCTCCATTCATAATTATTCTCCTGTGTCAACACCAGAGGTTGGAGATATTATAGAAAACTAGCAACTCTTGTATGTAGCTATAGGCGATTAGTTTGCTTCAATATTTTATTATATTCTATATATATTATTCAATATTTTACTTCAATTTCCTGCTACCTGCAACGTTGGGTCGCCTTTTACAGACTCTTTGGGGGTAGAGTGTTTCGTGGTGCATTTTCATGTGGTAGTGATGTTTCAATTTCTTGCTTGTTGTGTCCTGGCTTCCGTGTTGTAGGATGGCTTTCGTGCTGCATCACGGGGTGCAGTTTTTTAAGTTGTTTTGCGGTATATGTGTTTGCATGAGTATTGGATGAAGGGATTTTTGCATGAGTGTGCACGCTGCTGTGGGTGTAATTTTCCGTGTTGTTTTTTTTTGCATGTGGTATTTTTCCTTTTTACGGTTGGTGACCTAACACCCCCCGCCACACGCCCTTGCGGCGGCTGATGTAGAGTAGATTATCCTTTTAGTCCCCTCTCTAAACGATCCATTCTTACATATTGCTTAGAAATAGATTTCGCGTAAATTGAACAGGACAGAATTGACGAACAATTCGTTCTCTTTGGAGGAAGAGTTACGTAAATTTAGAGTGTGAATCACAAGGAAAAAATAAGCTCAAAAATTGACGTAAGAAATTGTCAGAGCGAATGCATAACTTTGGGTGAAATCTTTCTCCGTAGATTCCATGTCATTTTGCATCAGATCCACTAGTTATGGACACATCCATCATCAACATTAAAGTAATCCCATTTGGAGTTAATTTAATTGAAATATATTCGCTTGGTTTTACATTGCCGTCGCTCATAATTATAATTGTTCCATTTTGAGGTTCTCTTCATATTCACAAAGACAATCGTCAATCCCAGGATCATTTGAATGGACCCTTAACACTAGTTTCTCTTAGTTTCACCGTCTTAAAACTGTATTTATCTAATTAATTTGGACATTCACCTAATAGAAAACGTGGGACTTGTGTGCCACTTGACACTGTCCATCTAAACACGCATTTTTAATAATATTATAATAATTAGCGGTATAGTTCAGTGATAGAAAAAAAGTCATTCTTTTATTCCCGCGGGCTTACGATTACATTTTCGTGCATAATTTTTCTAGCCATAAACAGTGCGTGGTTTCTCATTTGCGTTCTCGTAAATATATGTTATTTCTATCGGGCAAGCGTGAGGTGATAAATGCCCTGGAAAAATCGTGAATTTGATTTGTGTAGGTTAAGTCAGGTACCGAGGTGGAAACGTAATTCATAAGGAGCCACTTCCAGATTTAAACATGCTTTATAAGAAGTATTTATGCGGATGGAAAGCCATAACGGACATGTTAAGTTCACATTTTTATCCATAACAATTGCACTCATTTTGAAGAACCTAAAACCAAGCGCAGTTACTTTAAGTTGAATGCATCCATCCACCCGATATCATACCGTGAAGATAACGAATATAAGTGTTGGAAGCGTGATAAATGTTATCATATTGGAGGAGCTCGACAAACCATAGCAGCATGTCCATGAACTTCACATGGAGAATGTCATTGTTTGCATTAAGGTTGATGACATACAGAAGGGAGCGTTGAATCCATAGCTTCGATACTCACCCGAGAGAACGCCACAGAAAATCTCGACCATGAGTGCAAGCCCTGTTCCCTTGTATCCACTCGTTTCTTCCGCTCCTCCCAAGGGCATCAAACAGCTCGCTTCCATAGCCTTATCTGCATCAGTTGTTATATGCCCTTCCTTATCCTGTGCCCAACCCGGGGGGAGAGGTTCTCTCTTACGTTGTTGCATTTCAATCTGTTGGGCACGAAAGATAAAAAAGTGCTCTTTGAACTAGAGCTCGGAAAACGTCGAGTGAGCACATAAAAAGGCACCATTCCCATTTCGACATAAATATTTTTTTATTCATTAAAGTTGATTATTTGTATTTAAAATCAAAGCACAAGGAGGGCAACAGAAAAAGTATATGCGCTTTGGTGCAACCAATTATGATGAAAATTTAAATTATTCGAAGTGTATCTGACAATGAGCTATGTGTATCTAACACACGGCTCGGCTCTATTAGGGACGAGGCGTGTGTTTCGTACACTCTCGGAGACGAAATTACGTATTCATGCGCAATAAATCATGCGTCAAGAAGGTGGACCGGCACAATAAGTGCCTTCCAATGGTACTGAAGGCGAAGTAAAAATACGAAGGTGGTCTGAAAAGTTTACGACCTAGCAAAGATACAAGACATTTTTTCTGAAATGTTTGAGGTCGGAAACTTTTCAGACCACCCATGTATAAGAAGCTGTAAAGTCCTATTTTTGAGTGTCGCATTCTCCTCGTTTCCTATATAGTGACGTCATTTCTTTCGACTATTCAAGTAGATTGGCGTCTCTTTCGTTTGTAAGCCAAATGTTCTACATCCGCCAGACTACCGTGGTCAGCTTATATGCAGTAATGCATACATGAACGGCTATTGAATTATTTAACTTAATTTACTTTAGGTAGTTTATGAGAAAGTTCAGTACTTCGCAACAACACGATTAGATATGTGGAGCTGTTACGGCCATACTAGGATTTTGTTCTCTTAATATTCTCTATTATTTCAAAGCCGAAAAGATACGTTGGCACCTTCTTCGTATTTTGATGCTTTTAGGGCGCCAGCGGTTTTAATTCCTAGTCCAAGTAGTTCAATGATATGATTATTTTCTTTCATAAATGATTTTTTACTATCATTCGAAGGATTTCTTAGGAAAACTTATCGCTTAAATCACCCCTCTAACTTTATATTAATTTAATAAAGACAAGGAAAGAAAAGTTTAAGCTAAAATAGAATGAAAACTTAGATGGTCAATTATTTAGGATTTCAATTGTTAACTCCAGTTAGATCTATGATGAGACATTAATAAAAGATTAAATGAAACAATTTAATGACGAGCTATCAAAAGCTAATGTTTCTGGAATTGCATATTTTCTTAAAAAGATACCAAAATCCTTTTGAATATGTCTTCCAGCTGGGGAGTCTAAGGCAATATGAGAGAATCAGGCAACTGGGATAGCCCTCTTTTGTATACATACCTAGAATTTCTTGCACAATCGAGATACGCTTATGCACATTAATAATTGTTCTCTTAGTGACTGATTAAGGAAAAATACCTAAAATATTTCAGGTAAATGTTTGAGACATGCCAGCGTTATTTCATCTGTATTATGCTCAGATAAAATCATTCATATGCTGAAAAAATCCTCAATAATTCGACTAGGACTTCTATAACGTGACGTGAATTTTAGGAGCGCTCGTTTCCCTAGCATAAGGTTATTCTTTTTATTTAATTTCGTCGGAAAGTACACCTCCACGACTCTTTTCCAAATCCAACTCTCTCTCTTCATGTTCGTCTGTAGCTGTTGTAGAGCCATCAATACATGTAGATTTGGTTGATCTGCTCCGGCCCTAGCAATACAGAACGAGGGAGTTTAAGTCAGATGGCCATACATAATTATTCGTAAGATTTTCCAATTGTTCGCCATAGGATTTAAAAATTCCTTATTCCAAATTGTGTAACTAGAGCTAGTTTACAGACATCGCAACCTCGTTAATATTCATAGGACATATGATTTGATAAAATAAAATTATAGTTATATTTTACGGTCTGTATGCGGTGCGATTTTCGTTTTCGCTGGTTTCCATCTTTTTTTCTACCTTTCGTTTTCGCTGCCTGCCCAAATTTCATCGATCCTCTGAAAAAGGCTCAATAAACTGCAGGGCCGCATAACATGACCTCTTACAACCTAATAGATGTTAGGGGTGAATCTCACAGGAAAATTTACCGTTCCTCAGAAGCATCCAACCTCTTTTCTGTTAGTCTTCGCTCTTTTTACAAGAATGTTATTTTTTCTTCTTATTGTTTTTTATTTATCAGTGATGTTTCAGTGGTAGTGATTATCATGGTGGGAACAATCAAAGGACAAGATTATTATGAATAAGAGCCATTTAGCTTAGGAGAAAATGGTAAATCGATTTGGGTTCAATAAATTTGATTAATCATTTGCCCTTAATTTTAATATGAAAGTTAACCAAGTTTGATCGACAGTGCAAATTAAATACTTAATGGCCATTATAATAGGTGACCCACATGATTATATGGCTATTTTTTTATAGGTGTTAGTTAGATTCATTATCACGTTGGAGATAACTTACATTATCACTCTATTGATAGCAAGTGAGGGCAGAGTTTTTTATCGCAATACGAACCGGAGCGGACTGGGATTTGACGCTTATTTCCATTAAACCCTTGGGCTTTGCCAAAATCACCTTAATCGAATCTCTTTGACTTGATTGGCTTTCATATATCATCTCGACATCTTGGTAAGTAAAATTACCACATGAAAATGTTATCTTCTTTTCACGTTTTTATTATACCGGGCGTGTATTCACACATTTATTGCAACGAAAACATTTGAACATGTGTTTTTTAAGTTTTAGAAACATTTCAAATTTACATGAAAAGGATAAGTAATTTTCCAAATTTTTAATGCAAGAGAGTAAACGCGAACACGCCCAAAAAGAACCGCAACACGGAGTATGTTAATTTAATGCTACATTTACTCTGAGTAGATGTGTCATTGGAAACACAAGTTCCGTGTTAGTATGGTATTTGATTTTACTATTTCTGTGGAATTATACACCTAATTTTGCTTGACTGTAAACCACTGATGTCATACCTTGCCAACCGCCACTGTAGATGTTGCCATATCCAAGACGAAGGAATCCCCTTTGGCAGGAGCTGCTAGGGTTATAGGATTGGTGCCAAGTGCCGCCTAAAAACGCGAACGTTAGAAAATTAATGCATGAATTTTTACTGTGAAAGCAAATATTACATAGCTAAATGGACTGCTATGGTGAGTAATCATTAATACACGAATACAACGCAATACAATTGGTATGGCGATAGCAAATCACTTGATGCCATTAAGACGCTGATTTGAATAAAATTCAAAACGCTAAAACACAACACTCATAAATAGTTGTATATACCAGACATATTCCGGAGTAAGTTGCATTTTCCTCATATGAAATCAGCTGTAGCATCCAAATACATAATCCTCTTCCCTGTTTTATTCTTTCGAGTATGATATTTCTACAGGTATGCCGTTTCAGTTATTGGAGCTTGAAAGAACGACTAGTATTTGGATCAAATTTTAAAGATACACCTAATCATAGTCTGCCCCGAATTTTATACTTTATTGCAATGGCGGGAAAAACTGAGTGAAAATAAATGAGTCCCCGGAGACGATTACTTTTTTTAGATGCTTTGTACTCTTATTCACGGTTTTCAGGAAATAACGATAAAATCGAGAAATTTCTCGTTACTTTTTTATTTACCTCGCATTATTAATTCAAATTAAGTTTTTGCATAATCCTTTCCCATTTTTTTTAGGTGAAGTACTATCGATTTCGAAGCCCTAAGTTTTAAAACGAGCCCTCTCCAAAACTTTAAAATAGCATGGCCTGTAAAATTTAAGCAGATCATAAATTAATCTTCGAATCCGTACCTGTAGTTTGATTAAACAGCTAAAGAAGTTTCTTGTATCATGCATCTGAATGTTTTAACCCAAGTAACTATATTTGAAAACAGTACACATAACATTTCTTTTCCTATGGAACTCATCTCCTAGACCAGATTTTAATCAAAGCAACTGTAATATACTCGTAACTAGTTAAATTATGGAAATGTAATTTATGCGGGTGCATATGATTACAACTTTAGTAGCGGAATTGAAATTGAGCCTAGTTAATTTTCCCATTTCTGTGTTACACTAGTTAATTGATGGCGTCATTGGATATCGTTTCGTTGTCACTCCATGGGAGCAACTGGCCACGTTTTAGTATGGAGTTTCAGATTTCTCAGGAAGTCTACACGTTTTAATCGTAATTTATATCGTTAATCTTTTCAACCAATACTTGCTGACTTGCGTGCTGCCTAAGTTTTGAACAATGTTCATTGAATAACACGAGAATCGAATTTCTTATCTTTGAATTACCTGGATGGTAGACGGGATCATTTTCTTTAATAACTACCAACTATGTTTCATTATTTTTCCTGTACAGACAAATTCACTCGCAGAAATCAACAGATTTAAATGTCATTATTTTAAAAATACTAACATCTCACCAGGAAAATAGTTTATTTGCCAGTATTTCGATAAATAGGTGGCAGGAGATAATAAAAAATCAGCCAACATCCAGAAATCTAAATTGGGCGTTCGGCTACTGTCTGAACCCTCCGGCGTTTAATTATCGGATTAATACGAAATCGTACGAAGTAATACTCGTAGTTTGTGGCTATCTGGAGGTAACGTCCAGGCGTTATTATCTCTGGTTACTAAGGTGTCATCACGAAACTCAGTGATCTTACGTTTATGGTGAAATGGCCTTTCCCCATGGCATATAGGGAAAGTCCATCTCATTTCTACCTTTCATATTGAAATGCTCCTCAAACCGACGGCCACGAGGTGCCAGATTTGACCAATAAATAAATTTGGTTATTCTCTAGAAACGTGAAGATCGAGAAGTTTCGTAATAGACGGGCTAAGCCTATGGAAAACCACCCCATGAGCAATTGTATTATCCCATTGAATGCCTCTTCATTAATAAAACCACCATAAAATTCAATTCAGATATAAGCTCCATTATATCTCCCCTCTTTAAAGTATATCCTGCCAGTTATCCATTTGAACCCCATAACAAAAGAGGCTCGCGCATGCTCGCTCACTCCACTCACACTCCCACACACATTAACGGCCTTCACACACACCACTTTCACATACACTAATACCCTCTGCTCTCCATAGCTACACCTTGAACCTTCCGTTCTCCCCTAAGTTCTCCTTCCTCGGCTCACCAGAGCCCTCGCTCGAGTAGTGAACAACATCCAGTGAAAACCTTTGGCTCAGGTAGCCTTGTCGTCGCGTTTTTCTCAACATTTTTATTTCCAACTTTCCCGTTGATTACTATACCACTTCATCAACTCGTATAACCCTACCTAGGAGCCATCATCAACCCATCATAATTCAGTAACAATCACCTACACGAGTGTATGACTTCTCCGTCGAGCATCTGTTGACGAATTTCCAAATAATCAAATCTGTTCCTCATCACTTCAAGGAATAACCTCGTCCGATATTACTACCAAGAGGCAAGTGGATTTTTGCTTTTATCTTACCAAATTCCTCAATGCTTTAGAAAGGGGGTGTGGTATTCCAGTGGGTAGAGTGCTGGGCTACTGATTTACTGAGCTGGGAGGCCACTGCATCGATTCTGGGAAAAACATCTGAGCACACACAGCTTTGCGCAAACTGTAATTTTTCACTAAAAAATCTTTCTGGGAAACCATAGGTGGCACAGGGAAAGGAACTGGTCTCCCTACCTTGATGTGTGCAATTCACACACTACCAGGCTTAGTGTACGGTGAACTCTATCATCACCAATCAAAGCATCGTATAGATTATCGTGGTTTTCATAGAAATCGGTCCATTTCATTCATGAAGGTACCTGGACATTAACTGACCGACCACAGAGTTTTAGTCTTGCCAGGAGCATGAATGTTGCCTCACGTTCGACGACTTGACGGGTTTTTATAGTGCGATCAATTACCTCAACTGCCAGAGCACCGTGCATTCAAATACTGAACTGATGCGATGGTCTATCATTCAATAATGATGCTATCCGTGAATTAGAATGAATGTTGTATTAAAAATTATAAAAAATGTTTACTCACTGCTTTAGATCTTGTAGGGCTGAGAAGTGGAGACGAGTTGGTGAATGATAGACCCTGAAATTGAATTGTTCAATAAAGTTCAGTGATGTGGTTAAGTTGTTCCTTTTGATGATTTATTTGATAAATAGAGCTACCATAATTTCATATTTTGTATTTACCAGTAAACGTCATTTTCCCTTGTACTTAAGCTTTAATGGAAAAATCAAGGAATACGTTTGTAAAATATTTCTTCCATTGCTGATATATGGCAAATGTTGACCAGTGTTTCAAATTCATTAGGAAAAAAACCGCGATTTCTGCTAAATTTTCAGGAGAAGTTATAGATTTAACGATGAATTTTTTTATCTCTTGACGTTGTAAACCTATGTCTTACCACGAAACCCTTGGCCATTGCTCGTAAACTGTACCACCCAGCGATTCCATAATGATTCGTACCTGAAATAGCAATATTTTTCATAAAAAACAGTAATTTTTCAATTATCAAACCTATTTACTTAAGTGGCTTACTAACAAGATATTATCGATAATTAATTCCTAAAAACAGTACTTTTTGGTCCATCATAAGTTCGTTTCAATTCACTGTTGTCTATGAGAGGACATTCGGACCATGAGGCTCAACTGGATGCTTCAAAACCCAACCACAGGAGCTCTAAAATAAACTACATAAGCTTATTGATATGCATCTTGTTGTGAGACCGAATAGTCATTTCTTTTGGATTATCAGTGATTTTTTGAAGGAACCCACGCACATGTAATCGTGATTTATTTGAATTATACTTAGTCCATTAGTCCTTAAGTACCGTGGGTTTAAATTTAGAACGAACAAATTTTGATGTATGTTTGTCTTCCATTAGGACAAATTCAATTATATTCAAGGTGCTCCGATTCCACGAAGCATTAGTTTCCCATACTAATTGCGAGGCAACATAACGTTCATTAAGGCAGGATTCGAGCCCTTAGGTTGACTGATGTGCCAGTAGTAAAATTAGCAAGTTACTTCGTGTATCAACATAATTTTATTCCCAACTGAATGAAAATTTGCGTAGGAACGAGAAAAAGCAAGAGTGTTCAATTGGCAGGAAACATAAAAATAATATTTATTGACTTCCAGGTGAAGATTGCTGAAGTTTTTGTAATTTTTAAGTCTTGCAACCATCCTCTTGGCGGTGAGGACAAGAAAAGGTTTCATCTGACAGAGAAATGTACTCCCGAACATTTATTCTTAATAAATAGGTGGCCCTACGTATTTCTATTTAATGAAAGGAGGGTTTTTGGATGAATAATGGCTCAGCTTGTGGCTATGGTCACTATTAGACAATACCTGGGAGAACGATATAAAGACCTTGTGTTTTAGCTTGTTTTGCTAATACACCTTAATTGACAACCAGCCTTCATCATGCTAGTGTCTTCCAACTGCTGAATTTGCTCTCTGATTCCATTGGTAACGTCAGTGAATGCGAAAGATATTTGCCTTTAAGGGATGTTGGGGCAAAAGTTAGGCTATTATTCCGAGGGTTTGTGTAGCCCCTAAAGTTATTGCCAGATCAAGTTATGAACGTACTACATGCTTTAATGAGTGTGGTAGACTATCAAAACTGTTTACGCTACCAAATATGTCGATTCCATGCTTAAACGGTACAATGAATTTTACGCGCAGTGTGATAAACGTCTCGAATAGAAAGTATGTTTATTTGTACGGCTGAAATCAATACCGATAGCTCGAACTCCTTGCTCATCGATCGATTCTGGAGAGCTGTTCATAGATTTATCCGAAAAATATTGCGCCTTAGATTTGAGTATAGAATTTTAGTCCCGGTCGTACACGTCAAGCACCATATTAATATAAAGCATCCATGTCTATTGCTAGAATCACCGCAAAGAAAATACAGGGGGTTTCAAAGAGTGACAAGGTAGACGTTCCGGAGTAATGTCTCCCTCTGCTATATCATTCTAATTTTATTTGTTATATCACTAGAGCGTAGCTATGTACGGTGCGGAAACGTGGTCATTGAAGCAGGAGGATAGACGTAGATTGGAGGCTTTTGAAATGTGGGTGTGGAGAAGAATGGAGAAGGTGAAATGGACAGGGAAGAAAACAAATGAGGAAGTACTTGGTATGGTGGGCGAAGAGAGGGGTTTGTTGGGAGCAATCCTATGGAGGCAGGAAAAGTGGATGAAGAGGGTGTTGACCGGCAGTGGGATGTTGAAGACTGATAGAGGGGAGAATGTTGGGCAAAAGAGGAAAGGGAAGGAACAGGATAGGGATGTTGGACGGGATGAAGGGAGGAAGAAAGTAATCAGAGATGAAGAGGGGTCTGATGTAGAGTAGGATGCTGGATTTTGTATTTTGTTAGGAGTCACAAAATATTTATTTAATAGCTGTGTCCATCCAGAAACCTACCTTAACCGGTAGATTACCTAATAAATTAAAAAAAAATATCACTGGCACTATTTTTGTATTTTATACGACTCTCCGAAAAGTAAAGAGTAAGACACTCCGAAAAGGCGAATCACCACAATTTCCTATTGGATTCACTATAAGTAGGGATGGCGAGTATAGGCACCAACTTCTATTCTTTCCCCTTCATGCACTCGCTGACAGCAGAATGTTTCTCTGGATCTGGCTTGACTAATTGAATAAATTAAAAATAATTTTGCTCAGCATTCAGATAGAAGAAATAAATTAACACTTGCTACCTTTATATTTTAATCGAATGCTTTCATATACGTACGTGGAGGTGGGGATAAATGCCTCCTAACATTGATTTGTTTGCAAGCTAATGTTATCTACCGAATCGAGGCGGATCTTATCACTTTCAAAGACGTCTGCGCTTCCTCGGCGATTACGTATTTTCAACTTTGACTTACGTAAACCTCCCGTGGTGTAATTCTCGACACCAGCTGTGGTGATATAATCGTTTAATCTAACATCGCCAGCGTAGAGCGCTGTACATGTATATGCTCAGTCTTAAAATATGTTAGGCCTTAAATTAGCGATTATATAATGCTCGGTGACCATTATGTTTAAGCTTCTTAATGAGGAGCCGGGAAAAGCTTGGTTGAGATTATTTGTTAAGTTGCCCAGTAATTTAATTAAGAACTTTTACAAGCGGAAATTATAGCATGTTAAAATTGCTAACAGGATTTAGGGGCAATCTCAAAGCTACAGATATTTCTCCAGTTGGAGGCTTCTATGCAATGCTCACTGCCAGATTTCATACGAAACTATGACTGTTATGTAAGGAGAATGGCTTGAGATTTCGTTGCTGATGACACTTCCGTATTTACAAAATAAATTTGGACTAGATTCAACTTTGTACCCGATCGAAACTGCTTAGTAAAATCTATCATTTGAAACGAATGTGCGTAACATACAAACTATATTTCGTGTATAATCCGTTATCAGTCAGGAAATTGACCGTACTTGATGGGTGTGTGTGAAATACAGAATAAAAACTCCACTATCCAAGTGATTTGATGGGACTATGTAAGAGCCAAAGTTCAGCACCATATTAAGATATGTGTTAGGAAGATTTGAAAAGTTTTATGGGAAAAAACTCTATTGATTAACGGTCCATTACTTTTATTATACGGAATTTATTCATTCATTTTTTTACATTGTGGGAAAAGGAAGTTCAGGCAAGAGCTATATCTATGGCTATTCACAAACACTGTATTGAGAATTTTTCGCTTTTTAATATTTTTTGTTTCTCAATTGAATATACACCCACAAATTTCATTTTCACGGTACAGCGACTTATTCTGAGTGGGTCACATATATTCATATTTATTTTACTAATCAATTGTGAATACTTGTTGTAGTTACATCTTTTAAAATTTAATCATTTCGTTTATAATTTGGATCTAGAGTTTTCTCTGTTGATTGATGAAATTTTCTCTCTCTGTGAGAAAATTTCAATGAGTATCGTCTGGTACTTAATCTCGAGGTTACCCTCCGAAATTTATTCTTCATTTAAAACGAAAAACACTTATTTCTATTTACATACGCTACGCCATTACAGCAGGTTTTGATTTGGACTGAATTAAAATATATATTTCTCAATGGTGTATTGAACGACATTGAGAAGGGAATTTCCGTAATTATGGGATAAAACTTCTAAACCTTATGCACATTTATTTGTTGATTCTCATGCGTAAATATTGCCCAGATACAAATTTGTGGACATTAAATTGTAAATTAGTGCTTTCGCTCTTTATAGTCTTTTTGTATTTTTGCATTTTCTTATTTATAAGGATTCTCCATTCACTCGTAAGAAAATTTTTGGACTACATTCTTTTACACCAATGCTTTGTAGCATTTTGTTCTACAGAGCCTGCCAGAAATGTATTATATTATTGCAAAGAAATATCTAAAAGCCTAGTATAACCTCACATACGTCTCTATATTTCAGTCCCAAAGAAACTCCATACCTTGTTCATTTTAAGATTTCCACAGGGCATTTCTTTCTCTTTCTCTACTTCATATTTTTCTATGTATTTAGCTTCAATTTTGAATATTATTTTTTATAGTAATAATTCGATCAAGCAAGCTCTCTTTAGAAATAAATAAGAACGCAATTTCCATGGGAACTACGACATCTATCGATGGATTTCCATGAGAAATATGTAGATTTCCAGGAGGGAGCATGCATCAAACTGTGTTCCAAAACTTTTAAATGAACGCCATTAAATAAAGACAATTCCCAAGGTTCTCCTTCCGCTAATAGTACCGGGGTCAACAAAAATCCCTTGAATGTGAACGGAAATATTATGATCACTTACCCCGGGCGGAGACCCATCCCACCCCGGTTTCTGCGGCTTTTTTCATGGCGAGGTCCATGCAGAAGTTTCCAACGACGGGGCCCAAGCCATTCCTACCGTCCACCAGTGCTATAGATGCTTTTTCGGAGACTATCACCGGTGTGGCATGTGCATCTGTCGATTTGGTCATCACGTCCTTCACGTACATCTCTGTAATGAGAGAAGTCAAACGATGGGAGCTGGTAAATTCCATATTATTCAAAGAGTAACGATCGTATTTCATCGGAAGTATAGCAGAGGAAGGTAGGCAAGTGCATCGTATAGTATCTGGTATAGGACAGAGCATGGGAAAAGACGAATACGGGCACTGTGAAATGTTACAAATAAATTAAAAGTTTTTTCCTTCAACCGTGAGTTTATTTTTCGTTAGCGATGCGTTAGGAATTAGACCAGCATCTTCGAGGAGGTGCAAATACCCATGGGTTTCATTGAGTGATGTAATTTCTTTTTGGACCTTCCTTTAAAAATAATATTGCCGTCACTCCAAACGTTTTATTTGTCTTTCTAATGCTGGACAGGAATATGTCTACAGATATTGTTTGATTCGCTTAAATATTTGAATGTATTTATTTACTTTTATTTAAATTTAAACCTAATTAAAAAACTGAGTTTCCCCAATGAGTAGCCAAAAAATACTATTTCTCAGCACATCATGTCTGGATATTGAAATAATTATATATAAAGATGTCCTCCTGCATTGCATAAATTAACGCAACGGGAACACACTAATGTTTAATGGAAGAAAATTCAAGCTCATTGTTGACGTTGGTTTTCAAACCGCAGCTTTTTTGAACGATTCGACTGCAAAAATCCCAGCAATTACTCAAAGATTTATTTTTCTAGCCACAGAAATATAAAAATATGAAAAAACAGACTCTTAGCCGATAATTTGGATAACCTTTTCTCTTTATTGTCTCTAGGGACGAAAGAAAACCCTCACCGTTATTGGGGCTTACGACAAAATGTACTACATCATCTTAGGACAGTGATATGTATTCACGCAACGCATTCTCGTTTAGAAAATTTTTGCCGCAGATCAAATTACGAAAACACAAAACTGTTAATACTCAAGATAACAGTAAAGGGATTCTTGAAAACATATAGATTACTTTCAGAGACATTCAATGGATTTTGCGACAAAAATCAGCGTAGGAGTAGTAGAGCACAGCAATGCAGGGAAAATTCGCTAGGAAAATAACCAACACTTCAGTAGGATGTTGCCGAGGAGGTCAGTGTTTCCACTAAAAATACTTCCGATAACCATTTTCTCAATCAAAAGTGCTAGGAGAAAAAAAATCAATGAGTAATCAATGAGTGTATAGAAATGATAAGGGTGGAAAATCCCGAAACTATTTTTCAGTGAAAACTGATAATGTATTGGCGTGGAGAACAATGTAATAGGAGAATAAGCTGCTACTGCAGGTGCTGAAAAAGCAATTATCAAGGCGGCTTAAAATTGAGGAGATGAGATCGCTTTACCTAGTCTATTTAATCCATGGCTGAAATGCCCTCTATAGTCGGCCGCTGAGAGGACTTCCGCCATCATAGCAGCATGGGATTCAGGGCTGCCAGCGCTGATCATCGAATCATTGATGAAGCGGCGAATCTCGGGGAGAGGTATTAGACATCCTTTCGAAGCCATATTTCCAATGTTCTCCGTTTATGGTACGACTGAAAATTGAACGGGCCAATTGATAAGAAATATGTACACATACATGTATTTGAACTATTTCTCCCGTGGGACTTATAAAAGTAGACATTTTTCTATGCATATTTTTCAATTGCCAGCCTATATTTGAGCTGTACATCAAAGAGGATTGTAGAGCAGAGCAAAAGAGTTACATTCACCAAGCAAACTTTTACAACTTAGATAATGTAAAATGAAAATTTAAATTTATCTAGTTCAATTTGATCATTTTTCAATTCATGAATCTAAAAAGTATACGTACATAGGGTTTACGCATCATCAAACCTTTCGGAGCTTTTAAAAATGTCGTTTCTTAAAATCAGGATATTATTGCGGAGTAAGAATCGGATATTACATCAGAAAAGTATATCATTCAATCGTTATAACAGGTATTTGCGGGATTATATCGAAGTGTTTTTTTTCAATTTGGTATCAAATGCAATTTTTAAATTATTAAATACATATCTTGGCGTTCTCAGTAGTTATATTCATCCTGGGGCATCTTCTAAGAATATTTAAATAAGAAATGGGTATGCCCACAATGATTTTTTCCGGTGGTAATCTATATGAATTAAATAATATGACAATGGATTGGAAAACGCGAATAATTGATGACATTCGTTGCCCAGAATTGCTGCAGGCAGGCAACATTCCTGGAAATTTCTGAACTCTCATTCAGAACCTTTGAACTCCGGCTAGTGCTATCTGTTGCTATATGTTTAACAATCTTAAACTTAGATTATTAGCGTCATCAAAGGATTGTGGATGGAAGTAAGGTTCTTAAAGGGGATTCGATCATTAATTCCACTCGCTCATGAATTTACGCAACACCTTGGGAGCAAAGAGATGAAAAGAGTAAAACTCCTTAGGTGTACAGGTTGAGGAAAAGGGAGTCCGGCAGCTTGCTCGATATCTTTCGGCGTATTTTTCTCATCGTGGCTGCTATTCAAAACGAAGAGGACCAACTTTATGTTGCTTGCGACCTTCTACTGCTCTTTTGAGAAAAATCTAGCGTGGCACCACCTAAAATAGAACATGCCTAGCTTTTAGGATAACAGCCGTGGTCCGCTCGACCTTGCCCTACATTTGAAATCCTTTTTCAAGGCCATCTTGCTGTCCCGCTTCCTGGCCGGATTCATCGATTAGTAAGCATGCCAACGTACCCCGCTCTCGCGATGGCGAGCCCTGGAGTGAACGTACGACTTCATTCATAGATCGCCCTCCCCCCTCCCCATTTCGAATGCTCCATGGAGGATAATATTAGGTTTGAAGAGATATTTTTGAAACTGAAAGACCCACTGAACGCGATACTCTGAAAAACATATTATCAGGTTGATTAAATCTGAAAATCGCGGAGAAAGTTATTAAATGGAACATGGAAAAAATATTCCTCGTGTACAAATTTTGAAAAGTCCATCACAACGGTAGACATGATAAAAGTTTATACGATAATAATTTTATTCATATGGACGGAAGGCTATGAATTCAGCCCTTCGACTAATTTTTTGTTTAATTTTCGATGCTTTGTTTAATTGACGATTGATTGATGATTGTTTTATTGGGAGAAGGTAAGTCCTGCAAGGTTGTTGAGAAATTCAGTCGACATATCCCCTTAACATATTTAATATACGGAGTAATTATTATCGACGTGTTTACTCTTTCTGTCCTCGGCTGCAAAATCGATCTTGCTGTTCTTGGGCATCACCGTGAAAACCTCAAGGGAAAAATTAATTTCAAGGGCTCTTATGCGAGTGGTTACTTCATAGTTGTTTTGTTTATTGTTTTGATGACCTCATCGCTGGCCGTTTCTCCTTATGAAGCTTTGATACACCATGGAATATATTTCCATAAATTCGTCATTTAAACGTATCCCACGGTTACGTTCTGGAATTAAATGACAACCGCGTAAAATTTGGGGTGGAAAAGTGAAGGTTAAGTTTAATCAAGGAGCTACGTTTGTCTGCCTCCAGCCTTGATTGCAACCTGCAGGCGTTAATGGCAGACGCACTAATTTTCAAACAGTAGCCTTACATAAATACTTCTCTTGAGAAACTATGTTTTATGTCCTTTCTGATATTCCTGTAGAAACTACGAGAAACAATGCTTCTTAACCCACTCTTTTGGAATGTTGAAATATTTACATAGGTTACTCCTTTGGAGGTGGCGTATATACAGTTCACATCCCCAACCAGGTTTTAAGCAATACAAAAAAATAATTACATTCCTGTAATTATGCCGTCAGTTGTTATCCTTGCCCCTGAAATGCGTCATATCCAAATTAGATACGAATCAAGTTCTTGCATCACGAATCGCCAAACCCATTCACACTTCGTATTGATACCCACACTTGTAGATTTGGATTACAATGTTTACGACTCTGGCGATTTTCTAGGCATTTTTAAAAGCTAAACCTCGCCTTTGGCCCTCCTCCCTGGCGCGAATCGAAAGAGAAAGCGCAGCGGCGAACGGGATGGATGCGGCCCACGCGTGCAAAGAAAGCCGTCGCCGTCAAGGCCGCGTCGTTCGCACGGGCGGGGGAGTTGTGGCAGTCCGCCGGTGCTCGATCTTGAGGCTCACTCACTGCACGGCGAAACAAGAAGCACACTCACGATTGACGGGAGCTCAGTTGTGTTATCGGCCCACGGCGGCGTCTCCCTTTCCTGCGACTTTGTCGCCTCTTACAATCGCTCGCTCTTCTTCTCGACCGGCCTCTCTTCGCTGAGCGTTGCGTCCTGGATGGTGTCTCGGTGTCGAATATTGTTGGTGGTTCTGGCGACGAGGGAGCCGAGTGCCAAATTCCCCTCCCCTCCGCCGCGCGATTCACGATAGCGGGGGTAAGGAGTGAGGGTTGGCGACGGCCGATGCGAGTGGAGTGCGAGGTGGTAGAAGGGGGGGGGTGGGGTGAGGGAGAGATTGAGGAGGTGGGGAAGGGGGGAGAGTGTGCCTTGTGCGCAGCATCGACTCTGCTTTGAACGTCCACAGATGGAGTGAGACTCGAATAAGCGGACAGGTACAGTGGTCTCAACGGGGATTTTGTTCCCAAGACTGGAACAGATATTTTTGCACTCGCTTCTCATTCGAGGGGGGGGATAGCATCTGATCGGAAATTAAGAGTAGGAAAATATTTTGAGCTTGCGAATCTTTGAGATACGGGACTGATGCGCGCAAACCGAAAGATTAAGATCGTTTTTAATTTCCTTAATTCTATTCTAGGCAAACGTTGAATTACAGTAACATAATCGTTATTGCATCCAGTCAGTCCTAAGATTGGTTGAACACAGCTCTGAAGTCTTTATCCGCCAACCTATTCCTGTAAATTTAGCTGTTATTTCTTGATTGTCTTCAATGGGAAAACATATACCTACATAATTTGGAATATTGATTACAAGTAAAGTAGTCAGGAAATTATGTTTCAGAAATCGTAAGTCCAATTGAACACCTGTTTATGCATAAGATCATTCTCACAAGGTATTCGATATAGAATTTATCATCAACGAAACATCTCTTTTCTAAGGGTTGTGTACATATGAAGATGTTTTAGATTATCCTCGGTCTGTAGTTTGATATAAATGTTATATTTTCCACCCATGCTAGGATGTGAAAGGTTTACAAATTAAGAGCATGCTCGAGAGGGGCGGGGAGAAAGCCGATATCGAGAAATAAAAATCAGCGATTTCATTTCCCAAAGTAAAGGAGGGTATTGGTGAGACAAGAGAACGAGCATAAATTGAAGGATTATACGTTGTGAGTTTTGGGAAGGGTGAATAAAATAAGCTGGGACTCAATATTCAATGAAATTACACTTCTTGAAATTTTCAGGACTTTTTGGAGACAGATTTCTAACTCTGTGAAAAAAATAGTGGAGTCGGTCACTTAAGTTGAACTCGTATCGCTGCGTGTCATTTAAAATATTATTTGTTCGATAAACATATTTATGGGAGAAAATGTATGATATTCATAAAAATTTATATATAGCATAACCACTTATGGTTTATGGTGCAGGAATATGATGTGCTTTAAGGGATTCCCTGTGTCTACTTGCCACTCAAAGAGCCTGTGATAAACGTGGGAAATTTTGTGAGCTTCTAAATATATACGTAGTGAGGAAGTGTGATGCTCCCCGACATTTTCACCTGCCTACATAAGTTTCGAAATTAAAACGCTCTTGCCAGTTGAAATAGGAAGTTAAGTCATACTTCCTTTTCATATTATGTGCTCACGCACCGAGCCAACACTTGACTATACAAATAATATGTGTGTGTGTATAAATAAATAAATATATATATAGGCACGCACACACACATATATAATAACACATATAACTTTGATTTGATCTTGGGACAAAGTATTTTCAAGTATTTACTACACTACTGTTGTCACCCCTTAAGGATTTTGGAGACGTCAGAGAAAGTCACTAAGGAACATTTGAATTTCACTCGTCATGGCTTAATAATAGAGAGATATTAATTGCAGATACCGTGAGTTAATTTGAAAGAAAAACTTTTCTGCGAGGGATTACGCTCGTGGAGTTAAGTTTATCAATATGAGTTAGGAAAAATGCCTGGGAAAAGCTATACTTCGGCTATCAGTGTCGCATTTGGTTTCCATTACTAGAGTTCGATTGTAGAAGCCTCTTGAGCTATCGTGCTTCCTTCCATTCTCAACATTTCTTCACCCCTTCCACTTCAATTTATTTTTTGAGTATCGTGCTCCTCTCCTCTATTTATTTTTCCTGTGGTTCTTTTGAAATGGAATGGTAGGTAATGGAATGATATTTTGTAGTTGGTAATCAACGTAGAATAGTGAAATAAAAAGTGATTATTATTTGATATTGTTAAGTATCTAGTTAAATGCCTTTTTTATCAAGGCATTTTCCTTATTGACTAAAACTGTAATAATAATAATATTAAATGTTAACAAAAAAGAAAATTACATATATGTCATTGAAAAATCTATACATAAAGTTAAAAATTGGGAAATATTTATGTTAAGTAAGACAACATTATCATGCAATAGATGGGAATGCATAATATTATATATATATAATTAATAATCAGAGAAAGTATGATACTTCTCAAAACACTGGCAAATGTAAAGGTACCTGGCAGTGCTTACACTGCCAAGTTGCCTCACTTCTGACATTATTTTTGAAGCATACATGGCATCTTTTTCTTGAATGTTATTTCTTTGCTAATGATGGTTTATGTTCAGGAAAATGAGTCCAATTTTTAGCTTGCAATTGGGCAGGTATGTCACCAGGTATGTCGTCCACGAACATTGTAATTTGGCAGAGTGACCTTTGCCAATAACGCTTCTACAACATCCAAACGAAAACTAGTCATACTTTTCTTCTTTTTTTTGTTTGCTTTCGATTATAATGTGTAAGCATTAAACAGTGCAATATCAAACATATGAAAGAACATTATTTTATATCCTTTCATGAACTTTCTCATCAACGGGAAGCATGCCAGCTGCTGGTCTTGTTTGTCCACTCCTCCCATTCCTCGATTATAATCAATCACAAAAGGTGGTTTTGAAACACTTTCTTTGCTACCATCTCTCCTTCTTCTCTTCTTTTCAATGCTCTCATCGTCACTTTCACAATTCACAATTTATAATTCTTTTATACATTGAAGGGTAGTTTTCACCACGTGGACATGTGGACAAAAACCGAAACGATCACCTGTAACACACTCCGTCTAACCACATGAATGATCGCATTCCAACTAAAGTTATCGTGAAGTAACTGCGTAGGAACCGCAAAAAATGCTGGGAAATGACTCAACGTGTTATAGGAACACTTTTCCGAGAAGGCAAAATCTGTACAAACTGTAGTAGAAACTTGATAGTCAAAACTTGCAACTCTGTGGTAGAAACTTGATACTTATAGGTATACACCCAATACGAAAATGAAAGAAAATAATACTGCGGAAGGATGGCTAAAGTAACAGTTTGTCAAAGATTCCAAATTGTAACTTCGTTTCACAAATAATCTTACCAATAGTATACTGATGAAAAACTGTCTTTAAATTTGTGTGTTAAAATAGCATATATCCTTCGAATTCGTAATATCTGAAGATAACTCAATTTATTTCATGACGACCGAGGCAATAGTTCCTGAGCAAGTGCGATTTCAAATCTGCTGCCAAAAAGTAGGATTTTAAAAAGTTGACGAACGAACCCTCTTCCCGTAAGAACATCGAGAACCTATCGCTACTCGTAGAAAATCATTTTATTACTTCCAATGCATCATATTTCATGAAATATGAGTTCTTTACGTTTATTGGTGATGTTTTAATATTGTTATACTTTCAAAATAATTATATTGTTCCCTTAAATAGTGCTAAAATTATGAAAATCTGATGACGAGCTACACTCGTCATTGCGCGATTTGGCATCGGAAGTACATGGCGAGATAGACTCTTAATTTCAGCGCAAGGGATAGATCTTTGCATTTGCCAAAATCTTTTCGTGATAGACCCTTGTCTTCCTTTGTTATTATCCCTTCTTCCATTACATCTCTGAAAAAAACATTTTTGCCTAAGAATGAAAGAAAGATTACAGGAAAGTACCTTTCACTGAGCTGAAAAGAAGGCATGCTCACTGAAACTGCATATAGTTATCATTCGTATTCGTAGAATCGTTTAGAAAAAAAATCCCAAGGTTTAGGATATGCTAAACCCGGCGTTATTCGAGACACGCTAGACTTTTTGTTTGGGCGAAGCGGAAGATCACGCGTTGAAATGTGAGCGTATTGTTGTACCTGTCGACGCAGATGTTATTTAAGTGTGAGCAGTCTTGGCAGTAATTAGAAAAACTTTAATAGTTCATCTGAAAAATCACTCACTTTACCCGGAATGGAGGAAAAAAAGGATGGCTGTCGACTGGTGTTGTAACAGATATAATATGGTGTTCTTTGCTCTGCACTGGGCCAAGGTCAGGAGGAAGAGTTGATTAAGAGTAGGGGTAGGGACAGTAAAAGCGGAGAAGAGTTCGGCAGCAAGTCAGCAAGCATTCTAGTAACTCCTCAGCAGACGTGCGTGGCGACGGATATTTACTTGCTTGAGTTGCCGATGGTATTACAAGCTTTCCAACCCATGGTAGCCATCCCTACCTCCTTATTGGTAGTCGAAACTTTTCCGTCAATTGGATAAATAAAAAATAAGATTAAAAACCGTTTTTCTCATGCCTTAACCAGACTGATGGTGGAATAACAAGCAGCCCGATTATAACAAATTTTCACTTTGATGGGATATACACTTATTTAAAATATATCACAAAAACGTGCCCACAGTAATGAAACTGAAAAATCACACATTTCGGGTGAAGTTGAGGATACCTAGAAGTGTCAACTGGAATTGAAACAGGTCTTCATGAAAAGCTAACATCACTCTAGCAACTGAAATACCATGCTCATACTACATTGCGTTCTTTCTACATACACTTTTCCGAAATAAAAAATAATGATACTGATAAATTTTACCACACTTGTGATTTTGATAAGTCACAATTATTATAAAGCATACCTTATAGGGATTTTAGAAAGTCACACAACGCTAAGATATTTGACGGAGAAACACAGAGATTATTAGAACTCGTCTTTTTGACCAATATAGGTGACGATCCCGAATTTTCCTACAGATGAGATGGCTTATAGGTCACGGACATGAAATTAGCTGTTCTCACAATATCGTATTTTTTCTCTGCTTTCTTTTACCAGGCTGAAGGTCTTCCAGTTTCGTTAACGAAGGCAGCTTATGCAGGAGCGTGTAAGGCTAACACAGAAACTACAGATAAAGATTGAGGAGTCGTTTCTCAAAGCTAGAACTCAAATTACAAGTACGAGCTTCTGCTTATCGTATTTATATTTTGCTTATAGAGAGCCTCCTCATGGCATTTATCAAGTTTATATTACTCGGGATCGTCATGATGATTGGTATTCCACTACTTAAGTTAGGTATTGAATGGACACAAACTGTGAATGGTACAGCGAAAATTCTCTTGCCTCTCCTAACAAAGCACAACCCAGCATATCACATTGCAATGAGCCCCACTTCAATATCCTGCATGTACTTCCTTCCTCCCTTCATTCCGTCCAACATACCTATCCTATTCCAATCCCTTTCTCGTTTGCCTAACGCCTAGACCTCCATCACAGTTCTCAACATACCGTCACCAATCAAAATACTCTGCACCCATCTGTCTGGCCTCCTTTGAATTTCTCCCTTCCCATCGAAGAGGACCGTCCCCATGGTCTACAACCTTGACATGCTGCAAGGGCTTGTGCGTTCAGATGACCCCTACAGCTGGCAGTAGCAATAGCTGTGACGGTCTTGAAATCTTGTGACCTTTAGAGTGATGGTTTCACGTTAAAACCCCTATTGAGGAAGGCAACGGAAGAGCATCTCTATCAATTATCTGTGAAACAATATCACGGAATATGAGATTTCATATTCCTGTGTTCGTCTTTCATATTTGTTCCTATCCCTTTTCCTTATATCTGTATCCAGGTGAATGAATATGTTTTCGCCATGTGGCGGGTTTTCCGGTTTGAATGTGTGCATATGCATTTTATAAACAAACCATGAACGCAGTAATCAACCTGAAGGTCAGTTTGGTTGGCGATGATAGTTCACCCGGCCCGACGCGTGTGAAATGCACACATTAGGGTCGGGGGGTCAGTTCCTTTCCCTGTGCCAGTTATGGTTTCCTAGGAAGGTTTGGTACCCGAAAAATCACACAGTTTGGGTAGAGCTGAGGGTTCCCAGAGAGACTTGCCCGGGAATCGAACCCGGGACCTACGTTCAGTAGTTACATATATTTACACATACATTATTATTGGTAATCTAATGGTGAAGGTAGGTTTTTGCATGGATACAAGCCACCAAACGGTACAGTAACAATTCCCTTCTCTCTCATACATCCTCTCTTCATTCCGTCCAACATTGCGATCCTATTCCTACCGCTTCCTCGTTTGTAGAACATTCTCCCTTCCATCACAGTCTTCAATCAAAATGCTCTGCATCCATATTTCTTGCCTCCTTTGGATTCCCCAAAAAAATCATCTCTTCTCCCCCACCATGACTTAGCACTTCTTCGTTTATTTACTTTTCATTCCACTTCACCTTTTCCATCCTTCTCCAAAAACGCATTTCAAAAGCCTCCAATCTATGTCTATCATCCCGCTCCAATGGCCATATCATCAGTTTCCTCCTTGAGAAAGCATCTTTGCCCTACATATATAGGTGTCTGTACCTTCTTCTTATGTCCCTGCTACTTTGACAATTTTGGTCTAGAACACTTTAGAGATAGGTAAACTGTCCCACCTGCTCAAATTTATGAGATCCTTTTTTGATATTTATTTATCTAGGACTTTCTGTTTCTGTAAAACTGCTTAACCCTTGTTTTTTTTAATTATCCCATATCATATTATACATAAATTCCACATCCTTCGCACCGACTTTCCAATGCACTCAGAAAAGCTTGCAACCCCTTGGCTGACAGACGAACTAAAGCTTTATTATTTGCGAGCCTAACTGATTTTATAAATTCCCCACTGACTTCCATTCCTGTGTTCAATTCTTCCCATGCCTCTTTAATAATGTCCTCCACATATGCGTTGAAAAGAACGGGTGACAATGGACGCCCCTATCATACGCCTCTTCATAGCATTGCCCATTCGGACTCTCCATCCGCCTATTGTACCAGAGCAGTCTGAGATAAGTAACGTATAGGATGCGGATAAGTCTCCTATCCCTCTAATCTCTTCCTATCTCCAGCAATGCATTCATTATCCTCCATTATCCACTATCCAGTTCGCTGTATCAAACACCTTTTCGATATCTACGAAACAGACAAATACATTCTGATTGCATGCTATATTCCTCTCGATGAAGGATCTCATTATTGCAATGGCATCACGCGTGCCTCTCCTCTTCCGAAACACTAACCGATATCCCCTGAGTAATCATTTTCCCTGATCTCCATTCTCTTTTTGATGATTCTATGCACCCCTTCAGCTGCGTGCGAAATCAAACTTATTGCTCCCAAGTCCTCACATCTTCCTTTTCCTTTTTTGGAATAGGAACTAACACTGTTCAGACGAAATCTATCGGCCATATTCTTCCCTCATAAATACTAAGAATTAGTCTATCAAAATTCTTTCTCGCAACTTTCCCTAGCCCCTTAAGTATGATGTAGTTACGAGGGAATGATACGCATCTTCCGCCACGACCTAATTTGATTTTAATTGCCTTAAAGCTCTTTCTATATTACCATCAAGTATACCTGAACCTATAATTTCCTCATCTACGTCATATAATCTTTCGATGTATATGGTCTAATGTCTTTACCATGTTCTTGTAGTTTCTCCATGTATCGTACAGTACATACACAAGCACATATACATGCACACTCACACAGTTAATGAGCACCCACAAAAGAAAAAACTGCCCACTTTTGAGCTAATTCGATGGTTTCAATGTGAGAGGAGTTAACGATGAAAGTGACTGGGACCAATGAAATATTTCAGAATTGTGCCATATATTTGGGTGTTTCTTTTATGTGATTTTTCAATGCGTTTTTAACATAAACGTTCTACCTCGCCACGTTGGTGAAATTTCTTTGAATATTTCCGATTGATTCTATATCCCTTGTTTGCACGCTATTTCACACTTTGAAGTTGTCGAAATCTTTCATTCTAAATCCAATTGGCTGAGAGGTTAATGTTAAAATTTTTTTATTGCCTCTCTGTTTTACCAATTGAGACTACAAAGTAATATTTAATGGAAATTCATGGATTTTTTATATTAGGGCGTGAAAATGTTATCAACCCTCGTCGTCATCGTAAGTTATCAATCCAACAATCAAAGGCTTTTAGCGGCTCGTCAAGCTGTTACTGGCCAATCATTTCCGTCCTTAATTGTTTTTTGTGCTGATAATTTCTAATAGTTATTTGCAATAAATCTTCCCCGGCTTTTTTCTGTGATTATCCTTCCCCCCAGCGGTTCCTTCGCTTATGGACTTCCTTGCCCAGCCATGATACAAATATAATCATTAATATCATTATAGCTATAAGTACTTATCCTATGAACAAATAAGTTAGTTTGAATCAAGAAAGATTGGGAATGATATCCTTCTTATTTGATTAGGTTCAAGGGAAATCCATTGTATGGTGCACGGTACGAATGAAGGATAATACTTTGGGCCGTTCAATAACCCTTTAGAAAATCCAATAGATGGCGCTCATAGTATCGATAAAGGATTATTTTTAGTAAGCCTCATCTATCACTAGAATACTGCTTCAGCAATGAATACTTCAGCTATATCCATTGCGTGGTTTCATTTTCATAATAGATGGAAGCAATGATTTTTTTAATTTAGAAAATTGGACAAAAATGAGTTTTGTGTGTTGATTAAGCATTTCTATTGAAAAGGATTTATACTGAAAGAGATCAAAGCCGTGTTGAATGAAGTTCATGGCACATCTGCTCCTGTGTTTGCGATTGTTTACATTGTGGTAAATGAGTTTAAATGTGGCCGTATGCCCACAAATGATGAACATTGTTCGGGACACCCTGTGGGAGTGACTTCTTCCGAAATGATTGGCAAAAGCTATGATATAGTTTTCAGTGATCGGTAAACTAAGGTTCGCTAAATAATTGAGGCCACAGGCATATCACAAGGTACAGTGTTTTCAATTTTGCAAGAAAAATTGGGTGTGAAAAAATTTCGGAAGATGGGTGCCGCGTTTACACTCAGCAGAGAATGAACGCAATCGTGTGGTCGATTCGGAGGCTGGTTTGGTGCTTTTCCGTCACAATATTATATGTGTATATATATATAATATATATATATATATATATATATATATATATATATATACATATCTGTGGACGTAACATGAATGAAATGAGCAGTCAAAACAATGCGTGTCTAAAGGCGATCCAGCTCCGAAGAAGGCGAATACGGTGAAATAAGCCGGCGTGGTGATTTAAAATAGTTATATAAAATTGTGTGAATTGTGACTACCGCAGAAAATTACCAACTTTCACTTGCCTACTATGGGGAGCATTCAAGGTGCTTGAAAAATTTCAGACGAACTCTTTTAATCTCAGGTCACCTTTTTTCAACTCGGTTGTGGCTCACTCATCCTGCAACCCAAAGAAAGAGCGGTCTCAGCAAAAATAGAATCAGTTTGTGCCCAGTGCGGTCTCAGCGCCAGGGACAATCATGATTGATGCATGGAATTTCTGAGTTGATATTTGATTGATAGTGTTTCTTCGTTTCACCTGTTTTTTCCCTAAAATGAATGACTCAAACTAAATGAAAAATAGATACCTCTCCAACATTTCAGCAACCAGAGATATGACTGACATGGAAGAAGAAGCACGAATCTATTTCTCTCTCTCTTTTTACATTGTCATGGTTTGAGGATGGGTTCTATTTTTTCACGCTCGATAATCTCACGGCCACAGTCTTCGGCATTCCTTCAATTATGAAACTATATTTTGCATTTGCTACATCTTTTGCTCCAAAATGGTTGAAGTTTATACATGCGAAGTGAAATAATGAATATTGAGAGCAGTGAAATGAAACACAGAGGAGGAAATGAAGCGGCGAGAAGTCGGAAGGGAAGCGCGGGAAGGTGTGGCCAGCGTTCGGTGAAAGACAATGAGTTATTTCCATAGAACTCTGTTTATACGTTATATTATCAGGAAAAGTTTCACCCTCTATGCGAAAGTACTGATGATCAGTTGTTCATTTCATTTCTTTGAAAATTCAAAACCTTGAAAACTTCGCATCACAAAAAGGGATCCGAATTATCTCCTAAAGGATTAACTTGATCCCATCCATTCATTTCATGCGTGATGAGGTCCAATTCCATGACCCCAGCGTAGCTGGGCTCTTAAGATTGAAGTCCCATCTCTGTTTAAACAAGCCTCGTGAGATGAAGCCTATCACAATGATTCTCTTACCAAATCAAGCACTTCAGTTTGATTTACTATTAAGTGGGTGGTAGGTATGAACTCCGCACGTCAATACCCTGCTCAAGTGTGATTGATTTTTCGCGTGATTATCATCAAGTGATTTGTGTATTTTTCCGATTAACTCCTTGATGATTCCTTTGTCATATTTCTTAATAAAAAATCGGTGAGATGACCTTTTCATACATCAGTCATCCCATCAGTCCCATTATCAATATTTTCGAAGGCAATTTGTGTTGATTTGTGATATGTAAACGCAATTTTGGAATCCATTTCTTCAGTATGTGTGCGGAGCATTTCTTTCCTATTCAATTTAAGCAATATTTCAATGATGGGAGAATCCGAGAAGAATTAAATGACAATTTTACTTAATTTACTAAACTACGTAGCGTCTTGCTTTAATTACAGGTATACTGTCTTAAATATCTAGCGACAGTTGAGTGAAAACAGTGAGAATTATCGATGATAACTATGATGTAATGAAGATCTATGATGGTGACTTTATCGTGGACACGGAAACAAATACATTTTGCCGATTTTGCCATTGCTGTTCTGATGTCATAGTTTCATTCACGGCCATTCACTTTGGTTTATGGAAATGTTATAACAGGTAAATATATGTCATTACTGAAGTTGCCATGCCAGCTATCCCAGGAATTTATTTACAAATGGAGCCGTGTAGACTGCGTCGCATGGGTGAATGCTAATGAATTTATTGTTTCATTATTTACAAATATTGGGCCCTATCAACGTGGCGTAAACAAAGAAACTATTAGCTTCCTGAATCCTAACCCAAATATTTTTCTATTTCTAATATGTCCTGTAATTTTCCAAAATGAAGACATATTGCAATAAATAACAGTGAGTAAAAGTTAATGCAATGACTGAATATACAATGAACTTTCTAATTTGCATGTGTATATATTGTGTATTGTGTGTATGCATATATATATATATATGCATTATATATATATATATATATATATATATATATATATATATATATATATATATATTCATATGGAAATAGATAAAAGGAAAAAGGGATAGAAACATATATAAAAGACGGACAAAGGAGAGGTGGGGAAGGCGGAATCGAGCAGATCACAAGCTTGTATTTTTCCATTTTCCAATCCCTTTTCCTTATATCTATTTCCATGTGAATGAATATTTGTTCGCCATATGGCGGGTTTTCATATATATATATATATATATATATATATATATATATATATATATACCCGCAGAAGTGCCATGCCTTAAATTATGCAGAGGGTTTGGGACGAGCTATCTTTCCTGTCATTGGTTACCAGCGTTAACTGATGGGGAAAGTTCCTCGGAGCCCCATAGCATTGAATGATTCAATTGACCCTACGCTACACTCATTTAGGGTTCTACGCTAATCTCTAGTGACTTTTGAGTGCCCTTAGATAACTAGCAGCGGATGAATCAGTGCTGCTGCTATTCCTGCTTGAGTTCTTCAGTGGAAAGCTAGTCCGAGTAGGACGACAGATATCTCTCATGTATTCAACCTTCTCTACGAGAAGAGAATGAGCTTTAAATATTATCGTATGCGATAAATTCCGAAAGTATTTTCACCGAACCAAGGACTGATACGTCGACAGGTCTTTGCAGGTAATCTTGCATTGTCGGTATGCTAAAACTTTTGACTCGATTACCTTTTCAATTTGGTAGAATTTGTTATTTACAGAGATTGTCTTCGTCGTCGACCGTGTGTATTCTGTTTGATTCGACCGGTGACGAGCGATGAGCCTGTCGCTCTGAGATTCAATACGTGATTAGCTGCCACCAGGCAATCGCTGCCCCTCTGCCAAAGGTAGCAGGTAAATTTCAGTCTACAATAGTCAGTCATACAACATGAATTATCCGCGAGAGACCTCATAAGAATATTGAAGAAACTTGGTGAATTTCGTTCAAAAATGTAACCCCTTTAGCTTACTCTTATAGATGGCGATAATTGGGAGATATTTGTGGGAATCCACCGATTATTTAACATAAATCAATTGTTCCTTTTTATTACTTCATATCTTGCTAACTGATATTGTTTCTTAGGAAGACAATGGCCGCCAAAAAGTTATTCGCCCCTCTGCCTGAGATATGCCGCTTCGTCACCGACGTAATGACCGCTGTCGGGACCCCAGCAGAACATGCATACGCCATGTCAGAACTTCTGGTGGCTGCGGATTACCGAGGACACTTGAGCCACGGACTCAATCGACTAAGTACTCCTTTATTCACTTAGTGGATGGAATGGTTTATTTCGGCGAATGTGCGGTATGAAACATTAGACAATCGCCTGGGCTCGTTAAATTGAAATTCATATATCACTTCAGGCATGTACGTGGAGGACGTGAGGAATGGGACAACAGATCCATGTGCGACACCAGAAGTAATCAAAGAGAAGAGTGCCGTAGCCCTAGTAGATGGAAAAAATGGACTTGGGCCTGTAGTTGGAAATTTTTGCATGGACCTCGCAATGGAAAAGGCTAAAGAGACGGGTGTGGGGTGGATATCAGCTCGAGGTAAGACATTTCAAATCGCTTCCAGCAAGCTATTTTGTCTCGATATGTATGTTCTATGAGTTAATTCCATTTTCTTTACTTCCTTCAATCACCTTGGAATAATCGTTAGTCATTAGATCAGCTCATTTGACTTTCATCATTCTCCTATAGCGCCATTTTTCCATTGCTTTAAATGGAGCTCTGTCTACCCTTGTCGCCTTGTGCGTTTCGCATTCTAAAGGAAGTATATTTCACATGGCACCTCCCAAGGAGAGAAATCGTGTGTGATTAATTGTAACTGTATAGGAAGGCATAAAATTAGGATTGAGTACTACTTCCAAAAGACAAACCTCGAGACTTTGAGTGACTCATTTCACATTTGAGCTGCCTTCCGTGCCTATGCCATAGAAGATTATATTTGCTCTCATATTTTCTCCATTCTAATTTTAATTTTTAACCACCTTCTTAATATCTCGTCTGTCATCATAAGACACTCTTGACAAATACCTAAGTATGTCAACTACAGCGAATGTAATTATAACAATTGATGAATATATCATTTCACTTTCAGGAACCAATCATTACGGGATAGCTGGGTGGTATTCTATGCGCGCTGCAAATCAAGGATTTGTGGTGAGTCCCCTCAAATGCAACGCCTAGTATTTAACTTACAACGTGAATTAAACTCAAGTTGACAAGAACTCGTGAAAATGCTGAATATTTAGATAATAATTTTGATGTACATATGATGTAAGTCAAAATTTTAAATCATCTTCTCACTTTGAGAATGATATAATGTTCTAGATATGCGTCGGAAAATAGTTCTGTGTATGCGAAATATTATGTATTTTTCCTCCATTGAATATGAAAGTCTACAAAAACTAACTTTTTAAATATAGTGTCTTTACTAAGTACAGAGTTCAAATGTTTCTAAAAATAAACCTTCAGGTAAAACCCGGCTAATACTTGTGCATTATTTTTTTAATGCTAGGCTGTCATTACTTTAATTTGCGACTTTAGAGTGGTTAAGGAATTTACAATGGGGAATTAGTTTGTATGATTTTGTTCTAGTATCAATCATCATTGGTCGTTCAAGCCTAAGATTGGTTGACTGCAGCCCTCCATTCTACCCTATCTGATCCTAATTGGCTTACATCCTGGTATTTTTTTCAATATACTTTCTTCTTTATCAGTCCCATGTATTTATCTCGTGGCTTCCCTCTATTTTTCCTTCTATTTTATTCTTCGCGAATCCATCGTGCCTCAGGGTGTGGCTGTCACCACTGGTCCACATCGGTCCTCTTGATCTCGAACCTGCGACCCTCGGTATGAGATTCGAACACGCTACCACTGGTCAACCCCGGTCCCCTTGATCTAATATATTGTGCGATATCTGTGACATTCCACCGTTTATGCCCTTAACATCTCTGTACTTCCTTGTTTTTATTATAGAATCAACAATTTGCGAATAATATAATTTAAGTTTTTGCACTCGGTATCACGATAAATATGAAATCTAATTCGGAAATGCATGGTGGTTTTAACTGAAACAATAGTAAACATCAAATGTAAATATAAAATTATCAAAATTGATCTTTTTCATATTTCCTCTTATATTTATCAGGGAATAACATGCAGCAATACATCACCAGTGACAGCTCCTCTTAGAAGCAAAAAAGTAAGTTCTGTACAAAGTCATTTTTCACGTCAATTTCAAATACTCTACATTCAAATAATTTACTTGCCATTTCATTATTTCGTAAGTAATATACTACCTTGATCAAAAATTTCCCGGAATTTATTCAGAAAATTAAAAATACAAGTTTATTCATCTAAATCTATATTGTCCCCTTCAAAGTAATCCCCATCGACTGCAACACACTTATGCCAGCGCTTGATCCAATCCTCGAAACATTTTTTATATTCGGTTTTCGGTATGTCCATCAGTGCTTCCTGCGATTTTTCCATTACTTCCTCTCGGCTGCTAAAACGCGTTCCCCGTAATGGTTTTTTAACTCGATTGAACAGAAAGAAGTCACAGGGAGCCAAATCAGGTGAATTCGGTGGCTGTTGGATGGTATTTGTTGCATTTTTCGTCAAAAAATTACGAATAATGATAGCACTGTGCGACGGTGCGTTATCATGGTGCAAAATCCACGAGTTTTCTGCCCACATTTCTGGTCTCTTTCGGCGAATTGCTTCACGCAAACGTCTCATAACGCCCAAATAATACTCTTTGTTTACTGTCTGGCCTTCTGGCAAAAATTCATGATGCACTACACCGTTGTAATCCATGAAAACCGTCAGCATTGCCTTCTTTTTTGACTGAAAACGACGTGGTTTTTTTGGTCTCGGCTCATTTGGTGAACGCCATTCACTTGCCTGTCTGGATTGCGTGTCGTACTCATAAACCCACGTCTCGTCTCCAGTAATGATCCTTTTGATGAATGTGGGATCGGATTCAGCCTCGCAAATCATGTCTTTTGCGACGTCAACACGGTCTCTTTTTTGCATGAAATTGAGGTCTTTTGGCACCAACTTTGCTGCTACACGACGGAAACCCAAATCATTAACCACAATGTCTTGGGCGGATCCATAGGCAATGTTCAAGTCCTCCGCTATTTCTCTGATGGTTAATTTGCGGTTATTGACCAACATTTCTTTTACTTTATCAATTTTTTCACCGACTTTCGATGTCGATGGTCTGCCACTGCGTTCATCATCTTCGATTGACTCACGACCACTTCTGAACCGCTCGTGCCACTGGTAAACGACCGTTTTTTTTAGAGAATCGTTGCCGAAACACTTTTCCAACATTTCCAACGTCCGTGCGCCACTAAATCCGTTTTTTACGCAAAATTTAATACAAGTTCGTTGTTGCAAATTTAAATCCATTTCTGAAATTGTAAAAAATCGCCAACACACACAGAGATAGATGTACTCTTGGCTACGTAACTTTTGCAAATGTCAAGTTATGACACTAAGATTTAAAGGGAATATCAACAACAGATGTACCACTTTAACAAAAAAAACAGAACTCAAATCGGAACGATGGGAGCGCCACACGGTGGTTATTCCGGGAACCTTTTGATCAAGGTAGTATATTGCATTTACGACGAGCTTCATACTTCTAAATGCTTTGTTGATCTCGAGGGTATTAAAAATTATTGCCAGGTTTCGGTTGGTTTTCGACCCAAGTATGCCTCATCGTCGAAATACGTAATTAGTGTTTGCGTATTAAATCATATACATGTGGTGTAGTATTATATTTGGCAAATCCGAAATTTTAATTCACCCTAGGTTCATTATCAAATCCCTGGACTGGGAATCGAGTTTATCATAAATGTATATGCAATAATTTCGAAGAGTAAAAATCATTCACTTAGAACGGGATTCGAACCCGGACCCCTCGATGTTCGGCCGAGTGCTTTAGCCTGTTGAGCTACCGTCTTCTTACAATCCGAAATGATTTTTACACGATACGAAATTGTTGCATTGTAATTCGCATTCAACGGATGACTACGTTTCAAGTTACTGTTGCGGTATTTCCTGTAGTTTCTTAGAAATTTACTTATTGATTTGCCGTATGTGTTTTGTATTACTCCCGTGGAGGAATGTCTAAATTCACGCACGTCATTTTCCCATTGTCAGGCGGCGGTTGGAACCAATCCAATTAGTGTAGCAGCACCGGCGAAGAATGATAGCTTTGTATTGGATATGGCCACAAGTACAGCGGCCTTGGGAAAGGTAAGTCTAAAGAACACTCGAAGTTTATCTTCATCATGTTAATTCAATACTTAACTGTGCTAGTGGCTCAGGTGTTACGATAGATCAGGACTGCGGTGGTTTAGGCGGTACATCTAAATCAACATAATACCCCGCAAGGGCTTGTGGCGGGTGGGGGGGGTGTTAGGTCGCCACCCGTAGAAAGGAACAACATCACGTGCAAAATCAACTCATGCATGCAAAACTATTCCCGCAGTGGCGTATAAATTCATGCAAAAATCCATTCATTCTACACGCATGCAAATACGAGGGCGATTCGAAAACTAAGGTCTCCTATTTTTTTCATGAAAAATCAAATTTATTCTCAACTTTGTGAGCATCGTAGGAAAGGCTGAGCATTTAGCTATTTTTCTACATAGTTGCCTTGATGATCAATCATTTTTTGCATCCTTGTAAGCAGCTTTTTAATACCGGCGTCGTACCTTTCTCCCGCCGCGTCACGAAGCCAACTGACGACTGCTTCTTGCACTTCCTCGTCTGACTTGAATTTCTGTCCCCCAAGGTGTTTCTTGAGACCGGGAAACAAGTGATGGTCGCTTGGGGCAACGTCCGGGCTGTAAGGAGGGCGATCGATGATATTCCAGCCGAATTCATTGAGTAGGGTGGTCGTTTGATGTGACACAAGTCGATATTGTCATGATGCAAACCTTTGGTGAGACACCTTGCTGTAACCAAGGACCTCCGAAACAATATTCTGCACGGAGAAGTAGCCACCCTCGTCATTAAGGCCTTCCTTTATCTCATGAAAAGTAATTTTCCGGTTATTGTGCTCCATCTCGTCAAAGGGAGCCACCGTTGATCCCGGCAAACTCGGGCGCCCCGACCGCTGCTCATCGTGGACGTTTTCCCGGCCATCAAAAAACTCCCTGCACCACTTCCGCCTGTTTTTGATGTCCATACACTTCTCACCGTATACTTCCACTAAATGGCGATGAATTTATATGGGAGAAGCAGTCGTCAGTTAGCTTCGCGACGCGGCGGGAGAAAGATACAACGCCGGTTTTAAAAAGCTGCTTACAAGGATGCAAAAAGTGATTGATTTTCAAGGTGACCATGTTGAAAAATAGCTATATGCTCAACCTATTCAACGATGTACGCAAAGTTGAGAATAAATTTGATTTTTCATTAAAAAAATAGGAGACCTTACTTTTCGAATCGCCCTCATACATATACTATCATCTAACAAAGAATTGCACCTTAGAATGCAGAAAGAAATTTATCCTATTACGTACCAACCATCAATGGAAATTTTCTAACATGGGCATGCACTCAGAAGTCATAAATGTTTTGTTTCCTTTTGAAATAGGGCTACGGTGCCACTTGCCGTCATGGAAAAAAGCCTTCTCTTCCTTGAAGAGCGGTGTATTCTTTGATTATGAGCGTTGAGAAGATGCTTGATGGTTTTTTAATTGGTGAATATGAAGCGAAGTCAAGGTTATTCCCATTTTAATTGATATTTTCAATTTGAGTTAAGACACGAAATGTGGCAGAGAATTAATGTTACTCTATCGTCCGCGTTTGCGCACATATTATTCCATTTTAGTGTGCATAAATAGAACCATCATTAGAGACATTGAGTACTCTTATGATGCATTCCTAGAGGTCCCCTGTGTAGGACATTACTTGACTCCGAATTCGGTCAGCAGCTACCTTGTTCGTTTCTTCTGCTCCATTTCCGCGAAAAAAATATTTTCGGCGTTAACTATTTCATTTGTTGTTTGAACATTGTTTGTATGGTTAAGAATCTATTCTATCCTACGCGGTACCCTGCAAGCCACCGCTAGGGTTTCTGACAGGTAATGATTGCACACCAGGCATGCAGCATCAAAAATTGAGTTTTTCATAATTTTTAGTTAAAATAATTCTCCATAAAATAATTCTAACTAGGAAGATCATGATATCTACAGTTATATACTCCAGCGTATCTGAGTAAGATATACGTCTCAACGTAAACGATAGGAGCTGTAGGTAACAGAAAGGACAATAACTAAAGCTAGACGAGTTAAAGATAATACATTTGGCCACTAGAAATGAAAAAATAAAAATACTTTAAAAATTTACGGCCCTAGCGCGGTCAGATAATGTTTATCTTGTCCCTTATCGTCCGAGGGAAAAATTACAAGTAAAATCTATCTGTTCTACTATCAATCTCTCTAATTTTATTGGCATGACCTCTCCTACCGGAGTGCAATGGGACTCATAATACATTTTCAACATCATCGCTAAATATAATGTTTATTGTCCCTGTTACATTGTCTGCTCTCTTTGCAAAAATGTAAACCTATTCTTCCCATCTCTGTGAAGAGACATTTCCAAAGTGGTGTTGCACATACTGGTGTGATGTCTGACACATACTACCACTGCCAGAAATAAATAGTATCTTACTTAGGTAAACGGTTCAGTGTCCGCTCTTGCATCACATAAAGTCCAGACAATATGATAATGACCAACGGAATTAAATTGAGTAGTTCAAACATGTGATCTTTGAAAGAATAATTTTGTTAAAAATACATGTCAAACCATTGACAGAATAAATGATCAATTTGTCCACAGATAGAATTGAAGCGGAGTAGGAATGAAGACATTCCTTTGGGATGGGCCCAAGATATAGACGGCAATATGACCACCAATCCCGACAAAGCACTGTTAGCAAACTGTCTGATGCCACTTGGAGGAGCCGAAGAAACGAGTGGGTATAAGGGCACTGGAATCGCTTTGATGGTAGACATTTTCAGCGGAATACTTTCCGGTAAGTCCATATGATTATTTAAAGACATGCTGCTGTTAATTCGTGTAACTCCGCTACAAGATTCACTCTGTCCCGAAATTGAGATAAAAATAAACCGCTGCCGTAATTCCCGCCGCGTGTTATTGGGAGCCTACTTCAATTGAATCACGAAAACGGGCAATCTCAACATTGAAATTGGAAGACATTCATGACGCCTTATCGTAAATACGAACGTATTAATTAGTGTGATTTTCGACGTAAAATTATGTAAATATTTGTCATATGTTACAGTTATGTTTTCACTTTGTTAATGTTCTCTTTTCCTAATAGTTGTTTATCCAATAAGCACCATGTGTAGCGCATTTTGCATCAAAGTCAGGTCATCTATTTAGGCCATAGAGCATCAATGCAAATAATATTTTCATAATGAAGCACAAACACTTTAAGTCTACAAAATCAAGAATAGAGGAAATTTTGTTTGTCGTTACGACAAGGAATAAAAAATTACTAAATTTTGGAAAACTTTGGTTTATCAAGTTTTCGACGTCTTACCAAAGAGCCTATTTTACTGCAAATGCCAATTGCATTCACCATTTATTCGTCATCAATTAATGAACAAAAACACTTAGTCCATACGACGGTGTATAAAGCTTTTATTAATATTCTATTGCACATTCGGTAGATGAACATTTCTCTGATACTGTTTCTGATCATGTCTTTTGATGTACGTATCTATTGTATACTGGTGTTTTTTGTTTAGTATTTATTGTCTTGACGAGATCCATTGTATTTTATAAACTTAGCAACCAATAAATATTATCATTAATGTTCCCATTTATTTGCAGGTGCCAACTATGGACCTTTCATACGAAACTGGAAGAATGCTTCAGAGAAAGCTAACCTTGGTCAGTGTTTCATAGCCTTGGACCCCTCAGCATTTGCGCCATGCTTTGAAGAGAGACTGTCGAACTTCCTGGACGTCATTAGAGCATTAGAACCAGTAAGGAAATTTCTATTTCCTTTATTTCTTTGAAATAAATCGTAACATAATGTCATGCAGCTCACCCTTTTATCTCAACAAATTTAGGTTATACCATAATTGATTAAAAATAAATATCTTGTGTTATTTATTATTTTTTCTCCCGCTCGTTGCAATGAATGACTCTTGAAATGGTTTTCGGTAAGACAGAAATATTCGTGTCTTGCTTCCGTTGATGCAGTAAGATTTCCTTGCTTACCATTATTTCTTGTCATTAGCAGCAATAATGAAGACACACTTAAATTTGAGTTTTTAAACCTAGGACTCGGTTAGTCTTGTGGTTAACGAGCTCGCCTGCTAACCTGAAGGCATTGGGTACGAATATAGACATTTTATTTTCATGTTACAGCTTTATTTTGAATAATATTTAGTCTCCTCCATTAAAATACTAAAAGTCACGTCATGTATTCAACATCTGACCACACTAATAAATTATAGGATATGATTCATAGTTACCTACATACGTAGTCTGGTGGGTAATCACCCCCTGCCAAAACCCTTAGCTGTGGCTTTCGGGTTACCATTTAGATCAATTCAGCTAAAGGTTTATCATTTATTGCATTCTTTAGAGTATTCAGTTGTGCTGAAAGGAAAAATTAGGACTAAATGATATTTATTGTGTATATCGTAATTTTTCTTGCAGTAAATAGTCAGCTTTGGTTTAAACAATAACTTTAAGCCCCTCCGAGGAGCTGGCCCTGAGAATTGATCAGTAACAAATGTAATTTTCCAAGGGATATTCTTTTTTACCAGTAGCTTCAGGATTGAATCAAATCGATCCCTCCTTTAAATCAATGACCATAAAACTAAGTTGGATGAATTTTTTTCCGAAGGTGGTTATAATATAACAACGATGCGTTCCATTTGTGCAATGCATTTAATGTGAAAGCATGATGCAATAATGTAGAAAACTGAAAGTGGAAATGTATAAAGGCTTTCTTTTCTCTAATTTATAGGTTGATCCTAATAAACCTGTTTTGGTTGCTGGAGATCCAGAAAAGATTCATATGAAGGAGGTGAGCTATAGAGGAGGAATTCTATATCACCAAGGCCTGATTGATGCAATGGTATGTACTCGTATCATTCTTTAACTCTAAAATAATGCTAAGTTCTTTGATTTAAACTAATATATTGATGCCGGTTTATGATTCTTGCTGGAGAACACGAGCTCAGCTCTCTTCAATGTCAAAAAATTAATTTCTTATAGATTACATAATTCCTAATTTGTTATTGACTATTTTTGTAATAATTAAACAAATTAGAATTTATTACAAGATTACTCGGGAAATATGACTTCAAGGTTTAGGAGCAATGCTATATTTCGCTATTTATGCCTAATTTAGAATATACTCCTAGTATATGGGATCTTCATGAAGTTGGATTGATTGTCGAATTAGTTCGCGTGCAGCATAATCTAGATTTGCAAAACGTTATAATGGTAAGCTGAGAAGCGTGTCAAGATTATTTGTGGAACTGCGTTGGGAATAACTTACGGAGCGAGTGTTAACTTACAGATGACATAAATTGAAACGAGGGATCTTTAGCGATGATGTTGGAAATGTATTATGAATCCCATCGCACTAAGGTAGGCGAGATGATGTCAATAAAATTAGAGAGATTAAGTGTAGAGCAGATAATAAATAGATAAAGAACGTACTACGGCCGAGTGCGTGGAAAGAAAGTAAAACCCAAAGCCGTACACTTAAGGGCACTTATAGGTGGAATATAGAAGGGGGTGGGAAAGTTATTGTTTGCCAGGCCTGCTTAGCAGGCGAAACACCTGGTGTCAGGTTTTTCGGCACTTTCCCCTCCAGCACTGTACTTTTGTGTCGTCCGAGTTTGAGTGACGGGTCACTGGCGCCGGGTTTCCAACCCCGTAAACCCTGTGTGTGTGTGTGTTTGTGACTTGCGAAGGTCAATTTGTTTGCAAATACCTGAGCGAGGGAGTAAGTGTTATATAATTTTTATTTTATTTTTTCATTTGTTTGAGTGACGGGTCACTGGCGTCGGGCTTCCCGCCCCGTAAACCCTGCGTGTGTGTGTGGTTGCGACTTGTGAAGGTCAATTTGTGGTGCAAATACCTGATCAAGGGAGTAATTGTTTGAACTATTTATTTTATTTTTTCATTTGTTTGAGTGACGGGTCACTGGCGTCGGGCTTCCCGCCCCGTAAACCCTGTGTGGGTGTGTGGTTGCGACTTGTGAAGGTCAATTTGTTGTGCAAATACCTGATCAAGGGAGTAATTGTTTGAACTATTTATTTTATTTTACATTTGTTTGAGTGACGGGTCACTGGCGTCGGGCTTCCCGCCCCGTAAACCCTGCGTGTGTGTGTGGTTGCGACTTGTGAAGGTCAATTTGGTGTGCAAATACCTGATCAAGGGAGTAATTGTTTGAACTATTTATTTTAATTTTCATTTGTTTGAGTGACGGGTCACGGGCCTCTGGCTTCCCGCCAAACAATAACTTTCCCACCCCCTTCTATATTCCACCTATAAGTGCCCTTAAGTGTACGGCTTTGGGTTTTACTTTCCTTTCTAGAGCAGATAAATTTAAGATAACATTTCCCCTCGAACGATAAGGGATCAGAATAACTATCCGACCTCGAAAAGTAATTCCCTTTTTACCTTCGAAGTAGCGTAGTATGTTTTCATTGTACGAGTATAATTTACCCGTAGGTATTGTTGCTAAAAGCTCTTCTCGAAAGTTTTGAGAAGTGTATCTCACTTGTTTACCGTAGTGTATGCACATTTAGTTATCATGAACCACATCATTTGTTTTTGTTTGCATGAATACATTGCAACTAAAATAAAATAATTATGTTTCTTATTGCATGCCTGGTGTGTAATCACTCCCTGCCACACACCCTAGAGATAACTTGCAGGGTACGATGTAGACCGATAGATAGGCAGATTATATAGGAGACGTAAGATATTCTATAAATGCGAGTACTTTGTGCTTTAAATATTTTGACCAGAGTGGATTATTTGCCCAGAATATACTATTAAAGTCATCATACCCTATTCTAACTGCCGCTTAATTCAAAAAAGCTTTAATTACATACCTTCAGTGTTATAAATTTTCAATTATTATTTGTAATAGTTCTCCTAGTCAACTCTGACTGATGTAAATGAGCAATTATAAAATAAAAATACTAGCATGATTAACTACTATAAATATTTACATCACATTAATTATTAGTGGTAAGGCCATTTTAGAGACCATTAATAAACCAGAATGTTAGGCCAATTAAAGTGAATTCATAATTATCATTACTTGATGTTAAACCTGTGGTACCTTCCTAAGTCTTAAAATATAATTCTTTTGTGAAGGGGTATTGCATCACTTCTGGGTTATTCGTACTTTCAGCGAAGCTATAGGCGGACAAGCAAAATAGCCAGGACTTACTCATGAGGGGAACACGTTCGGTATTATTTTGAAGCTGTGCTAAATTGAGCTTAGTTTGATGAAATCAATGGCTTGAAAACATTCGAATGTTCAAGGTAGAGGGAGGTAACTCTCGTATTAGTTAGACTTCATCTCGAATATATTTAGCTTATTAGTTTTTTAAATTATACAAAATAAGGTCACCCAAGTCGTCATAAGCACGAATGAAACTGTCAGGATTTCGGAAAATTCTATTATTGAGTCACTAGATGCAACAATATTGCATGCATTACTTAAAATATTGCACAAATACAGATAATACTAAATCGAGTGAGTGCAGCCGTTACTTTGTGGAAATAATTAATACTAGGATTAAATAACTTTGTATCCATATCCACACGCTTTTTTTAACGCAAGAAATTTCTACGTTACGACGTTAAAATAGGGTGCCAATTTACCATCATTTAATTATAACGTTGTAACGTCGAAACTTGAGTTAAAGAACAAAGCGTGTAGAAATAGATACAAAGTTATAATTGATGGTTTCCGGCGTAACTTTATGGAATCGATTCATATTGGAAGTGAAAAAATAGTAAATTTGTTATTCCACAGAAAATTAATTACGATACGATCCGGGTTTCGATGTTCAACGTCATCTTCAGGCCGGATGACGTTGAACGTCGAAACCCGGATCGTATCGTAATAAATTTTCTGTGGAATCACAAAGTCACTATTTTCTCATTTCGGATACAAAGTTGCTAATGGAAATCATACGGCTTTTTCTTCGAAACCATGGGGAAATTCTAATCCCATATCTTATTGATTGTTGAAATTAGAATGAAAAGAGATGGGACAAGATAACAAGGCCTATTCCCACGTAACACTAATACTAAAAATATTTTGCGCAGCTATTCAGACTACTTCTTCTATTATCTTTTTTCCTTTAAATTTTCATGGTTAAAGATTCCATTTTCACTCAGTTTTGTCCAGTGTTTTCCATACTCCTCTTGGACAGTTTGGTGGATAATTTGATAATTCACGAATTTATTCTTTTCTCGATGTGTGAAAAAATATTTGTTATCTTTATAAGTATGGTTAAAAATATTATCACCAAGACAAAACTTTTTTTTTTCAACAGTCCAAATTAGCTGAGGAACTGAATATATGCCCATTGCGATCCACGGTTGTGGGTACTTGCTGAAAGATCCTAACGACGCAGAGAAAAACTAAGCAGTAACTGAACTACATAGTCTGTATCCTTGGGATTATTTTTTTGCTAGAATGGCGTGGTAAATTCCTCTCTACCACTTCACATTTTGGAAATTTATGTGTTTTCAGTTTTCTTTTGAGATGAGGACATCATGATTCATTACCGCATAAAACTATTTTTGGAGGTGGAGCAGGTATTTATAAAGCATTGTTACGTTCTTTTTGTAAAAAATATTACCCATTGAGGAAATATGTTATTTCATACCGCATTTGTTTGTACATATCAAGTGGGTGTCTTCCTTGTTCGAATATTTTACATCTGTGGGTAACTTATGTATAAGAATAAAATTTTTCCAGCGCACTTGAGATTTATTTATATCCAACCCTTTTTTACATACCCTATAATTTACGACAGTTCCTACCACTGTCTCCTCGGATAATTTAGAGGTGCGTTTTTGGCTAATGCCCATACCAATGTCCTGCGTTTGTTTCTCATGGATGGCAGGATATAATACTCTGGTGGACCGTTCTTTGGTGTCTTTTGGAGGTCATTTTCATTGGATCAGGCTATCCATCTGGCGGAACAGTAAACTAGGCTGTTGGGTTGATAATGCGCCGGTCTGGTCGCCGCCTAAGGTCGCGTGTAACAGATGTGCCAACCCATTAAGGCTCTTGCTCGAACTTGGGTGTACGTCGCTCGTTTTTTTGTGCTGGTAGCTGCTGTTATACTTACGGAGAACGGGGCGAAGAGGTATCGATAGTAAAACGATCCTGTGATCAAATGAAAGAAATGGAACAAACAAATAGAGCCCTAGCTCCGAAGTCCTTGCGTGCAAAATAAAAGACGTGTACATACTTCCGAACATTGTATGTATTTTTGGAGATTTCCGTCACAGATGTAAATATTTGTCCATCCAGGTAGGAGCGGTAGTGGTCCTTCTATTTATCTATATCTACATACAGGTAATACCCCGCAAATTGCCGCAAGGGCGCGTGGTGTTAGATCACCCATCACCCGTAAAAGAGAAGAGCGCATTGAGCGAATACTCGCATTTTTTATGGTTGAATTATGGATTATATCCTTTACTTAAATTGGAAAGAGATCCCTCTGGCAATGGTATTTGCATTATAAGCTCCATCGTACTAAGATATGAGGCCACGTGCAAAAATGAGAGAGATTAATTGTAGAGTAGATAATTGTAAGATCTTATTTTTCTCACGAACGATAAGAGATCAGCATAATATTATCCAACCTCGCTAGGGGGAAAATTATTTTTGTGTAACGTAATATGGTGTGTAGTCACCCCCTGCGACACACCCTAGCGGTGGCTTGCAGGGTATCATGTAGATAGGTCTCAAAATCCACGCTTCCCGCTTTACCCTAATCACGATTTCTTCGTCCTTCCACAGTTGGCCTATCTCAGACAATTTTGTCATGACTCGACTGGTTTCTAGTCATTTTTGTTATGCAGAAACGTAAAAATAGTGGTCACCAAATCAAAATCTGTTGAGAATTTCCGCGGTGTGTGACTTTATGTACGATTCATTTCTCTGGCTAACCTGTGATTCTCAATCCTGCAAACACAAAATTAATGATGAAAATGAAGTGAAAGTCAATGCAACAATTTCAGAGTGTAAAAATCATTCGCCTTGTATCCCAGTCAATTTTACTCTCTGAAATTGTTGCATTGAAATGTACATTAGCGGATAACTCCGTTAAAAGTTACTGTTGCGGCATCTCCCGCTGTTTCTATGAAATGAAGTGAAAGTTTTATTTGTATGCTTCCTTTACGTCTTATATGGAAATAGGTCGGGCAGCATAGGTATGGCAGGTCTGGGTAATGGTCATATTTATTCAGAATATTAAATGAGAATCCATGAATTAGATGGGCCTGTTCTTATCAAAATTGCCAGTTGAGTAACTTCGCTTAATATATACTCGTACCTCTGCCATTCTGTTCATGATCACATGCGATTCTTCTTCGTCAGTCAGTAACGATGCTGACTAAAATGGTTTTGCAAAATGGGGAGCTAAATCTTACACAAATATATTCACTTTAGGTTGTTTGTCTGAGGAAATAAAGTTTTGACAACTTACAAATTTTCTTCATAACCGACTGAATGAATGCCTCGCACGGATTAAGATTATGGCAAGATCAAAGTTACAACTTCCACCAGTTTTGAATGATGAAATTGTTAATCGGACTTTGTTCTTTTGATCACATTTTTCGACCATTTGATGACCTTGAGTTCGGAGAGAAGTAAATAGTGTCAGGGAGCAGCAATGCATGGTGTGAAGTAATATTTTTGATTACTAAGATCTAGTGCTCTCCCGTCATATCTGCTTAGTGAAGTTTTCTCCGGTCTTCCGCCGGGTCAGGGGTCAACCATGATCCGGTGAAAGACCCGAGAAAACTTGGATCAATATTTTTATGGGTTTCAGTTAGACCTGCAGAGGCTTCAATGTGACTAAACCTTGCCCGATATCAAAATGAGAGCAGGTTGTTAAACCTTCAATCGGCACATGCATTGAGAAAAAAAATCTAGATCGGGAATACTGGCTAAAGAAACAACTTGCTCAGTTAAGTTAACCGAGTATCCATCTCTCAAAATTTCAATTTAACAGTAATCTAAAAGTAGAATTAAGCCTAATATCGAAACGGAGGACAAACAAAAAAATATGCGAAATAAATTAAGATATCCAAGCTGATGAAGATCAATCCGTCCTTCCAAAAGGAGAGGATTCGACTTGAACTCGCTTCCTTGTTAAACCCATTAAAAAAATATAGCCTCCAATTTGACTTTTCGTTTATTACTCCGCATTCCTATGGCTTAAAATTTAGGGCGTCGGATGCAATTAGAAAGCGCCGCCTTCCACATTCGTGACGAAACACACTTGTTTGTCTGATACGAGTGTATGTGCGTCTCGGCCTGGCAAAAAAGCAGGAGTGTGCAGGAGGATTATGCAGAGGAGAAAGGATCTCGAAGGTAAGACCTGGATTTGAAAAAAAACTCATGTGGAATACTTTGGCTTCCACTGACATGTTTAATATTTTTTTTCTGCGAGTGATATTTCGTGAAACGAATGGAAATTTACTGACTATTTACTAGTTTCCCAAGTTATTTGTTGGTTCTCTTTTTGATTCTAGGTAAATCAGAGAAAAATTCTTACGGTCATCGAATGATAACGTTTTCAGTGGAACAGAAACAACCAAATACAAGAGCCTGGGGTGAGTGGAACAATTCTTCTTTATTAATTAGTTATAAGACATTTAAAGATATTTTTAATGAAAACACTTAATGCATTCTCTTTCCCTAATCTTTTCTTGATGCATACTTTTTTCCCATTTATTGCTCGCCTTTTGCTATGGATTAAATGGAAGAAGACACCATTAGGTCTCAATTTCGCCCAAATAAAGATCCCTATCCATCTCACCGATTCAAATCTTGCTCGTCAATGTTTTGCAAGGACAAAGTATAGTTTTAGTAAATGGGAAAGTCGCGCTTGTGTGGCTGGGCGAGCGGATGTGGTTGGGTTATAGGGACGGAACGGGGAAGGGTGGGAGAGTGAGCCACTCATTCGATGGATTTTGAGCTGTTTGAGTGGGGCTTAGTGTAAGGGCGGAGAGACTCTCTTCGGGTGGTTTGGGACGAGGTTTGAGTCAATGGGTGAGGGAGAGCAGGTGTTATTTACAGACGGGACTACTTCATGTTTTGCATTCTAAAAAAATCAAGTCCATGGTCACTCCTTTTGAAAATGTAGGACCTGCGCACGAACGATCTGTGTGGTGAAGGCAATGATTGGAAAGTAGGGAAAGCACTTACTCGAACCAGGAACCACCTATTATTAATATTCGTGGAGTTGATTTAGGAGGCTCAGAGCAGTTAGGCTATGGAAAACACCTTTTCTAGCATGATGATATATGAAGTTTACATTTTCCATTAAGTAGAGTGATGAATTTGGTATTGCAACTTTGATTGTTTTAGAGCTAAAAGGGGTTGATAAGAAGTTGGGCCACATAATTCTATTTCGCATCCTCACTATGGAGACAACGGTGATAGAAATACGTTTCGTACTAAATATTTAAAACCGTTGGTAAGCAACTGATGGTTACGTGAAACTTTGGTTCTTAGGCCCATCACCAACCAAAAATTTGTTTCCCTAACATTATATCAGAATATATCCCACTGTATTATTCAATCATTAACTGCGTGCAAAAGGTCTGTTCATTTTTTCCTTATGAAAATCGAAAACATTCCCCTAATCTGAGAAAATTATGCTTGCATTAATTTTATGACGCTCCGCACATTACTGGCTGCACGAAACTTGGGGATCCCACCAACAAACGTCGAATGTAATCTAATTGCACGTTAGTCAGTTGCCAGAAAGCGATGAATTGTCTTAAGCCGACCCAGGAGGACCAGAAAAAAAACTCCCATTTAATTTTAAAGCCTATTCTGTGGATCTCGTCCCAACAGAAAAACATTGTTTTAAGGGTCTCCCGAATCCCGGAAACTACGTGTGGGTCAAAGGTCCTTTGGACGCACTTATACCGACATTTGATCCCTTATGTTTACCAAATAAATGACGAGGGATGGATAAGTTGAGGTGGAAAGAGACATTCTGAGACCACATGCATACGACAACACCTCCCAGGGATTGTGACGGCATCATTAAAGAGACTGGTAGTTGGAGAGGATCGATTGCTGGAAAACCACCATCGCTCATCTCAATTGAGCCTTCTCCAGTACATTGAAGGGCCCCATTTCAATAGCTCTACACTTTTTGCTCTTATCCTCTCTTTCCTCCCAGAAGCAACGCTCGCGGGCGATGAACGTCTGAGCTGTTTGATTAGCCAATTCATTGACTTGGATAACGCACTAAGAGGGTACGGGAGGGTATTTTGTTATAATCCCATGGCTCAACATGGTAGTATAACCGCCTACAGCATGCCAACCCATCTAATATAGTCGGCAGACTTCTGTTATGATGAAAATTCAATTGAAGCGGTTGATCAAAAGCCGAGGTATTCATAAGAAGTCTGTCATAATATCTGTTTTTTCTCTTTGGCGTTTGGTTTTTTATACTAAGTTCGATTGATCAGGGGAGTCTTTTGAGCGACGAGGGATAACGATGTTCAAATATTGGAATAATCAGACGTTCTTCGGTAATTTCCTTCTAAATGATCCGTAGTTATTGCTTTTCACATTTCGAACTTATTGTACGACCGTAATATTTATGGCAGTTCATGACGTCACCATCAGCAATTTTTAGTTCTGGGTCCCATGTCATTTATTAAATTTGTTAAAATTTGCACTGAAGCGAAATAATATTCAATAAATATGTCAATAATAATATTAATTAAAGAAAATATAGAAAAATACCATTTCGATTATTTCGTTTTTTAAACGTGGAGACTAGGCAGACAAGTTTTCGACGGTCAATGACTGTGAAGCGGGACGAACGAGGAGTTGGATGAGGTAAGGTAAGGGCCACAAACGGAAACAGTGACTCACGGAGCTCTATATCTCACCTGAAGAATCCATAGACGATGGGAACTTGCAGGACCAGCCAAATGGTGGTGGCATTTTTCCCTTTCAACATTTTTTTCGCTTCTTTCGCTTTTCTATCCATTCTTAATCAGCTACCTTTTTTCCGCACAAACTGCCCTTACTTTCCGTTACAACGCATTCTTGCCCGGGTGGACACCCATTATCTCCTGTAGAGAAAAGAGTAAATTGTGAGGGACACAAGGTAACTAAGGAATCATGTTCTCTAATATCTTTCTCTCGCCAGCGCCCATTTCCATAGGTTCTTCCAACGAGCAATCGAGCCCCGAAAGTCACCATTTCCCTTTGTAATCCTTGCCTTTCCCTCATCCTACACATAATCTCTACCCTCATCGTAATCATTAGCCATCGACAACCTGCCTACTTAATCTTATTCTCGTTTCGCCTCATCCGAGTTTTCACATTCTTTAATGTCAATTGCTTTTGTCCAGTTATTTAAAGGTCCTTGAACTGCAGTTACAAAGAAATTGAGGTACATAGAATATACTCTCATTCAATTTGTGTTCATTAAGTTGAATTTCAATAATGTGAATAAGGAAATGATTGTTTTTGAAAAAATCGCTCTGATTTTGTAATTCATTTAGCGGAACATCATGCAGATGTGGTTCCCATTCATTTGGCATACGGTGTCCTTTTTCAAGCATCGCAGTTATGTAAAATAAGTATATGAGTTTTAATTAATTGATTACTATGAAATAATTTGCACCACAACAAGCTTACACTTTACTATATAACCGAAATGGTCTTCTGCTAGCTTTAATAGAGGCTTGATAATGGACATTTTAGAAGTTAAACTATTGTTTTTAAAACATAAATTTTAATTGCGATGGCATAATTCTCAGGATAATCGTAGAATATATCTAAATTATGAAATATATTATTGACAGATCAATTTCTTAGAGTATTAATGAGATTCAGAATGCACATTTATTTCAATATTTTGCGGTCGTTACTATTCTTTCATCTCAAAGATACTCTATCCATGCTTCAAGTTTATTTAATCAAATATATTAAAATAAAATTTTAGCTATAGATACATACTTTCCTAAATATAATAGACAGTTTTTTTTCTTTCTTTCGCCGATTTTTAAAATGTTCGAACGATTTTCGTTGTTTTAAAAAGTCATGTACACGGAAATGACAGTTAAAAGAATGCAAGGATCATCATCATCAGCAGTCATCATCCCAAAAATGGTTTTTCTATAGCCGTTCATGATAGTTGCCTGAGATGCTTATTTTAAAAATTTTACAGAAATATATTGTAACTAAAAATCAAGATAAAATGATTTTTGATGTTACATGCTCCACCAAAACCCATCGTGATTTCATCCCAATAGGCACACGGTTTAGCAGGGTACAATGTTAAATAAAAATAGAATGTTATAGCCTCTCAGCCTATTTCTTCATCCCTTCAAAGGTGTGATATTTACATCACCTATCATTTGCTTAATTTTCCATTCTTGGCATCACTCATTAGTTCACAGAATTTAGTCTTAGTTCTATGTGTCGAATTAGGAGATGGCATCCAGACTACCGAGTTTGTGTTTGACCCGAGAAGGGATAATAATGCACCTCGACAAGTAGGATTAAAATATCGCGAAAAATTTCGGCTTTGCCAGCGGCTTTTCCACGACTCGAAGCCTCCCTGGTAGGCGGATTCCTGGAGGTCCTTAAGCGTACCCGAGCAAGCTTCTTCGACGGCACTTAAGGTCCCATGGCGATTTCCTTTGAGGGAGAATTTCACTTTTGGGAATAGGAAATAGTCTGCGGGTGGCAAGTCGGTATTGTAAGAGGGTTGGTGAATCGTCGCGTCGCCTTGCAGGTCTTCTCAAACAGACGCTTGATTCTGTTTTTGGTCGTACGTCAAGACCTTTGGGACGAGTTTAGTGAAGACCTTTAGCATCGCTAACTGTTATCTTATTAATTCAAATACGATCTTCGATCATCACCTAACCGACGGTCTGAATGAAGCACTTCACGCACACATTACACGTTGTCGGTTCTTTAAGTCGACGGCCACCCAGCGAGGTGCTCATCCTCCACACTCTCTTGGCCATCTTTGAAGAGCTTTGGTCTCTTAACAACTGCAATTTGTGACATTCTTTCATCTTTGAACACTTGGCGAATCATGCCCAAAGTCTCCGTACCCGATTTACCCAGGCCAACACAAAATATGATGGCGTACCGCTGATCAATCGTTCGCTACATTTTGCGCTTGCACAGTCACTCGACAGTGGTCCACTAAAAACTCGTTCTAGCCTGAACGAACGCTCGCAGACGATTGTTGCGTGTTAAAGGTCAGGCCTCTCACCGAGCCATTGTGGTTCGAGCGCGCTGCGACGTTGAGTCACTTCAGGAAAAAATTGTTCCTGATACTTTTAACTGTACAATGTATTATTCTGTAAGTTGTTATGGTATTTAAACTGTGACATATTAATTGTTTGATGTCCACAAATAAGGAATTGCATACATTATAATTTCAGTGCGATATACATTATACTGCGCTAAAGAACGAGTTAATGTAAGATGTAATATGGGTTTAAGAAATTTCGTGCTATATTAGTCAGGTCTTAGAAGAGCAGAGCAGTGATTTTAACATAGGCCTGATTAAGAATATACTTCTAGTGCATGGGGTTGTCACAAAATCGGTTTGAATGTCAAATTATAGCGTGTGCAGCAAAGATGAAGCTAGAACTGTGAAACGTTATTGTGATAAACGCAGTAGCGTATCTAGATCATAAGAGGAACTAGGTTGGGAATCACTCACGGATCGAATGTTAACTGAAAGAGAAATATTTTCATGAAGTGGAGGCTGGTCTCTTCAGAGATGATTTTGAAAATGTTTTATTAGGTCCATTAAACAGCGGTTAGAGAGATCATGGAAATAAGATTGAAAAGGTTAAGGGTAGGAATGGCAGATTTAAGATGTACTCGTAATATTTCTTGCGACCGGTAAGGGATGAGTAAACTTCAAACGACTGATCAATAGGAATGAAGTACAATTTTTATTCCAAGTAACCGAATGTGTGTTATCATTATATTATCTGTTATAAGATATCTTGAGTGAATGCTAGGAAGGAATATCGGAAAGCTTCAAACAAATTGAAAAAGAGAAGATCAAATGAAAATTAAGTGAAGAATTCAAAACTGTTGTGGCCGTAGGTCAGAGAGTTTAAGAGAAATAAGTCTACCATCAATTCACTCAAAAACTGTGAAGGCGAAAGATTATTAGCAGTTTGTAAAAGGCCAACTTATTAAATTCCTTCTTTTAAATATTTTTCGCCAATGTATCACCGAATGTCTCCGATAGCTCACCGAACCCTTTTCCCCAACCGATAAGTTTTGATGTTGCATGTCTGGCGTTGAATCATCCCCCACCACACATCCTGGTGGTGTCTTGAAGGATGCAATGAAGTAAACTTCTAAGACTCGCATAATCATTTAACTCCATATTGTTAGACCATTCCCTTGAAAAAAGGTTTTGACTAAGTACCTCTAAGTAAACTACTCGCAAAGCCAGAAGTCTATGGCAGAGATAAAAATATCTATGGCTGGAGTAAAGACTTTTTGAATAGTCGCATACAAAGAGTAGTAGTAGATGGAGTTAGTAAAAATGCAGTGGAAGTCACTTCCGGTGTTCCCCAAGGAAATATTATGGGAACTCTTTCATTCCATCTTTACGTTAATGACATTAACTCCGTGTGCAACAGTGGTATACGTTTATTTACCAACAATGCAGTTATTTACAGAGGTTGGTGGCAGTCCCTTGCATCTGTGTGTCGTTTTTAAGCGGTGATTTCGCAGTCGAGAGTGCCCAATACTGACTTCGACGAGAATCACAGTGGGCTATCGAATGTGGTTTTGAGGCCCCTCACGATCAATGATCTCATTCAAAGACCTGTCTCATTTTACCTCGACGATTTTCCTTCTAGATTTCCAAGACCTTAGCAGAAGGCGTGAGTCCAAGGGACTGAGCGTTCGGGTACCGAATGGAAGGTCTCGATTTTGAATTCCAATGGTGCCTCTCGAATATCCCATATTACTGAATCTTTGATTTTTCGGGCAATAGAACTTACTGGGTTCAGGAAAAGTAGCTGGTACCTTTTTTTCTCTATTGAAAGGCCCTCCACGTTGTTCCATGCACCTCCCCTTGCGACGGCCCTCCTCACCCCCAGCTCCTCAATACTACTCGAACGATAACCCCACCCTCCATCTGGCGTCATCACCAATCACTGCACCGCCCTATCACGTGGCTACGTCAGTCACCTATTTTTCTCCGTGTGGTGTGGTCGTAGACAGCTGTTTACATTCAACCAACTCTCGTACGCAGGTGAAATAAAAGCAGGTAGGATAACGTCGTCTTTCGAATGAACGTGAATGTTTCCAAGCGAATGGCTTAAATGCGAGAATTATATCAATATTGTGGTGACATACTCTCAATTGTGTTGTACTTTATGGGAGAAAGTTTTCACATATGGGTTCCGACCGTCGGGAGTAGCTGGTGATTTGGCATCTACATCAACACAAGAGGAGTGAATCCGCCTCATTGAATTTCGACGCTTCTGTTTGCGGATAGTGGACTAAGCAGTGAGAGATTTTCCGTGGCAAGGTAAATATTTTCGATTGTCAACATCCTCCAGTATTAATTTAGTGATAGGTTGACGGGCGACTGCACTGGGGGAGTAGATATTCTCAAGATAGGAGCGTGGTGTGTGGAACGTAGCATGGATTTCCGTGGCAACGGAACGAACCCGACCGGGAAAAGCGTAACGGGTCGGTTGAGTAATTTCACTGGTGAAAAGGATGGGAGAAGAAATCTGAGTTTAAAGTTGTGGAATAATTTGAAATGTTCGACTCGAGTTTTTTATGCCATTTTCATCCTACGTCTTGGTGTCATTTCGTTTTTAATTTTAAGTTGTAGCTGTTTTAATATACGTGTGGTTGACCGGTGCTGTTTTATTTTTCTGTATTTTTCAAGTATTTTAAAAATTGGCATTTTCCGACTGATGTAAGTTTCAGCGCAGGTAATGACATCCATTGATAATTGGAAGTAGTCATCAGCTGATACCGGTAAGTGTAGCTTCTTGACTCACCCTAGCACTACACACTGCTGTATTCGTAAACTCCAACTTACAAACTGCTAGTAAATCCCGCACTTTATGTTACAGCAACTCGTTATTTAGCTCTGCATACTTTCTACATCCTGTAATTCCATCAAAAATGTCCATTCTATTCATTAATAAACTCAACCTCTCATTCCCAGCATTCCCCTCTCTTTTACTGCTTGCAGCATCCCATTGCTGATCAGTATCTTTTGTATCCACTTGTCTTGCCTTCTTTGGATTTCTCCCATCAACACCCACACGATACCCTCCACAGGCCACCTCTAGGGTTAACGGCATGTGGCAATTCCACACGAGAAAAGCAACATAAAACCTAAACCTAAGATTCGCTTAGATGTTAGTTACCAATAAAAATGAAAAATATATCTAATAGTGTAAGTAATTTTCATTGTAGCTACACGTACTTCGGTATTTACGAGGGTAAGGTGAAATGTTCTCGGCCTGACGCAGAGATGGCGTTCCAATCAGTGAAAATTAATGATTCCTGCCTGGGTTTGCGTGTCATCAGTTCGTAAGACAAGTTTCAACTTGTTTTCTCGAGTATTTTGTTTACAAATAATGTTGCAGTAGATGTCTCTCGTGTTTTTCGTTAAAATGGAAAAACTTGAATTTCGTGCGGTCATAAAATTCTTCGTTTTGGATGGATTAACCCCTAAGGAAATTCATCCAGAGTTGTCAAAAGTGTACGGGGACTCTGCTAGTTCATTATTAACCGTTAAAAAGTGGGCAGCTGGATTTAAACGTGATCGCTAGTCCCTCGAAGACGACACAAGTGAAGGACGGCCAAAAACCAGAACCACACCGGAAACCATCGAAAAGGTGCGCAACATCGTATTGGACGATAGGCGGGTGAAGGTGAATGAGATAGCTAAGGCCGTGGGATTATCGGAAGAAAGGGTGCGAAACATCTTGCTCAGATAATTAGGGATGCGAAGCTCTAGGCAAGGTGGGTGCCACATTTGCTGAATCCCGGTCAAAAGCAAGTGCGCAAACGATTTTCGCAGCAATGTTTGGACCGATTCAAGAAGGAACCGACCGATTTCTTGCGTCAATTTGTCACATGGGTCCACATCTACACGCCAGAAACGAAAAAGCAGTCGGAGCAGTGGGTGGAAGCCGGTGGCTCAGCGCTAAAGACAGCGAAGTCGATCGCATCTGCCGGAAAGGTCATGGCGAATGTGTTTTGGGATGCGAAAGGGATCCTGTTTATTGACTATCGTAAAAAAGGCAGAACGATTATAGGCAAATTTTACTCCAATCTTCATGACCAGCTGTATGACAAAATTCACGAGAAGAGACCTGGCTTGAAGAAGAAAAACATTATCTTTCACCAGGTCAACCTGCTGTCACCAGCTCACAAAGGTGCGTTGGCGATGGGAGAACAACGGGATTTTGGGTACGACTCGCTCAGCCAATCCCCCTATTCTGCTAATTTAGCACCCTCAGACTTCCACCCGTTCCCAAACTCAAAGAAATAGTTTCTGGGAAGCGCTTCGCATCCAATGAAGAAACTGAGAGAGCCGTAGATGGATATTTTCTCAGCCTTCCAGACTATCTCTTCCGGGAAGGAATAATGATGTTGGAGAAACCCTGGATCAAGTGTGTTGAAGTCATGAGAGATTACGTAGAAAAATATAATAATATTTCAACTGAAAATCGTAGTCTTTCATTTTCAGGCCGTACACGTTTCACCTTACCCTCGGAAGAGTGAAATAGTTGTACACGCATGTAAGGCGAGGTACTAGTAACTAGGAGAAGATTAAAATAAGAGTTAGATAAAAATATGCATCACCCTAGGTCATTTTGAATTGAAAAAAAACAATGTATTCCCCTAGCACGGTCGCTTGCAGTTATCTTACCATATCGCTCGCAGGAAAAATGACATGTTAAATTAGTCGATCCAAAATTTAGTCGCTCTAATCATATTTTCATAATCCTTCCCACCACAGTAGCGCTATGGGTTCAACAAATGCATCCGCAACATCATCGCTGGAGACATCACATCCCTAAAACTTGGTCTTTTCCACTTCCATGACCAGAAATTCATTCTTTCTTTCCCTTCCCCTCCGTTTCATTTTTTCCATTATCTACGCATCTCAATAGCCTACAATGTACGTACGCTTAATCTCATGGGTCAACGACCGAATTTCCGAGCTATACAAAACTACTCTCCACTTGAACTTTTTGTTAGTCTTTTCTTTACATCTCTACTAAAGGTGTCTGTCATCCACTCCCACCTCTTTATAAATACTTAAACCCCTCACTCATTTTTCCTAATAAAAGAATGAGAGAAAGAGATAGGTTTCTGTAAAAGGGATGAATAACTTTTAGAGCTGGGTTTTATTTAGTGCATTCTACTTCGAAATGGGACCATGTCAGCCACCGCTAAGGTTAAGAGCCGAGGGATATTCAACCTTCGGCATGCAGTAGGAAAAATGAAATGTTGTCTTGTTAGTTTCCTGTAAATATTTAAATGAATGAAGATACTATTAACTACAGGTAAATGCGACACGGTAGGTATCTAATTTTGAAGTACTCTACCCATTTGAAACGAGCTTGACAACAATGTAATTACATGAAGAAAAATAGAATGGGATTAGATGAAATGACAACCTACTAGGCTACTTAGAATGAAAAATATAGTTCTATCGTGGGACCTCAAGTATATTTTTGGGGAGAGCTCCTCCTAGCCAGCTTTATATGTATCTGGAGTCGACGAGTTTTCGGACGGGAAAAGCTTTTTAAACGTTTAGACGCGAAACACTTCGTATTTGCGTAGCACCCTGCAAACCGATGCTACGGTGTGCGGAAGGAACATGGTGGCAACATCAAAACTTAAGTTTTGCTCAATGGTTATTCACCGATAAATATGCAAACATGTCAATAAATAGATATTATATTAAATACAGCCACATGCACTGCGGTATCTATCGGTGAAACACTTCTCTACGCCTGCGAGACAGCCTCCTAGTAAGGGCAATAAAGTAAAGGTTATATCATTCTATTCGTGGTACCCTGCTAGTTACCCCTAGGGTGCGTTGCGGGGTGTGATTCCTCACAAGATTACTTTTGAAACAAAGTATTATCCCCCCTTACGCGGTTGGATTACGTTATTCTGATCCCTTATCATCTTGCCACTTAAAAGTGGGAAAAATGACATCTTAAAAATATCTGTTCTCCGCCTAATCTCTCTAACTAGGATATTTTTAGTCAATTAAATAGATTTTCAACTGCGCAAATTATCCTTTGTTCAATTTTTTATTTCCAGGGGACTAGTGGAAATTCGAGTTCGGAACATCGCATTCTACGAAATGCAAGTGACGGCCAAGCTAGGACGACCGAAAGATTGAGATGTTTTGTCATAGCAACCGCAACGTGCCACGTTCCTGTATGTTCCTGTTCAATTAGACATTTAAATAAATGTATTGGATAAAATTTGTTATATAATCTAATAATAACCTAGGAAGAATATTTCAATTTTAAATAACATATTGTGAGATGCCAAACCTGTCAAAAATTGTGCAATATTTTAATATTAGTCCCATTACTTTTATCGCAGGTGAATCAAAATATTCTATCACAGGCCTTATCAATGGAATGGTTGAAATTTACCAGCGGAAGAAGGGACATTCAAGAAGGCAGGGCGCGACGCTGATGCCCCTTGCTCCGGTCCTTGGAAGTGGCGACGTCGTTCACAGCGTGGGACTTGTTTTCTGATGACTATTCATTCGGACAACTCCCCGAAAGGATGAATAACTTTTAATCAGCATTGCAACACTCCCCGAATGAAACCGTTACGTTGTGAGCGAAATTTAAAAATGACATGGAAGTGCGACTGCCTCATCTTCATCACTACAAATTCATAGCTCTCGATAATGTAAGTACTGCTGTAGAATTTTGGAATATGTGCTTTTTAAGACATAAATATAATTTGAATATAATTTTAATCATTACTTTAGTTCTTTTAAGGCCCTGAAAGCCACCGTTAGGGTGTGTGGCAAGTGGTGATTACATCCCAGGCTACTTTTGATCCTAAATACTTTAGCCTCATAGCACTGTCGGACGACGTTATTCTCATCCCTAATCGCTTGTGGGAAAAATGACATGTTGAATCTATCTGTTCTGTACTTATCTACTTATTAGCAAAATTGGAGAAATTTGCTAGTTGTGATTATTCTAATCTCGTGTTTATTTCTGCTAATTTGTGCTACGAGAGTATTATTTACAATTGAACAGTTGTCTACTTCGCGTTACTTTTAATGTTTATAGAAATTGAATTGATTTTTTCCTCTTTTTGCCCATAGTTTTTGTAGAATATACTGGTATGGAAAAAGATCTGTTAACATTTATTTATGTTTTCCAGTTAAAATATTTCTGTTTAATAAAATAACAATTGCATATTCTGTGTATAATCTTTGCTGTGAGGTGATTCACTGAACGATAAGGGATCAGAATAAAATAGCGTTTATCTGACCGCGCTGGGAGGGAAAGGTGTTTAGGGTCAAGGATAGGATCTGGCGTGTAATCAGCCCCTGCCCCACACCCTAGTCGTGGCTCGCCTTGTAGTAAATACAACTCAAACTAAAAGATTCTCATATAAATACAGGGTTTCCATAAATAATGTTTTCCTAAAATGTTGATGTTTGATTATTAGGTTACATTTAAAGTGACACTCATAAAAAACATACCAGCTGAAAGGTTAATTCAATTAGTTTCATGTAAGTAACGAAAGTCTTCATTGGTGAAAATATTTTATTGGTAAAAATCGATCTGGGAACCCGCAGCAATTGCTCGATGCTCAATCTCAATGTAAAGAGTTTTACCACAGGCCACTGTGATTGGTGCCTTCATCTGTTGTATGCATAATTGGCACCAGAGGATTTTACAACACGCTGTCCATCACAAAGTGCTTGAAAAAGAAGTACTTTGATATAAATTAGGGAAGCTATAAGTTGTTGTTGTTGTTGATATGTGTTAAGGGAAGCCTCCATTCCATTGTTTGCCCGCCCAAACCAACGCTACGAGGATTTTGCCTTCGGGCAATAAATCCAATCTAAAATGTTCTCATTCATCTGCAGCATTCATTACCAAATCATTTTGCATGGTCAAGTAAACCCTGTCGTCTTCGATTTCCCATGATTCCCTACAGTTTTCTCTCGACAGCATGACGAAAATATTGACAATCTTGTGCTAATTTAATGCTGTGTACTGAAAAATTTCTAACTTTCTAACTCCTGTGTACTAAACTTCTAGAAAAGTGACAAATTTAATAAAACTTGTTGAATTGATATTTCATCTAGAATGCATTCCATAGCGTACTCAAAGTTAGCTGGGTTATAAAATACCAGCATCGTAAACTTGTTGCGTACTTACTATGTATTCGATGAATAATAAAACAAGGCAAAATAAAATATCACGTAATGCATAATAAATATAATTTTTGTCCATATGTAATGTTTCTGTCAGTTATATATTCCGTATGCTTATGAGAGTGTTTGAATCATTGTTAATCGATCTAAATTGTTTTCGGCATATTCGATTTTCGACGTTTTTCCCTTAGATACATTAGTCCAAACCTCCCCATTCGTCATTCGCATCAATGTCAATCTTTCCTAGGACTAGAGTCGGCTTTTCCGTTATTATCATTAAAACGCACATGTGCAGATAGACAATGTCGAGTGGCACACAAACCTCAAGTATTACAATTAAACTTGCCTTGGAAAAATGAAATCTCAAACCCAATCAATTTCACGAAAGATACAGGTAATAACTGAAATCTGTCAGAAAAAAAAACAATGCACTTAAAGGAAACTTCCAAACACGAATCTCACACAGGAAAAAAAAGAAAATCCTCATCTCATTAATATCAGCTTCCCAGCCAATAAGAAAAAAATCAAAACTAAGCTATTAGACCACGTTAACACTAAGCTGTTACATCAAGTTAGGTCACCATGCGATGGAATCGTCCGATTCTACGAGGGTTGCTATTTATATTTTGAGCCTAATAATGAAAAGACATTAATTTTTTGTTGAAAATGGTTTTATTGTTTTTCGAAGTATTCTTTATGATAATCAATACGCTTTTGCATGCGCTCGAACCAATTTTCGTAAAACGTTTTCCATTCCAATTGAGGTATCTCCAAAATATGGTTTTTGAATACATCAACGGCTTCTTCAGGCGCCGAAAAACGCTGGCCACGCAATTTTTTCTTGATAAATGGGAATAAAAAGAAGTCATTTGGTGCTAAATTAGGGCTGTACGGAGGATGACCCATCTATTCGACGTTTTGGCCAGTCAAATAGGTAGTTGTTTCAGCCGATCTGTGAGAGCTTGCATTGTCATGATGAAAAAAGATCCTTCGGTGTCACATCTTTTTCCGTATTTCACCAAGCACTTTCGGACAAAAAATGCTCGTGTAACGTTCAGAATTCACAGTTCTACGTTGTTATAACGGTACAGTTGCCTCATACCCAGTTATTCCAAAGAAACAGGCGATCATTTGCCTCGATGTGCTGAATGCACGAATCACTTTTGTCGGATTTGGCTCGTCTTGGAAGACCCATACAGTGGATTGCTGTTTTGTTTCGGGCTCTTACGCATATAACTAAGATTCGTCACCTGTGTAGACGTTATACATAGCTTTTGATGCACCGCGATTGTATATGTTGAGCATGCCTTTGCACCAATTTGATGCGAGCATCTTTTTGAGCTTTTGTCAAATTATGCGGGATCCAACGCGAACAAATGGGATAATTCACAATACGATCTATTTTTACTAGTTCTTGCACAGCATCAATGTTCTCTGACACAACTCATTTTGAACGACCTTCACGACTTTCGTCGCTGAGCGAACGGCGGCCATGATGGAATTCGTTATATCAGCGTTTTACAGTGGCAAAGGATGGGGCTTCATCGCAAAAAGTGGAAGGAAGTTGATCGATGTACTCCTGTCTTGATAATCCAAGTCGGAAGCACTTAGTGTTGTTAAATTTCAAAATATAAATAGCAACCCTCATATTTTGTCTTTCTGTATGCCTGTGTTTAAAATTTAATGTTTAAAAATTCATTTATTTCTTTAATAGGCTCTGTCTGAAGAAGAAGAAAAAACAAACCAGCATCGAAGAATTAAATATTCTCTGTCAACGAAGATCACGAAACTGGTAACGAGTTTCCAGGCGGAGTAACCAATATCTAGCTACACGGAAGTTATTGCCAATATAGCAGATGGACGAGACTGTAACAAGTAAGGAGGCTTTTACTGAATTAGATTTTCAATCCATGTTTTTCTGATGACGCCTCACCAAAGACTTCTTGTAAAATTAGCACCAGTGAAATTTACATTGAGGAAATAATTCGTATTTTGGGAATCGCTTTATTTTCCTGCACTAAGTATATTTCGTTAAATAAAACTGATTTCTGAAGACTCCTGGTGATAACGGTATTTACCTTCAATTTTGATTAAGTACTTTGGCTGATTGTCATTAACCATTGAGTAGTTAATGTTCTGAATAATCGCCATTAGTCTGTTAAATTGTATGGCTATTTAATACACTTTTATCCTTAGATGTCAAGAGATAACCGAATTTTCCGTACCTTCCTATTATTACTTTCCCTCCGAGGCATCATGAGCCACTATATCATTGTTTTCTATTCGGCTGTTGAACAATCGAGATTGCAAATATTTGTGACCTGTGGCCGTGGATTTGAATTGACCGATCAGATGGCAAGCCTGTTTTAGCTGTGTAATTTTTAAGTTCGCCATTACTAACAATACGATTGTAGACTAAATTTACTAGTTGATTAGCAAGTAAATGTATTGTTTAGAAAGACTATAACGATGATGTAGTTACATTGAAACTGGTCGTATTAAATTTGATTTTGTGGAAAATTGTTAATTAATTAATAAATTTATTGTAATTGAAGTCTGATATTATCCACGTGAATTCCCTAATGTCAAAGTATTTATTTATTTTACAATCATAACACCAAAGGCTGGGAGTCTGAACTGCTTGTTTCTGGAAATGTTTTATTTTAAAGGATGCATTTTTAAAATTTTGTTATACTCAAATTGATTTTATTTCTATCTTAACAATTTATTTAACACCCAATCAAAATCGATTTAAAGGGTCATAGTTGGGATCATTTTACTCCAAGTAAGTGATATCATTCCTAATACATTTAATATATTCAATGGGCTTACTGATAAAATAAATTAAAAAAACAAACAACACATATGATCAATGAAATCAAATTCTGTCTGAAAGCCTTGTCATATTATTACTAATAAAATATATATTTCATCTTTCATTTGATGAAATCTGCTACGGGTCTTGAAAAAATATTTTTCCTTCAATTTTCGAACCAACTAAGGAGTTATTTCAGCAAGTGCGTTAACATTTATACCAATCGTTGATAAATTAAAAAAAATTAAAAAACGTACAACTGCAAGGAATATTTATTTTTGAAAAAAAAAATACTTTTCACGGCCTATTTTTTTCGCAGCCTTTACAACCTTGGTATTCCAAGCATCAGATCAAAACGAAATTATAATGCAGCACTATTTGAATACAGACCTACTCATGAATATACAGTTGTTAATTGTTAGAAAAAAACGAACGAGTGAATTTGGAAATTAAAGTAAAAATAAAACTAGCACGTTTAATTTAGTTTGAAGAATATTTCACGGCTGATTATAATTTGACCATACTAAAACCCCCCAGTGACAATGTCCGTTACTAGATTCTATTAATCACGCTATGCATATTATGACGTTCCTTTTCTTGTGATGAGATGCATTGTCACTGCTGTGTACTTGTCTGGAGTGCGTAGTTATCCATCCCGCGACCTATGCAAAATATGATAGTTCAGCCTACCTCGAACAAAACGTTGGCGAGTTTCCTAATATTACCATTGCAAATGGAATACAATTGCATATTCTAAGGTGAAAATTCACTTCGGTTGCTAGATATTAAAAATTAACTCAAACCCAAAATAGACAAGAAGGCATCCACTTAAATTCCACTATGTAGACTGATGTGGTGGATGCTGAAGTTGAGAAAGCTAAATTTCACAGCAGCGCGCAAATTTTGGTACATTTCGTCTTGCGCATAAATAAGAGCGGGCCATCTATTGAAGATCTACCTCAGTTCTATTTGCATGGACCCGTACTAATTTTTTATCCAACATTTGAGGCTCTGTACCGTGTTCTCAATAGGAATACACTGTTTCAGCCAACCTTGTTTTATCTTTAATCCAACGCTTCCAGGCGAGGAAAAAGTATTCGCACTAACCACGTGGAATTAACTACGCCAGACTGTCATTGTAGTTAACTTTCTTTGGTGATGAACGCATGGAAATCAATTTGCAATCTATTCCCACACGCAGTGAGGCTTTCGCCCACGTAAGACGTGGGAGAATGATACGTCCGGTAAGGGTTTCGCCCTGTATATATACGATCGTGATCCAAAAGAATTGTCAGCCATAAAATAGGGACGGATCGGTATTCAATCCCGTCTAGGGTTACATACCTTACCAACCTTAGATAAATATCTTCGATAGGAAATAGTAATGCATTCAGATACTTCAAAAAGTATTTCGTCTTTGTGAAAAGAAACTCAATGTTTGGTGTATTCCTTCTCTCCTCCCCCCTCTCTTCGGCACAGACTTAAGAAGGAAATATATGGAAAGCCTCTATCCTCCTGTAAATATTTCTCCTCCCATATTCTCTTCTAATTGAATCAATTGTAATTCACCATAATTTCAACCCCTGTATCCAAATGCTCCTGTGGTCTTGCAAAGTTGAAGATGACTGCGTAATGTGATATATTTTCCGTATATTTTCCTTTCATTCGTTCCCTTGCTTTATATTTCAATGTTTAAATCCGATTCATAAAAATGAAAGTTTCTTTCATTCATTCAAATCTGAGATTTATTTTTATCAATTTGATCGAACTCTGTTATATTTATTGTAAAGTCTTTTGATATTTCCTTGTGTTTTCTTTCACTTCCTCCCTCATAAAAAGTGTAACTGAGAAATAAAGATTTTCTGATAAGTTTTCCCATCCATTTCTTTCGTCTTGCAACGTCATGTGGAGCAGATAAAAAGCGGATAGATGGGTATTTATAAGGTAAGTGTATTAATTTCCACAAATTAAGCTAAAATCTAACAGTACAAGCCAGCGCTTAGGATTTCATGTATAATGCAGCTGTCTTTTCCTGATTCAGGATATCCTGTCTAATCTTTCTAATGGTTGTGAACGTGCACACAATCTTGGTCCTAAATTACTTGTAAGCGATCAAACCTCAATACAAGTATGGCTTGTTATATTTTGCGTAGCTACATTTCGGATTATAAAAAAAACACTCGGGTAACACGCAACTATTTCAATTTCAACGTTTTTTTTCCGATTCGAACACGAGCACTCCCTGCACCTTAAAAAGGTTAATTCATATTTAACTTTGGGGGAACACTCGATAGTAAAGTTCAGGCCACAGGCGAACAACAACGAATTATTTCGCTTAAGTTTTCTGAACAACGGAGACCGCGTATCGTTGCAATTGAAGGGTTCACAGGTCGGTCGGTAAGGAATTGCCATAAAGCGTGCACTTATGCACGAAAAAGAATGTTAACATCGAAGTATTTGTTTTTTCCATTCGGGTTGGGTGGGACTTGTGATTTTTTCTGCCATGAGATAGTTAAGAATTGTACTTGTAATTGCACACTTTCATAAAATTTCAAATAAACGAACAAAACTTCATCAAATTTCATAACTTCCGAATGCAAATAATTTAACTAACGTATTGTTTAATACGACTCGTAAATCGCCCATCTATTTATATTGTGCTTTACCCTCGTCAGCACTAGACTGTAAATTTTGAGTATTTATACTTTCGTTTATTATTTAAGAATTATAGCTCGGTGGGATATGTGAAAGGAAAATGTTGCAAAATTGTAAAGAAACCTTACGAACTTTGGTGATGTATTTACCATTTTATTTAACTCTTACATTCCTCGCCATTCGTGTAAGGTACTTCATTCGCTATTTAATCACAATTTTTCTTCATGGAGGCACATTTTATTGGGAATGAATAAACTAATGAAAGATATATAAGAAAATCAGTAATTTTATCTTTGTGATCACTTTTGCGGATGTTTCATGCTTAATGCATTAATGAATGATGTTCAATCGTCACATATCTTAAATGAGTTCTCGTACATGCACGCTGGGCCGCTAGCACATCCCCAACCTAAATTTCAATTGCCAACAAAGTTAAGATTGGGGGCGGCGTGATATGATACTGCCCATGATTCATTCTTTATGATTTCTGAGATTATTTCCCAAATATTTTAACTTGAGTGTTCATTGAAGGTACCGAGTGTTTGTTTAGTCAGAACTTCAAGCGTTCTCAGAACTGTTTAACTGGCTAAAGCACCCAGCCGGACATCGAGGGATCCGGGATCGAATACCTGTCAAGGCGAATTATTTTCACAATCTGAAACTGTTGCATTGTAATGCACGTTTATCTGATAACTTCCGCAGTTTTTGGAAGTAGAACTGTTTGAATTCAAATGTAAAGTTCTCTCTGCATGTCCATGCAATCACTCTTCGATTGTCCAACCGATACGAGTATAGGTATATCGTTTCTACCTGGGGACTAGGTGCGCAAGATTAGTTCTGCTTCGTCAGGTGGCAGGATTTGTGTTGTTTTCCATTGGTTTTCAGGAAGTTCATTTGAGATTTTTCTCAAAATACCAGGTACTTGAGAGCTAAATTTATCTTTTCCAAAACAGTCTCCTGCATGGTGCGCTGCAAGGGTCATTTTATTCCAATTTCCATCGGGCTCCGAACCAAAGCTGCCATCCATTCGTCGAGCTGTCGGATGCTTTGAAAATATCTCGCTGACACTTCCTTTGCATTAAGTGAGAATGTGGAGCGTTTTAGATTTACGGTGTATTCAAATAGGACAAGAATTTAATTAAATCTGAAGGATGTGTGCATCTCCAAAGTAGGGATAAAATTAAATGGGGCGTTGCATAGGTACTTAAATTTTCGAAGAATTTTTGTAGACACGCCCATATTGAATTTTGCTAAGATTCCTTCGAGGCTAAATTAGATGTATCCAAAGGCCTTTGTGATAAAATAGTTGGCTGCTTGTGCAAGTCCGTATGGCAGTGTAACTCGCTCTCTCGGGATACATATTTTATAGTTATTACCACTGGAAATAGTTATCGTGATGCTTTCTATATCAATCTATATTATCTATATTTCATTTCAGTGGTTTCACGTGTGGTTTTCGCTAAAAAATCGTTCATTGACAAAGTTGAAAGCATGCAGAAATTGAAGAGGCTTGAGAAGGATGCTGGTGCCAGGAACCTGGACGAGATAATCCACCCGAGCAGCATGGTTGGACCATGCCGAACCTGTTAAAATACATATATACCATACGCTATCATCGATATAATATCACAAACTCTTCAAAGAGGTATTTTAAGTGACATTTTTACAATCTGTATTTCTAATTGGTTCAATAAAGAGGAAATCAAAGGTTTAAAAGCAACTATTTATGTTGGAGGACATGCACTGTCATTCATTTACAAACATTTATTTTCCATTTTTATCTAATTTTTGGAGAAGTTATTTCAGCTGGTTTATTAAATTAGATTGTTGATCTTGTATAAGTTATTTTAGCAAATATGATTAAAATTGACAGTTACTCGTCAAATCTAAAAATAAATTGGCGGTTTTTCAATGTCTACAATCTGCGTGCCAATCGTATATAGCCACAAGGGTGGCATTCACAAGAACAAAACATGCAACACCAGTTCCTATTACAATGCGAACAAATTTTTGCGAAATTTTATTGTAAAGCTCATTTTTTTATATTTTCGCCAGTCATTTTTCCGATAGGAGGTGAGAACCGTCACATCCCAGGTTCGCGTGTGGACTTCAGAAGTGAAGACTTACGCCATCTATCAGTCAAAATACATACTAACCCCTATAGATTTTTTCGCTCGTAATTTGCAATAAAGTATTGATTAAAAATAGTGCAGTTGCTTTAGAACGACGCGAGAGCTTAGGAAAAACTTTTAATTTGGTTCATTTTTGCAGGATGGGCCGGATTTTTTTTCCGGGCCCCAGCCGGCGGGGCTGGAAAAAATTAGCGATTTGAAGAAAAATGTGCTATAAATTAATGATTTCTCGACCTACCGCGACGTCCTAAACACAATACATAAGTCTCTGGTGAAATTGTTCCGCATATTGACAATCCAGAAAATAATTCGCAAAAATAAAATTCGCAAAAAAAATCGCCACCAAAAGCAGTCGAAGTAAGACCAGTTATAGACTGAACACTAGATGCTTCCCCTTATCCCCCCGGCTACCGGGATTCTTGCTTTTTACTAAACAAAACCTTTAGATGAGAGGCAAAACTCGGTACTTAATCGTTTTTTCGGAAATCCTCGTGCGGCGAGCCGAGAAGCCGGATCCGAGGGTCTAGGCCTTGCTTTCGATGCGGGCTGCCCTTGTGAGGGAGGCGCTCGGGACTTAGAATATTTTTGGCGAGACAGCCGACCCCATTTTAGCGAAGGGAGACTTACTGTTCCAGGAAAGTCGCTCGATGCATTATCTCCATCTATTAGTCGCGCTGTGGGGTTGCAGCAGAGCGAAGGGGCGGTCGCGCCATATTATCGAGACTGCCTCGGTGGTGTATTGGTGGAAAGGATCATTAGATGGCAGGGGCGGTCCCCCGTTTGACAGGAACAGCTATTAGAGACTGGTCGTAACTTAACGGGCAGGAGCTAATGACCAGGGGTGGGCGTGTAATGAAAGAAGTCGACCCTGAGAGCAGCGTCGACTGGCTGAGAAGGTACAGGGACCGGCACCCGTAAACAGGGCCGGCTGTAGAGCAAGAGGGTATAATATTGCCTATGACCAGGGTCGGCAAATCGATGACCGTTAAGGAAACTGTTGCGGGTTGACGCCAACGTTCAGGGCCCTAAGAACGATATTGTAGCTCCATTAAAATGTGAGGGGCATCTTAGATGACCAGGGCCGGCAAATCGATGGCCGAGACAGAAAATTCTGTGGGTTGACGCCAACGTCCAGGGCCCCCAAAATGGTCCCATTAAAATACGAGGAACATCTTCGTTTCCCAGGGCCGGTGGTGACGATAATAGAAGAGGAACACTAGGACCAGGAGTGGATCTCAGTGATCAAGGCCTGATGAATAGGGATATGGGGCCAATCAAGAGATGAGGAGCAGTTGACAATGAAGTGTTTGCTAATTGAAAATAGTGGTGGAATGTGAGCACTAATGTTGGACAGCGGAGCCGGCTGTATGGCACATTAGTTTAATTGGATTATAGGGACTAAATTGAGTTCATATTTATTTTGAAAAAATAGCTTTATTTTAGTGGTCCCAATATTAAATTTATGTATTTATTCATTATTTATCCTAAAATGTCAATAACCACGGCAAATCGATTTCATTCAGCCCAAGAGACATTTTCGGTGAAGTAGGTATCTAATATGAATAAATTTCATTCATACAACAATTGAGTAACTTCTGGGTTTTAGTAAACAGCAAAAATTTGATTTTGTTTTAACTGTAATTCTCAGGCTCTCCATTTATAAAAATCTTGAGAGTATCCATCAGGATTTTAGTATGTAATAATAAAAGAATTTCCATTCAGACTTTATTTTCGCAAAATAAAAAATTTTGGATTTACATAAGTTTTTAGTTTTACAGGTTCCATTCACATTAAAATGGTGTGGAGTGCATTATTAACAGCACCACTGTAGAGCAAAGCATCTTGTTGCAATTCATTTCGACCTTGATTCTCATTTCAGAACATGTAGGTTGATACTTGGGCCGATAGTAGCTTAGAGCTCCTACATAAGTTGTTACACTCGTCAGTGCAGCTGTAGTTCCTTCCATCTGCTCATGTGCAGACAGTTGCTTTCTGGGACATTCTCCACCAACACAAAATGAAGTCCAACTCGACATCCTGGAACCTTGCAGCATTATTCACCTTCCACGGCCGCTTGAGTTCTAGCTTGAGTGAATGCTGGAACAAACAATGTATGTATAACTGACAAGGTATTTCTTTGACTATTGGGAAACTATACTGTGAAAGTTAATTTCTTTAGCCTTTAGAAGGTAATGGGTATATTTTAAGATGCTGCTGCAAAATTAATTTGGAAATGAAAGTGAAGCTATCAATTTATTGGCAATGCTAGTAGATTACAAAAGGATCTAGATTAAATTTCAAATATGATAAAAGAATAAAATAATGAATAAAACTATTTTACATTTCTGTCATGAATATTACATGTCATTTAAAACATCAAAACTGAAATAAAAGTTAAATATGAAATGAATGTCATGAAATCACATCACAAGATTTAAAAGAATTAATAAATCCAATGGTTATAATACGATTTGGTAAAAGAAAAATTTGCTTTTCCGAATTTTAAAATTCAACAGTTTAAATATGCAAAACTTTTTCAGGATATTTTTTCACAGCTAATAAAAAATAAATATTTTATATTTTATCATATTGCTACATTAACCACAATAACTCAGAGGAACTTTGTGAGCTTCAAAGAATGAATAAGTGTATAATTCTTTTTAAATCAAGAACTTATTTGTAAATGTTTGTCAAGTTACACCTGCTAAATGTATCAACTATTGCTCATACAGGCTGACAGTGTTTTATGTCAGGTAAACCATACAGCCAGAAAACACCATGTCATGTTACCTAACAATTTTACCAATGAAATGTGAACTTCTAAAGCTTACATTTCCACAAACTTTTGTCATGAAACTCTGGCATTTCCAACCCATATTTATGTTGGTAATTTTGATTGACCAATTTTGCATAATTATTGACGAAGCACACTATGGAAAGGGCTGCTCCAAGGATCTTTAAGCTTTCTCTGCAAGTAGAAAATAGTATTAAAATATAAAAACTACATAGTATTACTGGTTATACCTTTCACTTCTCTGCATAACTAATGTACCTAAAGAGGTTTTGGACAAAACTTTTTACTTTCAAAGCAGTCAATCTACGAAAATGTGTGTACAGGAAAAAATACCTTATAGTAACCATAACATCTCAAGTGGCGAGGGGCACTGGAAACAATCTTAATGATTATGCAATATGTTAGATTAGAAGTTAGTTAATTTGCAGAAAGATTTTACACACGAGTTTAGTTAGGCTTCTAAAGAATAGTAATATTAGACAATATGAAAATCTAGGAGAAAGAGGAATATAAATGAGAAAAAATTGGATTTTGTGCGTTCAGAAAATGAATTGCATAATAAAACTCTCATACTAAATTGCAAGAGAGTCCCTCAAAAAAATTCAAGAAAAGCAAGTTAAGAGGAATAATTGCAGATTCTAGCAAACCTATTTAATTACAAAAAGAATGTTGAAGGAGTTGATGTAGCAGGCCTTTATATGCCAAGCTAGTCTTGCACTCAAGTAAAAAATAGGGGCAAAAAATGAAGCTGATTTCTCTGATTAACCTTTTTTCAATGGTTTTGGTTTCAAGAAATAGATGAAGCATGAACAGGAGCAACAGTGGAAGGAAATATTACCTGCAAGTGAAAAATCTGGAACCAACTACTTGCCATAGCTGACAAAACAGCTTCATTCAAGTCCCAGTCTCACTACCAGAGAAGAAATTGAACTAGTTGCTGAATTGATTTTTGATATTACATTCATTGGAAGTTAATACCAATTTATAAATAATTGTTAAATAAGGATATTTATAATAAATTAAGCTTTCTCCAAGAACTAAAACCTTGTTCTTTTAACCTGCAAAGCTGATCTAGCAGGAGTGATGACAATTACTACTAGTTGGGCAACGCATGCCATAGAGTAAGAGGAGCCCTACAGCATCTGTTTATCAGTGAGATGGCCATTCCATTGGGATCAGATACCTACGAAGCATGATGGAAGCAGATGCCTTCATAGGCACCTGATCCCAACGGGATGGCCATGAACTATTGAGAAAGTTAATGGGAAACCATCTTAATTTACCTAATTGCAGTAGTGAACACAAATATGAATAATAAAACCTAGAAACCACAGGAAACTGCCCACTGGGCTGGATGTTGTGACTGGCAAGAGTAATGCAAGGTCTTAGAGCCTGTCATCACTTGATAGGCTCCAAGGCCTCGTATGACAAACTTGACATGCAAGTTAACAGAGCACAATTTGACAGTGGCAGAGAAGACAAAAGGATCAACTGTTAGGATAAGTATCTGTACATTGTTTTTACTTCAACTTCCTGATCATAATACCAACTATTCAATTAAATAATAGCACTGAGAGCTACATTTAGGAATGCTATTCAACCCTCTGTGTGATGTCAAAATGTTGGATGGTCCCCCTTTCCAAATCAGCTATTACAACTCACTATGATCAGTACCTATCATAATTGCAATTCTCTGCAAGAGAGCATTGAAAGTTTTTTAGTTTACATATAGCAATATGGGACTTATACCCTAATACCAAGGAGATAATTTTAATGTAAGATTTAAGTGCAATTTGTTGCATTGTTGAAGTATTTATTTTTCAATAAATTATCAAGTGTTTTAATCTGTTACACACCAAGGAAAGGAATTTGCTGGTGGAAGCCATTGATAATTCAGTAAGACAATGTTTAACCCAGTTTTGGAAATTGGTGTGATCGTCAAAATGTCTTGGCTAAACATATTCCATAACAAGAATTTTTTCATTCACTCTGAAGATTAATGGGTTGATTACCATAGCTTTGTTTGACTCCTCAATTCAAAATCAGTTTGTCTTTACTAAAAATGAGATGTTCAATTTATTTTTTGACAGTGGTTTGAAAGGCATGCTAAAATACTAAGTATATTTTATGCAGGGCTCAAAATGTAATGTTTTGAGTGCCCCCACTTTTACCTTTGAATTAACAAAATACACCAATTGGTACATCCAAAAGTTTCTGCATTCCCAATCACAATTTCACAGGAGTGTCACATTCCTTCAATTTTTTCCTGTTTGATGGTGTATATAATATCTCCTTTTTCTGCAAATGATTTTAATGAACAATTAACGAGTGACCAGTCAAGTTACTCTGATATTTTAACCCTCAAAATATCTAAAACTAGCCAATCACCAAGGAAAAACATGAATCAATCCCATCTTTCACAAAAATAAGTAAAGTATGAAGAAGGTTGAATGAAATGAAATTTAAGATTTCCAAGTTACAGCAGGTATGTTGTATGTTATTAGAACTTGAAATGCATTTCATTAAAATTTAACAATGGAAAATTTGGGAAAATCAAGGGACTGGGAGAATGAGTAGTTGAATAAATAGGTACCCATAGTTTGCTGTAAGATTTACTTTCATCATATCATGCCTGTCTCTCTAATGCATTTAGAAGGTTCAATGGCAAATTTTTCTGGGATATCAAACTAATTACGAGAGAAAAAATTAGATTCTGGAAATAGTTAAAATGCAGGGATAACATAAGACAGTTACATGAAATTGAATAAGAAAACTTGCGATAAAATTGCTTTACCTATTACACCAAACAACGGCAAAATTTAGACTTGAACTGCTAAAGGTCTAAAGAAGCCACTTGGTCTCCAGTGATATCTGTATAAAGAAAATAGATTTTCAGTGAACAATCTCAAAGGAATCAAGCACTGGTAGTAATAGGCAACTTGTCTTTAATGTACTCCAACAACTGGGTTCATTTCACGACAAATACAATGTTGGAAAACTATTACATGATGACAATAGACTAGGGAGGATTCTTAACAGTGACAAAATCAGCCGGGAATACAATACTGAGTTCCTTCCCATGTCCATCAGGTGCACATGTAGCTAGTCACCACAGGATGCAATGAATGATTACAAAAATTCCAAAAAATGCAAGATGCCACCTACAAATTAGCTGTTTTTTATCCCTTAGAGCTAACTTTAAAGTTTCTCCAAGGGGTCCAATACTAAGAAAAAATAATGGAGCCTCCTGTGAATAATAAATTTAATATATTATATATGACAAACTTATTAGGCACATTGTATAATATGAAATTATACCCAATGTGAAGCGAAACTATTCCATAATAATTTTTGCTCTACCAAAGTTTATCAAGACTTTTTGATACATTGTTTCATTTTAAGGCATTACTTTACTTTAAGTGCAAGGATTTTATTCGTCATTTTATTACTATACTTAGTTGCACGCCCCGGTGGAGGCGAGGTAAGGTCGTTACCTACCAACCCATAGGCCGCGGGTTCGATTTCAGTCTAGGTGGGTTTTTCTTAGAGAGGGTTTTGGTCCACCCAAGGCTTGGGTGTTGTCTTCAATGTAATTTATGAGCGTTAGGTGGAAGAAGGGACTTTCAATTAATTCGTTGACTAAAAACGTTTTAAAGGCTTTAGAACTAACTCATTTTCAGTAGAGGGTAATCACGATGCGGTTAATCCACAATTAAATCGAGGAGAATAACGGCGGTTGGATAGAAATTTGAGGGCATAGCCCCTCTTTTTAATAAAATTACCCAGTGGTTGACAGTTCAATCTTTGCATTCCACGAACTGATGAATGGGATGGACACTCAATACATTTAAAATGGAAAGGCATGCCAATACAACGGCACAGACAGTATTATGAGTGACTAAATTAGTTTGACCCTTTAAAAAGAAAAAAACCATGATGAGCGTAAATAATTACTTCAATAAGAATATTTTGACACAATTCCCAAAAATGGGATCGAGGAAAAAATATTTTTACCTCTATGAGAAGAGGGAGAAACGGGCATGTTGAAGGCAGGCGATGTTCACAATTTATCAGGTAGCCCAGTCTTTTCACGTCCCTGCTGTCGACTTATGCCTGATGATGGCCAGCAGAATTTTATGTTTCTCGGGGTGAAGGCGATCACCCGTCGGCGGAAGTAAATGCATGCACAATTGTGAATTTTTCCTCCTCTTTGGGATACGGGCAGTTGGCGCAGCAAAGCAAATAACTCCAGTCTGTAAATCTTAAAAATCACATTTATTAAAATTTACTTATCTATCGACGGTAGATGAAATTCACCAGAAACATTTTGCATGAAAAACGTTAGTTATTGCACTCATGCCAACAATTTCGCAATCTAACTGAAAAAAGATTGATGCACATCGCTCACTGCGGAAATCAATGCTGAGGTAAGTAGACCTTCCCGCATCCAGGAAAAAGCTCTACCTCTGTAAGATAATCACAAACCAGTACGTATGCGCCAATAAACTTTGCAAAGCTTCTGAAAGGTGAAACGAATGAGCCTCCGAAATTAAAACTTATCCAAGTGAAAAACACACAAACTAATTTGGAATATTTATTCATCCGTTTTTTACGGTCTGCTTGGTAATTATATTCGCCACACCTGATTAAAGTAAAATGAAACAATTTTGACCTCGTCATTTCAGCCAAATCGCGTGATTTGGGTATGAAATACCTTGTGAAGACGACATTTAACTGGGATTTTTTCAAGAGAAAACGTCACGAATAATCTCATTAATGAGCACAGAAAATACGTGTTTCGTGCTAATGGCTGTAATTTAAGTCAACCCACGAGACATTCCGAACATTAATTAAATGCACGTGAATAATTACGTGACGGATATGCAAACGGAAGAATGTTTCCTTCACCTGAAATATTCGAAGCTCCCCGGCAAACTTCTTTTTCGGTTCCGCATGGTCGCACGCACCTTTCAGCACGCACTCGTTCTGAATTAACGGAGGGGCGCGGTCTGCAAGAGTGGCCGCCCGGAAGAGATACGTCCGACGATGACAACGGTTGGACAGGAAGTGAAGCGGCGCGGGCGAGAGTGATGGCGTTGGTGTCTTGGTGGGTGGGTGGGGGATGAGGGGAAGTTGAGCGTTTTAAGCGGGGAAAGGGCCGAAGTCGACGGTGGTTTGTCTACGCACAGCAGAAGGGGTTGCAGGGCTAGACATGGTAGAGTGGGGCCTTAAAACTCTCTCCTCTAGATTAGTCCGACGGGATTCAGAAAAGCCATTTCACTAGAATGGGTAAAATTGTGGTACCGGCTTCGGCGACCTTGTACGTACCCCATCGGCAATTTGATTGCATATGATTTGCTGGAAGAAGCGAACCCCCAATTCGATGCCCTTATACGAGAATATCCCGCTCTGGATCAGGGTAACAAAAAGTTGCTTCTGTCACTCAGCAAAGGTTATTTTCAACCGCGAAGGATAGCTATGACAGTGAAATCGCTTGGGACGGGAGTAATCAATCATTTTTTTCTGGAAGTGGATTATAAGTGCGCATAAAAAAATGAGAATTTTCCTCATTCTGTATGAAGCCACGTCCTAATCGAATATGTTGTGTTTAATTTAAATGTCTGAGTTTAGAATAAATTTTTATTCTCCATTTATTCGAACGATGTGCATCTGAGTAGCAGTGTCGGTTCAGGGATGCACCCAACTACTCAAGTCTTATCACATCACGAGGTAGAGGTGGGCTATTAAGAAATGAAGACTTCATCTTCGGAAATGAGTTGACATTTCGCTCTAAGATGATAATGACGCCACACAATGTTCTTATATTGCATTGCCATTGAATCTTCCTCTTCCAATTGATCTCAATTGCCCTCAACGCGTTTGAAAGACTAGGGAATGCTAAATTCGGGCTATTTCTATCTTAGAAATATAAACGTAACATGATAATGTCATCCATGAGGTCATTTTTGCCATAGGGTGAACTGATTATATGCTTCAGGATGAGATTAATGCAGTGAATTTGAAGCTGTTTGAGCCGTTACTTGGTGGAATTTTACCATCGTCCAGACAAATAAGAACACTTCAATTCCACAGGAGGAGTTGTGATGTTCACTTCTAAGACCATGGTTTCACCACTATGTGGCGGCAGCATCAGGTGTTGGTGACACCTGATGTCACCTGATGGAAAACACCCGATGAAGCCACACAATGATGAAACCATGGTGATGGATGTGGAAAATATAAATAAATTAGTGGATTTTTAATGTTTTTATTCCTCTCTACGGTTCATATGGTGGATGTTGGTGAAACCAAAATCATTTTCCTTAATTAAAAGGGAGCTCGATAGGAACCTCGAAGCCAAGCCTTCCTTGGATTTCGAACGTCCTCAAGGCGTGTGGGAGAAAACTTAAAGAGGCTACACAGTAGTGCACCCCAAGGTGAGAACTCACCACAGGCTGAATCCCTATGGCATATGAAATCCAAACATTCAAGATAAGAGGGATAGTTCCATTTCAGTGTCACTTGCGGTTTCTCGGGAACATTTGGTTTCCAGAAAAAATCACTAAGCTTGTGGTTTAACTGTGAGTTTTCGGAGTCATGCTATAGAACGCTCATATACGCAGCCGAACGTCCTAACCACTTCTCTGACGAGAGAGAAAAATCTAGTAAACTTTAAAGGGACCAAGGAAAAACCAATGTGACATCACTATTGCCATTTCTCAGAGCTGAAAAATTGGGCTAAAAAATAGTCAACGAAATACCTCAAGAACCCCATGGTATATGTACATATCGCCTGACAAAAATTTTATCTAACTCCTGTATTTAACAGAATACAATTAAAATAGACTGAAATTTTCGAGATTCGAATTCGGAACTTTGAGGTGGTAAGTTAGCACATCTGACAACCCGTCAATTCGATCTCACCGGTGTCGGATTGGGTGAAATTCGTTCTGCAGTCAACAACGTCACTGAGCAACAAAACAGTCAGAAACCAGTTAATTTGAATTCATTATAGGGCAATCGGATAAACGAATGCTAAATTTTAATAGGTATCATTTCAGCAGTGGTTTGGTATAAATTAAAATATCCTATATCATTTCATTTTAATTGCTTCCTACCTCATGCCCATGAATAGGGAATCAGATTTATCTTCAAGGGGATTCTAAATCACACAGTTGAAGAGCGGTGATTGCACCTTTCTGAAACGAGACTAATCACGTGCAAACCGGTGAGACTCCCCAGCTGGTAAGAGTCCAATTTCCCCAGACCTTTGACCTCCCCTTTCAGCTGTCGCCTATGCTTCGTCGGTGAGAAACGATTTCCTCTCGCACACTGAAACAGCGGATTTCAATTAGGTAACTATACGTTTTCGAGTGGCACATCTCCAACAGCTGTAATCGTAATGAGAAGTGAGAACGGGGGCGGGGACGGTCCGTTTGCACCTTGGAGTCAACCGTTGCATACGGTTGATCGGATTGATGTGATGGCTGGAATTCTCGTTTTTCGCTCATAGGGGCACGAGTTCAAATCCCGGCGGTTGCGGATTATTTTCAATTGTATCCCTAATTCTATTTGAGCACGGGTTGAAGAGCACATGAAGTGTAAGTATATCGGACGTCGGAAGGGACGTTCAACTACCCGACCCACCGGCGACTTCAGTGGATAAAGTAGGCTGATGCCAGCCTAGAGTTTCTCTCCATCCTTCATTCCCTCCATTAAAACCCCACACACGTATATCAAATTACCAACCAATGTGAATAAAATGACGCAAATGAACTCGTTTTATCGGTCACCTCTGGCATTTCCAACAATTATAGCAACACACAAGTTGGCCCTCGATAATTTTTTAACATTGCTTTGGTTTTATCTTCCCTCCAGTCTAATTCCGCTAAAATGGAAATAATTCAATGTTAACAGAGATTAAGAGTACTACAATTTTCCGCTAAATAAAATATTAGGGGGCCAGTTCCTTCCCCTGTGCCGGATATATTATATATATATATATATATATATATATATATATATATATATATATATATATATATATATATATAATATATCTATATATATATACCTGTATATATATATATATAAATATATATATATATATATAGATATAAAATGTCCATTAGATATAGAAGGTGGGGACACCAGGGTGTCACCACGTGTAGGGGGGGGGGGGGGGGGTTAGGCGAGTGGAAAAAACCGTAGCTCTGCGGATGGGAGAAAAAAGCGGGTAAAATTGGGGGTGGAGTTTAAGGGTTTGTAGAGGAAGAGGGAAAGACAAAGGAATACGAAGACTCCAGTTGGCTGCGATGAGATGGTCCCTTTTCCCATCTGCTTTTCTTACGGCGTCCATCGTCCCGTCTCCCCACGGTGTGCGGGAAAGGAGCGGCGGCGGGGTCCCTTGGGTGCCGAGAGTGGACTCACTTCGCGGCTGCAACCAGTGGGTGGCCGATGTCCACTTGCGTCGGGTTGGGACCAATCCGTCCAGTAGGGGGGAGGAAGTAGGGGGAAAGAAGAGTCCGTCCTCCGCCGGGGAAAACCCCTGTTGTTCAACTGATAGTCTTGTAAGCAATGCTTTGGTTTGGGATGGGGTGAGGCAAGAAGATGGAGGGAGATATAGGTTCCTTGTGGCGACAGATGAGAAATGGCTTAATTGAATGTTATTGCAAGTTAGGTGGATTGAGACTGAAATTAATTTTCATTTAACAACAGGTCATTTTGGATCTTGTGTTGAATTTCTAATTGATCTAGGGCGTCTAATTTCTTCCCTTTCCATTTAACGTGTAGAATTTTGGGGTTGAAGTTGTATTTGTGATCGGTTTCAATTATGTGATCGCGACCATTGAATATTCATCTCCTTTCTGGAGACAATCTCGGTGCTCATTTGCTCTTGTTTTGAAGTCCCTGCCTGTTTGACCTATGCATTTCGCGTGGTGGGAGTTACACGTCTGTTCACTCCACTTTTCCAAATTCTATCCAGTTTGTCTTTTGGATTGCTCACTGGTTTGGGTAGGTTTAAAGGGGTGTTAAAGAAACCTCTGTATTTAGCTTTGAGGAATCTATTGGCTATTTTACTTGACAGGTGGCCGATAGGGGATCCTGCACCAACGTTGTGAGTTCCCTGCATGTGGTGACACCCAGGTTTCCCACCTCCTATATCTAATGTGTATATATATATATATATATATATATATATATATATATATATATATATATATATATATATATATATATATATGACCTGTACAGTAAGAGCTTTACTTAAAAATGATGCAGTGCATCAAAACTGGTCGCGAATAAAATTTTTATTTAATGAAAAATTGTTGTAGTCTTCATCTCTGTTAGCATGGAACAGTTCCACTACATCACACTTGATTCTGTAATTTAATTCAATGCTAATTTGCATTCGAGTTCCGATTGATGTAAAAAATTATTCATACAATGGACTACGCAATCGTTAAAGAATATAAAGAGGCATACATGCATAAATTATTGGCGCTTAAGTAGTTAGTACTGGCACACTCTTGTACTTATCATTAACCTGATAGATTGAGATAGATGCCACCCTCATATTAAGCCCTACTGCGTAAGGAATTGGCATATTCAGGGTACATAAGGGGGTTAGCTCTTTCCATAGATGCCAGAGATTTTCCATAAAAAAGCTTGTGAATGAATGAAGATGATTCATTTTCACTGACTGAAAAAATATTTTGATTTAAATATCCATGCTAATTGTTTTTTAATAATTTTTAATTTTGATTAGCCAATGAACTCACGGCCATGCATAACCACGTTAAAAAATTGTTAAACACCACATTTCACCTTGACTAGAACTTAAGCAGAACTAAAAATTAAAACTTGCATTTGCTAATTATATGGCGACGTTACCACATTTTTTTTAAGTAAATTTTTAACAAATGGACATTGAGAGCCTTAGTGAAATTGATTTTTTATAACTTTGTTCACTTTTATGAATCTTCGGCTTTTTTAGTATTGTATGAAAAAATTCTATTTTTTTGCAAGATATTAGCAGTCAAGTATTTAGGTGCTTATTATTCGTGTCTCAGAATGTAAAAATGTAAGGGTAAGGTGCTAATGGAGGAATAAAAATAAACTAAAAGAAAATACCATGGTTTAATATATATTTTTATTTTGCACCTAAATTTGGTACAAAAATAACTATAATATGTATTAATATGAACAAAAGCAACCAAGGGTTTCCACAATACCATAACATATAATTACATTTGATATACATTTAAATTTTCCTTCCATTGTGACCACCAGGGATGTTTGAATCTCAAAAATATTAAAATGGGTGGTCAAGTTTCTCTTTAGGGGTATAGGGGGGCATTCTTACAACTATTATCTATATATTCCATGATTACTAATTTGTATTATGCATCAATGAAAGAGTGAGGCACAGAGTTTGTTAGGATGAATAAAAGCACAGTCAAAAGCAGCATAAAATTAAATATAGGGGTATATGACAGCAGATAACATTAAAATTCACAGCACAATATTTTCACATTTAAACTTTACCATACAAATTCCAGTATGATGGAATGGGAAAATCCAAAATCCAATGTATTTTTACATATAACCTTTTCTTGGTTAAACTTTGATGAAGCCATTTTCAATTATGATGGAAAACTACAAAGGTTGTCTACCTCTAAACACTGGTGTATTTGACATTTCCTTAAGGCATTAATGATATATGATGAAGCATGCTGCTTGGCAGCTAACCAACTCTATTTAAATAAATGACACAATTATTGCATCAATTTTTGAAAAGTAAGTCTGACTTAATGCTCAATCATAATCTAACACCTTTAAAAAATATCTCATCACAAAACATATTTTGAAATGCTATTCACATAAGTACCTCTGATTTCATCAATTATGTATGTACAGTTTTGGAAATTTTGAAAATTTAATCAAACAAATAATATATTAAGGTGCTTAGTGTTGTTTTACATCTATTGTACTGACATTAATATTCCTTATTGCTATTTTTGGAGCAGTATAGTGGGAAAGTGAATATAAAGGCATTTTATAGTTATAGCATCATGAGGGTATCTTTCAAAATGCAATTTAAATATTTAAGAAAAATTTTATGATACTATGTAATTTAAACACTTCAAAACATTTTTGATTTAGTACTTTTATAGAAGTTAATGGTTTGATCACAGATTATGTGAACATCAATAGTAATTTAAGCATAACAAACTAAATAATGGGCCACTACTTAGAGGCAAACATTTTTGGCAGAAAGTTCTAATAATGATTATTCGTTAACTTCCTGTTTCAACTGGCGAAATATACTTCCAAAGGAAAGATACCCATGTTAGACTACATGAGTAAAAATGATAAAGAAAGATACCCTTATGATATTTAAGAATTACAAGTGTGTATGATTTTCCACCCACTCTTCTAATCAGTATTTATGATAGCAGGCAGAAAATATTTGATTTGACACACAATCACTCACATGCAGTACTTTTAAGTAATTAAAGTTTGAACAACATACAGAACTAAATATCAATAAATTAGGCACAAAACAAAACAAATATACAATGTTGAGTATTCACTATGATATAATTAGTGAAAACTCCCATCTATTAAAATTGTACAATGTTGGGGGATGATACGGATAAAAATCACAATATTTGAGGGGGTAGGATTAATAGCCTTCCAACACCTCTGATATATAAATAAAATTAAAAAGATCAATCTCTGTTTGAGTAAGCATGTCATATAAAATATATAACTTGAGAAAAATAGGAGGAGGCCAAAAGAAAGGTAAAGGTAAAAAAGCTATGGAATATTGTATTTGAAAGCTAGATATTTGGCATTTTGGTAGGAAGTCACCTCTCTGACCTAAAGAGATACAAAAATACTTGATTACATTAAACAATAGAGAATAATATTAATAATATAAAACAAAATTCCAATTTTGCATTTTGGAATGTCAGGTACTTAGTTGCCAGACATAAGGGACTTCACTAACCATGAATGCCTTAAATGGAGAATGGCCAAAGCAACTAATGACGGCTGAAATCTAAAAATAGGCTTACCCATAATAATATCATTTAGGTGATTGGAAAATTATTCCTCCCCCTATTTTCAACTTTCTTTTGATACAATATTTGGAATTGATTTGCTGCTTAACCTATTTCTATCTTCTTTTATATTGCAAATGCTTATCAGAAGTTCAATCAGCAAACATTTAGACAAAAATACCTCCCCCAATCAAAATTAAACTTAAAATATAAAGAGACCTTTGATTAAATTATAACAATGCTGGCTGGACATCCAACCACATTTCAAATCTTCAGTGTCATAGCTCTTCAGCATTCTCTATTGAGCTTATAAAATTGAGATCTGGGATGGGAATCATTCTTCCATTGCCCACTTAAGTATTTTTATCCAATCATTGATCCTCTCTCAAGAAAAAAATGAGCATTGCCTTCTGTAATAGTACTGTAAAATGCACTTCCTCCTAACATACATCAGTTTTTCCCATATTAATTTTTATACAAAATATCACAAATGCTATCCTTTCAACACCATCAAAATTGCAGTCTTTTGGATAAATGACAAATTCTCACAAACATGCTTTTTGCTAAAATATTAATTTACAAGTTTTTCTAGCATAAATTTAGGGTCAAACTTGTCTTCTATCAGTGTCCATAATACAACATTGCATAAGCTTCATCCTTTTCACACATTCATCAGGGTAAATTGATATAACAACTTTGTGTATAGCACAAATAAATGTTCATAATAATACAGTTTTATTGAAGCAATGGCAAGGATTTACTACGGAGTAGAATATGGCAGTAAATGATGACTGAATTAATGCATTGATGTAATGAAGGGTAGATTCAAGTCACACATTTATTTTGACTTGACATCAAGCACACAGGAGAAACTATTCAATGATCAAATGATGATGCAATGCTCCCTGTTTTTTTCACCAATGATTGTCAGGTCTCAAAATTTTCTGCAAACATATATAAATTGGAATGGCTAATCCATTCATGAGTTGAAATCTTGGTCAAATACTCTAACATCAAAATACATACAACCATAATGATTAAAAAGAGAAACGTAACGTATATTTAGTGCAGGATTTCAACCAAATCTCCTGCAAGCACTCATATTTATCATTTGAGAAACATGAATGAAAACACTTAACATTGTTGTACTTACTCATTTGATGAAATGATTAACTTACATAAGCACACATTTACATTCATTCATAAAGATATTTTTAACTATACACACTGTGACTTCAGGATACAAGTTAAACCAAATCAATGATACAAAGGACTTAATCTTTAAATTGGCCGCTGAGCCCCCTTATGCTTCTCATGTCTGTATTAGTTTGAAACAAGGATGAAGATGAATTAATGCACAATGACTAAGAATATAGGATATTCTTAGCCTCTTCACTACATGGTCATCATAGTTTTTGAAAGACGAAGCTGGCCTTAGACAATACACTAAGTACTGTGTTTAACACTCACTCTCCCTGATCAGACTTCCTAGATTTTGAGTCCTTAGGCTTAGCTCAAACACACACACACACTTATTCAGCATCTGAATTCCTATTTGAATCAGTGCATAATGTCAAAAATTGCACTGTTTGACACTAAACCTTAGCTCTATGCTGATTAATAGCTAAAAAAACTTTTAGCAGGTGGGAATTAAAGTGTGACACACTGAGTATCTTGGACTGTAAATGGAAATATTGTAATTTTATGCATTGACAGGCAGGTTTGCTTGCATGCTTTCATTTCCATCTCCAGGTCCAGCAAAACGTTTTATGCAACTGCTATCACTGGCAGTATAGTCCATGCCTAGTTTTCACAGAAATGCTGAAATCCTTTTAATCCATGAGTTCTGTCAGCGTAATATCAAATGTGTCCTCTCCATCGGGTGATGGTTTGATGTCCAAAATAAACAGATCTTCATTGCAATAGTACTTGAGCATGTCATCATCAATTTTGGCCATAATCCTGTAGATAAAAAGAGGGGACAAAATGATATTTTTGGTAATGTCAACACCCATCATTGAAGAAAGATTATCATTTTTGTACCATTAAATCTAACATGCTGATTAATTTTATTAATAAGATTTTCAAGAAAACTGAAATGTTTGTAACACTAATTTACTTTATATTGCTAGAGCAAATTTTCCACTTTATTCTCCAAAGCAATTTATTTCTGTTACATTTCTCACTGGAATAATATCGGCAGAATGCTGTTATATATCACTAAGATCACACATTCATCTAGTGCTTTAGAACAGTGATTCATTTTGTAATATTAAAGGTTAAGTGTATTCTTCTACTAATTCCTCCTTTTTGAAACCATATTTGAATTAATACCTAGTTTATTGCCAAAATATTAGGTTCCTAACCAAAAATCAGTGTGGCTAAGTAAATCTATTTTAGTGCAATGGATGTATATGAATTTGCAAATTTCATAGAATAAAATGCATCCATGTTTTGACCATGCAGATAAAAATTGGTGAAATATTGGTTAATTTTTTAGTAGCATTATGCTATTCATGCTTGTTAAACTTGTAACATTTAATGAAGTTTTACCTTCCCCAAGATTAAAAGCAAATTATTATTAAGGACACTATATTGCCAAAAAAATACACAACACCAGATTAAACCTTATCCACACAGACATGACATTTCTTTACACACATAGGCCAAGCACATTGTACATAGAAAACCTATATCACCAAATTTTATTCCAATTGTTTTAGTTTGTTGTAATACAGTTCAAAATTTCTACTTAAAGATTTTCTATTCTGAGAGTAGAGAGACTTCTATGTGATGCTGATTGCACGGAGGTAGTTAATTTGAGGCATTCTGACTACCATAAGAAGATTACGTAATTTCTGTGAATGGGGAAAAGTTAACTTACCCTTTTTTGTTTTTTCGATACAAGTTACTAATGCTTGAAGTAGAAATTTTGTACTTATTCTCAATCTGGAAAGCAAGGAAAATAAAATAAATTAATCATGATCTATCACCAGTCTTAGTTCATTGAAACAATATCACAAGTGATTGAGGAATTCTCCTAACAAATTTACCTGGCAATCATTAAAATTGCCCTAAGAATAAACCTTGATGTAAACTCACTTAATTGACAAAAAATGTTTTTCTCTATTAATACTTATGCCTGTTAAAGGGAATCCACATTTTTTTCCAAAATAGTTCTGGCTAAAGTATTGTGACATCTCAGGTAGAAATTCCTTATTTTATTCAACACTAATTTCCAGAGCACAATATGTATGCTATCCACTTAAAGAGTTTCTCTTTTCTTTTGCTGCAAAATTTCATTTGGTACCTATATTATCGGAATATTATGTAGAGATAAAAAATACTTGGCATATTCAGGAGTGAGAGAGACCTGGTGAATCTAAAATTGATTATAACTCTCTTATATTGTAAATAATACCATAGATGGACTCTCATAAATATTGCTCACCAGCAAAATCAAGGAGGCCACAACTCAGTCCCTTAAAAAATTAGCTAGCAAGTCTTGGAAGTCCTTACCTCAACTACATACTAGCATTCATTCACAATGGTTATTTTTGAAACTCTGATTACTCTATATATTGGGCATATTAGAAGGCTATTATTTTATTTGTTTCACACTCTTGCTTTAAATGCTCTTCTATGTACCTAAGAATTAAATTATAGTCAATAGGTATCTATTCAGTACCTAAAGTACGACTAATTATGGTTCTTATTTCGGAATGGAATACAATTCTATTATTTCATAAGTGTCCATTTACTGAGCTATTTATTCATTTTCATTGCATATATGCCAAAAATTTAAACTGGGTGATGGCTGCATATTACGATCACTTTTTAAACCATCATTGCCCTTTGCCATAAAGCAAATAGTCAAGCATGCAAGCTTCAAATATTAGTAGACTCAAATTCACCTGTGCATTAAAATTTTTGTCAACCTCTGGCAACCATCAGGCAAATGAATGGTCATATTACAGTATTTGATAAGCCATGCAAAAATATTTATGGAGACTGTGTATCTATGTACATTCCTCAAATCAGCAATGGAACCATGAATAGTATAATTAATGATTTACAAATTTTAATTTATTCACACAAATGTTATATGCACCGCAATTATATGGGCTACTAGGATTTTATATTTTAATAGTTTTATTATAAAATCAGCATAAGAAATCAATTTAAAATCAAGAATATAACCTAAAATTCAGGAAATCTATGCATATAGGTACCTATGGTTATGAGTTCAAGGGATGAATCATTGACATCTAAGTAACATGTATTTGTTGGTAAGTAACATTGTTTTAAATGAAATTGGTTTATACGAGGGTCATCCGGAAAGTAGTACCCGTTCGTGCCGCATGAAGTGCTGACGACGCGAGTAGCCGCTGGACGAGGTCAGATAGCTTCAGTGGCTTGTCTGCCTTCTCTGAGCCAAGTTGCGTGACGCTAGCATTGCCTGTGTTGTTTCTGTGATTGTTTACAATGTTTAAAAAAATTGAGAACGCCGCCAGTTGTGAAGTGAGGGCAGTGATTAAATTCCTCAATGCAAGAAACGTTCGCCCATGTGATATTCATCGCCAATTAAAGGAGGTGTATGGAGACAATGTAATGGACGAGTCGTCTGTTCGGCGGTGGTGTCGCAACTTCAACATGGGGAGGGGGAACACACACGACGATGAGCGTTCGGAGAGACCGTCTGTCATTACAGACCAACTGGTGAGCTCAGTTGACGAATTCGTGAGGAACGATCGGCGCGTCACAATTGATGACATCTGTGAGCATTTTCCCAATGTTTCTCGAACAATTGTTCATGAAATTGTTAAACACCATCTGCATTATGCAAAAATTTGTGCAAGATGGGTCCCTCGCGTATCTCAATGAGCTGGCGGCGAAGGACTATGCAGCAGGAATACAGAAACTTGTCACACGTTATGACAAATGCCTTAATTTGCTTGGAGATTATGTTGAGAAGTAGTTTAAAGTATCCTCTTTCAAATAAAATTTTTTATGTTTGTTAATATTTACTTTTGTGTCTTTATTTCACGAACGGGTACTACTTTCCGGATGACCCTCGTACATGATAGCTTCAAAGGGAAAATAAATATATTCCTATTGAAAAATACTTAATATTGACAAAATCTTATATCAGCCTTGAAAATATGTGAAAAATATCACTTGTGACTGTAAAGGAAAATTTTAAAAATGCCTTTATTACCATTCATGTAATGTGATTAGTAGCATCATTTATGGTCCTATCATAATTATTGAAGTGGATATTTGGGAAAGTACTGAATATTTCCATGATGAGATAACAGTATTCAATTTAATATATACGAACTGATGACTGAATAATTTGGTGGAACAACTAGGCACAAATTGATTTTCAACATTCTCATTATTTGGGTCTAAAAATAAGCTAAATTGAATACTAGAGTGAGAATATAATTCAAGCTCTACAATATCTTCCTCCTGCTTCAATAGCTGCTGAAAATTTATTAATTGCTATTAAAGTGCTTCCATCAATGGTGCTCAAAATTTTTCATACAAATTTTAAGTAAGTGAATATTCATTAGACAATGGAGATAAAAATCCAGATATGAAAAGGTACCCTTAAAACCCTAAGGCATTACCCTTCTGTGGTACAATTTGAATTTCATTTAAAAGATAAAATATATTGGCAAAATTGAACAATGAAAATTTTATGGAAGCTAATAATGTGAACTCCTCTGATCAAAAACTACCTATTAATAATTTGACAATTGCCAATCTCATAGACACATAGGGCATGAGAATAAAAAAAACTAACATGTATAATGCTGTTAAAAGGTTCACACATGGCCAGATTCTAAAAGAATGATGCTATAATTTGCATTTCAAGGAAATTTGCACGTAGATTCAGATTCATCCATAAACCACATAAAGTTGGACACACAAACATTTAACAGGCACCAATTATTACAGGTAACTCAACACGTATTTACATGTTATTAATTCTTATGGACCAAACATTTAAGATATTATTAAAGTCAATAATATGCAGAGGGAAGTGATGAAGCAGTGATAAAGGTAGAAACTTGAACTGCTTTCATATGTATTATTTTTACCATTCTCTAGAAGCACACAAAACCCAAAAATCTCTTTCACCAAAACAGAATAAATTTCATAAAGAGAGTTTGGCTGACTTACTGCATTAAGGAGGCCTGCTGCACTCGGTGGCACCACATGGAGCGGCGTATACACATTGTCTGTTTCCTGCCGGACATACAGCATGACTCTTTCACTGAGCGGTGGCTGCATGGGTGGCGGTGGCAATGGTGGGGGGAGGGCAGGGGATCCACCCCCTGAGGGTGGTGGTGGAGGGCCTAGGGGAGTGTGTTGACCAAGATGGTGGGGGTGCAGGTGTAGGTGGTGGTGGTGTGGAGAGGTGACGTGGCTCACATGATGGGGACTGTTCGGGTGCAGGTGAGGTGAGTGTGCTCCCATCTTAGGCCTCTTTATTGCCGGGAAAACTACTCCATCTGGACCTGTGAGGCTTTCTAATGAATCTTTTTTGTCACTGTAAAAAGAAAATAGTAAGAATCCATAAGTTCACTTCCCTCACAAAGTGTCCATGGTTGACTGCATACTTCTCCATAGGGATGCAGCCAATGCCACAAACATTTAATAAAATATCAATTAAAATACAGGAAAAGAATAAGAATTACCCAAACAGTTTGACAAGAGTTTAAAACAAGCCTTGTTAAAGACATTATACAGTATGATGAAGGCCAATGCATAGAATAAATCCCCTTAATAATAATTTGCCCATTATTAATATGTAATCTTTTCAATAAAAAGATAAGTGCTACCTTAAATAAGCAAAAATAATTTGATTAAAGTAGCCAATTAGATACCTAATTAAGTCTGTTTGATATAGTTGGTGCTTTATTTGCAAAATATGACATTAATTAGGAAATAATCTCACAACATAAAATCATGTAAACCTTACAAAAAACTCCTCTACTATATGGAGATCAGGGACCACTATGGTATGGACTTATCCATGGATATTGGCAATACTGATACAGCCTCATTATAATACCTGGATCACCACAGTCCTAAATATTCCCATAGTAGTGTCCTTGCAGGAAGGCAATATAACAGATAAGTGGATATAAATGAATGTAGTTGCATTCTACACCACTGTACACACTGTTCTCTCTACTTCTCATCTCCTTGTGAGAAACAATTTGTTGATCATTAATAAATTGTCTTCCAATTTACTGTGTTTCCTGTGGATGTCATGGGACTAAGATGCATCCAAATTTTGGCTATAATTTTACATTGGTGTGCAAGACTTAGTTAAGTTATTAAGTAGTTTGTCTATTTCAAGTACACATTCCATTAATTTTTTCTAAATATTCCCCTGGTTCTAACTACATTTATTAAAATTTGAAAATATTTCATATGTGTGATGAAGGGGCTTCTTGCGGTGCTCCTGACACAAATTTACATTTTTTTAAATTACAAGCTATTGTTCTGACCACGCACATTTTGCTCGAAATGAGATTAATTTCATTTTATGTTTTCATTGCTCATTCTCATTTCTATGAGCCAAATGAAATTCTAATAAGTTATAAACAAACTCTAGCATTCATTTTCTGTCAGTACCTATTTCATTGCTCCTTAAGCCAACATTTAACTGAAACGCAACAACTTACATGAGCAACCCTGGCTGACCTACCTTCATCAAATACTTATATTAAAATTATGAAATCATCGTTGTGGAATCTCAAATCTTCAAAAGAAATACTTTAACATTCAGTTTCAGTGTTGGCAAAACAAATGTTTCAAGGTAGAAAGAAGAGTGAGAAAGGGTAAAGTGCAATTAGGCTGTCCTATTAGCAATGGATGAAAGGATAATCTTACCCTGACCCTTCCGGAGGGAAGTGGTTATGGAATTTGAGCGTTGTTCCAGGTTGTTTGTTGTTGGAGTGAAGGAGGAAGGAGGAGGATGGGGCAGTGACCTGAGCTAATCCTCCTCCTCCTCCACCAACCCCTCCTCCACCCAGCCTCCCAGGGGTGCCAACATGATGAAGGACATTCGATCCTGCCTCCCCATTGGACAAACTGTCAGGTTTAAGGGTATGAAGGTGTTGAATAGGTTCAAAGAGAGGGCAAGGAATCAATGACCCCAATAGAGTAGGAAGGTGTCATTTATTATTTTAGTTATGTAAATATCCAATGGTAACAGATTGACATATTGTTATTTTTAAAAGTTAATTTATTTTTGGAAATAGTGAATGTTTAAAAATAAGGGATAGTCAAATCAGTGATTGTTGCAGTTTGCAATTATGTTATATGATTTTTATTAAGAAAATTGAAATATGAGCATTTGACAGCCAAGAAGAACCATTACAGATCAAGTGAAAATTGAAGAAAGCATAAATGTATTTGTAAGTGGAGAGTGTAATGATATGGATATTTGGGGTTGTGGAATGGAATGAGGTAGAGGTGATGTTATTTTGAGAAAAAGAGAAAGAAAGAGGAAAGAAGGGCAAAGTGGAATCATTAATGATTATCATGGTCACAACAAATGAAACACTTTCTAATATTTTAAACAAGAAAATAAATTGATTTATATGAATTATAATTTCTATCAATCTGGGTGAATTTTTTACTCAAAAGCTATTGTTGTCCAACAAATTACATTTGTGAGTAAGATATTAAATTCAAAGAGCAGTCTTAATCTTATTATTAAGTAGGTACATCAGTTTTATTCTATTATTTTACAGTGCACAAAATTTATTAGATTTCTTGGTTTAGTTTAGAGAACATTAGATAATATACATTGCATTCTAGTATGCATTTATTACACAAGGGTTCACTTTACTTGCTTTGTCTTAATGGTTCCACTTAACCCATTTATGTAACTTTGTTAGTGTTGTCAATTAGCATCAGTCAGAGTGAGTGAAGGCTGTTACTGTTTCTACAGTGAGGTTGTTTTAAAATGTGAAATTAATTCAGGAATGAACAACAAGGTTAATGTGTGAGTACAACTTGGAATTAGGCACCATAAGTTAAGAAATATATAATAATTTGGAAATGGGATGTAAAGGGAACTTAATAGAAATTGCTGTGCTTATTAACTGATCATTAATGTTTAAATTCATTTCAATTTTTCATTAATGAATTTTTAATATTACTGAAGGTGTTATTTTATAATCAATAATGAGGTTCATGTACTGTTATGATTTGTGCCATTAAAATTGATAAAAAGAACATTTAAAGACGAGATGTTGTTGCGTAGGAAAACAGGAAGTAGGAGTAGCAGACAGGATATATGAATTAAGCACCAATGAGTAACTATTTCATAGTTTCTCAGAGCAATGACATGAGTGGAATTTTTTATTTTTATTAAACCCCATGGTTATGCGACTAAGTGGTCAAGTCTTACCTTTGGTGAGATTTCCTTTTTAATGAGTATTGATGCATTAGTAATAATGATTATGTTAAGACATTTCAATCAGAACATAATTTGTTATGTTATCATATTAAATTTTGTTAAACTATGAAGAGAATAAGCATGTTAATGAAAATAATAGGGTGGGAGAAATGTGATCACGGCTAAATGAAAAATTAATAAATTGGAAAGAGATTACTAACCTTGAGTTGTCTGGGTCATGACCATAAAATCCTTGGAGCTCCATTGAAGTCAACTGGAAATAAGAACAAAAGTATGGGTATATACATAAATGTAAATTGACTACACAATTATATTTTTCATCAATGAATATTAAAGTTAAATTTAAAAAAAACGCATTTAGAGCGTCATGTTTACACTTGAGGTGACCGCGTTTACACAGATGCTTTTTTAAACATAATTGCTCACCTAGTTGAGCTAATCGGAGGAGGTTGTATGCGAATTCGTTTATCTCAACCTTTGAAACTTAATCCCAGGCGAGTCGAAACCAGCAACGAATTGCTATAGAATGGGACAGCATACAAAAGGTGGTCAAATATTATTTCATGCTCTACTTTCCAGAGCTACGTCGTGTTAAAATTCCAAATTATTACACGAAAGACACGTTTTGAGGATGAAACTTGAACTTGTGACTTCCTCACAACGAATTTACTGAAATGTGTCATCTAAGAACCCGAATTACCTCCGAATAGGTCGTAATGGCTGATCGGGCGCTACTTGTGGGATTTTAAGAAGTTTCCACATCAAGACAGGAACTAAACTGCTCGAGCGGCTAATAAACTTGATCATACTATACCATTCGGATCGTTCATAGCGCGTAATATTACAGTTGCCAACAGGGAGCGCGCATGTACCAAAATCCATTTAATTTCGGAGACTGCCGAGGAATTAAACGTGTCATGAGGGAGGTGGAGGAAGTGAGAAAATGGGAGGAGCACGCGAAAGTGAGGAAGCGAGGGGGGGGAGGGGGGCTAAGCTTGTGTGAGAGCGAGAGAGAGAGAGGTCTGAGGTCATAGACCTCTCCTCGCATTGCCCTGTCCTCCGAACCTCTGCAGCATCTTTTCCCAAACCAACGTTCTCCCTTCCCATCTCGATATCTCCCTCCAACCCCCTCTCCCCCCACCGTTTCCCTCCTACTCCTCCTTGACCCCGCCGTTTGGCCGTGGGATGCCCTAAAATAATGGGCGGACGCCGGTGTCCAGCGCCATGAGATGGCGAGGCGGGAGGGGAGAAGGTCGAGGCGAAGGATGCCAGGGGGAGAGAGTTCGGCGAGTGGAGGGAGAAAGGGGAGACGAGGGGTTGGGGGCAGTGGCGGGCGATTTCGGACGAGGTGCAGGAGGTGGGATGGGGAAAGAGGCGAGGGGGGTGGGGTGGGAAAGTGAGAGGGGGGTTGTCGCGATGGAACAGGCAATGGATGGCTGGCCACATTGGGCGAAGGGGTATGGGGCCAATGGGCTCACCGGGTTGGGGAGAGAGTGGGAAGGTATTGAGGGTTTGAGTGAGGGTGGGGGTCGGGAGTGCTGTGGGTGAGTGAGTGCTGTTGGCCAATGCAACCGCAAGGATTGGAGGGAAGGAAGGGTGTGCAGGAGGGGGAGGCGGGATGGAAAGTTTTCTAAAGGAAGAAACATGTATCCAGAAGTTTATTGGCTTGGACGTCAATTATGGACGGACGGCACTCTTCTCCGTTTTAAACCAAAACGACGGGAGGGCGGATGCAAAGGTTAAACGTATTGGAAATGGTGTGAAAAAATGTGAACAAATTTTACTCCGTACTTGGGGAAAAAACGGAAAGGGAAAAGATGCGGGTGTTCGGAGGAGAATTTCACCAAACGAAATTGAGAGAATTTTGAGGGAAAGACATATCCAGAAAGCTAGAAAGAAAGAAGGGTGATGAGTTGTAACTTCAACTGCGGACAAAGGTTGGCGACTCTGGTACTCTTTCAGCATTACTTTCCTTCAAGGTTGCTAAAAAAATTTACATTAAGGAGTATTACTGTAGCAAACGTGACGCATAATAAGACTACATTTTCGCCCATTTATGATCGTGTTTTGGAAGCCATCAATTAGTCATTTAACACTTACACTCGTCTTTTGAAGCGGGTGCGGCATTTTCTATGCGTACGTATCACATGAAGGCGGAGGTTTACCTTTCCGAGGCATTTACGGTGACTAAAACAGAATGTCATTTTTTTTGTTCGTACTACTCCTCTGATAAATTACATTTTTGAACGGGCTCCCTGCTCGATTTGCTTAATTTAAGGACTGAAATGAATTTAAAAACTTGAAATTCACTACTGGTCTAACTTCGCACCGTCGGGTGCATTTGGATCTACGTATAGCTGATTGTTTCGTCTATCATTTGAATTAGAATCATACTCGTAGAACCTACCAAAGTACTTATGGACAATTGGATTTTATCATTTGAAAACTTAGTATTTCAGTAATCAAGCATCTTCATATACTTACAATAGGCTGCATCAAAAACAGAATTGACTCAATGTAGCTTTCTGCAAAAATCAGAAAACTATGAACTTCTATACGAAGAATCTGTGCACGATCGACGTAGAGGAAAATTGATAACGAAGGAAAATATCTTAAGACACATTAAAACGGTGAATGACCATTAAAATTAGGGAAGCACAACGGAACAGTACAACTTAGGTGATGGATGAGAAGACTATGAGGAAAGGTTTCAGCATGAGACGAAGATTCAACTTTATATAGCAGGTGTAAGTGAAGCTGAATGAATAATTTACACGCGGCAGAAAGGATTTGGGTAGATTCGGAAGAGAATGAGCAAGGAGAAAAATATCGGTGGCATTAACCAAGGGAAAGAACCTGAATTAAGGTCAGACGGAGAGAAAGGGTCATGGGTGCGTAGGCGTCAAATCCCCGGGACAATTTTGAAAATATTCAGCCCACTGGAAGACCAGGGAATGGTGGAAATGAATTAATGAAATGGGTGAGGGTGTTTGGAGGCGTGAGTTCCAATTATCCTCCAAAATATTATTTTTGTAGTGTTCACCAAAATGTTCGAATTCGCTATCAACAATTTGCAGATATCTGAAGACAGATTTTATTTCGAAATCTTTTGAAAGATTATATTGGGAACAAATACGTTTGCAGTATTGCTGGAAGGCTTATCAACCAGGCCATGGATTCTTCATAGGTGGATTAGCTAGGATGCACATATGGCCTCTTATGTTGTGGATATCGTATTATCCATTCAGGAAACTGCAGCAGCACCGATACTCTTCAAAAGTCTCATTTCACGCTTATACCACATTTATATCTCGATATCGTTTAGTTTTAATTAATAATTTAAATAAATGGCAAAAGTGTAAAATGATTACATTTTCACGTATCCATATAAAAAGTCATTTAAATTCTCAAAAGGACTTTTTAAAATGAGCGAATAGCGGATGTTCGCATTTACAACGAACTAGGTACACTATCAGTCAGGTAAAGAGAATGGCGAGTCGTGGACGAACAGGGTGACATTCCGAGGGGACTTACGTGCATCGGTTGAATTAATTGTTGGCATTGTTGCTTCGGTTAAGCTCAAATGTATGGCTGCGCCATCTGCATAAGAAGGCATTTCTACAAGAAGGCATTATCAGAAATATCTATAAATTCAATGAGGATTATAATTTTTAATCGATATCTATATTTCATTTGATCACTAAATGATTTAATTTATCCAGAACTGTCACTTTTCACGCAGAGAGATGGCATGGTTAAAATGTCAGTGGATATGGAAGTGTCACGTAAGTGTTTGAAAACATTAGTCATTATTTGAATTTAACAGAGAGTAAATGATGTGCTCTTGATTTTAACCACACATCGTTGATACACTTATTCGAGTACTCATCAATATTGGAAAGATACTAATATAATATAATGCCATTCCTCCTCAATGAAAATCTAGTTGTACCACAATGAGAGCAGTTTACGCATGAAACGCTTGAAGGATCGATAATACTGGAGATGGGACTAGGAGATGACAGACAAACACATAGAAGACATGTTCGCGGCTCGCTATTGTAATCTTTAACTTTACACCTTTTGTCTCAGTGAGTGTGGTAAAAATAAAGCTTTGTACCTAAATGCCCACTACTATTTTTATACCGCTGGAATTGGCAATAACGAGACCATTACAATTTAATCGTATCTGGGCTCCACGAGAAAGCGATCTGAAGCTTTAGTTCAATCAGACTTTCCCAAATCTTTAGATCTTTTCCCAACAAGGCTGATGCTCTGATTTCTCCACCGTCTAAGTGGAAAACTCAGAATGCACACTTCGCCTGACGTCGACTCTTTTCTATTTCATGCCGGCCAGACCTCTGATAGGACAAAGACTTATTGCGTTCGAAAATATTAGAAATGCAGGTGCTGAATAAAAAATTATAAAAGCAGAAATGATTGGCCTACATTAATAACAGGAAGTGAAAGCACAACTAATGCCTACCTAAGTCTGGCCCCATGAAATTCACGAGTGTGGGGGGGGGGAACTGTGTTCAACAACAGTGCTGCATTAAAAATTTTGAGTATATAGTATGTAGGTGATTAGAGAACAAAATATTTGAGGTCACGGTCGTTTCGGAAAAGAGGCAGGTACGTAAGTAATTAATGCGCGAAGAAAAAGATGCGCACACCCGAGGAAAGAGTAAAACCAGGTCGAGGGTGGGTGTGGGTGAATGGATCGCAAAGAGGAAGGTCGGAGAAGAGGCGGAACGAGATCGAGCGAGTGAATGGAAAGAACTCGCGTTATATTTATTAATGGCTAGAGCAATGGGAGCCAGTTTTCAGATTAAACGGAGTGTATTCCCATTTCAGAATGCCTATAAGAGATTGCCATCATCACGAAGAGCCCCTCTTTATCCATCCATCTCCCTCTTTCAGAAGTATTTATGTACCTAAAAGGATTACAAGGCGAAAACTGTTACACATGGAGGATAATTTAGCATTTAACCACTCCTCAACAGGGATTCCTAAGCATTGTGAAAATATCAGGGCAGTGTTTTTATTATTTTCCAGTCAATAAAAATTGCCTGAAAGTTACCGTAAATCATACATGCCATAACCCTTGTGCTATAAGTTAATATACAAAGCAAAGCAATTTTTCCCCTGCGATCGTGCCTTCATCCCTTTCGGAGGGAGAAGTCAAGATGCGTCGAGCGTCGACCTTCGCAGACACGGATGTTTTCGCGAGCGGTTGCCCCGGGGCCGAGAAGTGACCCATCGCAAAAATGGGAATCCCAGCGGAGGGCATTAAGAAAGAGGATTATAGGGTGAAATAGTGCTTCGGTGGGAAGTTATCGGGGAGGCAAGAGAGGTGACACCGTTAATGATAGAGAATTTCGAGAGAGGAAGGGAGGGAGCGAGGTAGTGGAAAGTTGGCGGCAGGGAGAGAGAGGTGGTTTGAGGAGGAGGAGAGGGGGTGGAAGAGGGAAGGGGAGAGGGCTGAAGAGAAAATGAGGAGTTTTTTTCTCTTTAAATTTGGGAATAGGAGGAGGACAGAAGGAAGGAGGGTTGGATGGGTGAAACACAAGAACGCCCTCCTTCAAGCCTACTCGCTCACTCTGTGCCTTCCTAGTCGGTGCTCTCAAATTAGCGACCTGTGGCCTGTAATTTTTCCGTGAGGCCGAGATTTATTGCTCGCCGATAAACGGATACCACGTCAGGGAAAACGATTTGACGGTAGAGCATGGAGTGGTGGGCAGACTATACTGCCGAGGTCGTGTGTCAGTAATGATATAAACATTGCCACTCATTTAGGTTATCAATCAAGAACGTTTGATTCGAAACTTGAAAGGCATGCTCTATAAACATACACGAGGGCGGTTCGCTTGTGTTTTTAACTTCCAGAGTCTCCGAGATAGAAAATTCCACGTGAGAAAAAATCCCTGCTTTTTTCAATCGGTTTCATAATGCGGGAGATAATTGAACCGTTTTTGATTATTAAGGACCCAAGAACGCAAGCTTTGTTTGAAATTCTTTGTTGGTTCAATTAGCCAAAAATCCCTCCTCGAGCGCACCAATTTTCCTCCACAAATTACCGAGAGGATTGGATATTGACCCAAGGCGAAACAGTCATTAGCCTAGTTTCATAAGTTATGCTGATCATGATTTCGGACTCTCCTCACCCCTTTGGGCATCTGTTTCCAGTGAATAATGGCTACACATTTAATGTATTCCTTCAATGGACGCGACCCAAATTTTTGGCCTGTAAATTTTTATCCGTACTTTGAAAATGACCGATGAATTTCCGAGATTACTCTGGGGACACACCTCTTTCATTTCTTCTCTCATCTCTCCCCAATTCCTTCAGTTATGTTGCATTAACGACTTTCTCTTAAAGATTCCCGTCAGCGGAAACTTTCTCCCCGTCCACACTCATTCGGGTTTCCCCCTCACGGAGTCACTTGACCAATTGGTTTCCTGACGCATCATATGGCTTGCGTCTGGAGGCGTGAGTTTTTTAAATCTTGACGCAGGCGCGAGCGGTCCGTTGAAAAGGAGAATGCTCGAAGTCCGGAAGGTGAGATTAATGTATGCAAGGAGTCTGGTCATTTGAAGAATTACAAGATTACAAAATTTGATTCGGATCCATCAAGCGGGAATGTTGGCGTCCTTCATCATTTTCCTCTTCATCCTCCGAGTGAAATGGGGGAATTGCGGCCCCGCCGAGCTATTTACTCCGACCTGACAAGCTGACACGAAATGATCCACCTGACGAAAGATACTTTTACAGGCCCATTTACATTCCCCCCCCCTTACACCTGTTCCGCCTGCCAAGATGTATATATAGAGTTAAGAAATTGGCTCAAATGACAAAAGCTTTTCCCACCCTTGCTCCAGGTTACTGCGATACTCATCGGATAAGTTAAGGCAGTCATGGAACGCGAATAATTATTAATTTGTATTTCGTGGCTGGAGTACTTTGTTGTTTTGATTGCTGTAACAAAGTCCATGCTAAAAAAAACGTCTCTAGCATAACTTCCACATGGATCAGATAACGATTAGCCGACGTTGAGTATAAAAGAAAACCAATTATCTTGTGTAAACCATTTAAATATTTGAGAGAGAAGTATCCGAGGTGAATGGCTACAGACTGTAGATTTCTCAAATGAATTGTTTTCTGCCGTGGCCTTCCTTAGCAGACAACTGCAGTATGATGATCGGGAGAAGACCTTTGTCCTAGTCGTTATATTACAAAAATAGATCCTTCAATACTGTTCCACCAGCATTTCATTAATATCAAATCATTTTGTTAACAATCTAATTAACACCATTAGGCGTCACTTAGTGGAATTGCTTCATGTTAAATATGCAAAATAATTCACTTGGTTTTCCGATAGTCTGGTGTGTAATTACCCCCCTGCCACACAACCTAGTGGTGGCTCGCAGGGTACCAAATTAAACTAAAAAAAACTGAAACTAGTACTAACATTTAATTTTGTTGGGCCAAGGATTTGTTGCGATGCTACATCATCATTTATGTAAACACGGTGTGCTTATTTAATTGATTATAATTCCTTCAGATTATCAGTTATTGATTATAATATGTCTGTGGTGAACACAATATTCATTGATTCTTCTTTGAATCGTCAAGATTATTGTTGGTCATCAATCTGACATCTTAATTACGGATGACTAAAAAAACAGGGACATTGGTCGTTAGATAAACTAAGTATTAGATTAATCAGAGAACAGGATGGAATTCTACCTTGACGGTAAAAAATACTTTTCTAGAATCTTCGCTCAAGGGGCATAATTTCATATTCACTACTATAAAAAACGGCGATCCAAGTTAAGAGGGTTTGATGAAGGCCATTAAAACTATCTCCTAGCACTATCACCACAGTACCAAAATTCTTGAAAACTAACCATAACAGATTGAATGCTTGAAAAACACTTCCCATGATAATGTAGACGGGACTTATCAAAGGAGTGCAGGGCATGATGCAACAGGATGATGCACAGGAAGTATGCAGAGGAAACGGGAGATAGACGACAATCATTAAATTATTTGCTTGCCGATACTACCAAATAAATTCTAGGGAGGAACCCTGAGGCGAAACGAAAAAAAAACAACGCAACGTCCGGCGGAAGCAACATCGTCTTTCATTTTGCGAAATCTTCGCTCCACCTCCCCGCAACCGCCCCCTTCCTCCATCCCAGGCAGCATCCTCCACTCCTTCCCCCACGTTCCTCAGACCCTCCCCTCCCCTTTAACCTCCCCGCCCCTCCACCCTCTCAACTCCCCTCGAACCACCACCGCCCACTCCCACATCCTCCCATCGACACCGGATGTACTCTCTAGCAAACACCTGCGACAGCCACTCCCGGCGACTCTACCCTGTATAAAACGTTCCTCCCCTCCTTTATAACACCCCCCCCCCTCTGCTCCTCCGATCCCCCACTCAAGATGTCCTGAAAGCCTCCTCCCATCTACCCGGCAATTGGACGATCGAACGCGCAACTCTTCTTTCCTCCCTCTCTCTCTCATCCTCTTTCTCCGTCCACTTATTTTTTCTACTCTCCACACCGCATATGCGTCTCCTACCTCTCCCCCCCTCGAGAGGGTTTGGGTGAGGGAAGGTGGTAGGGGAAGAGAGGAGATGGGCGGACCCTTCCCATTGGTTGCCTCTCTCACGGCCTCCCGTCATTTGTCACCATTATTGCCGAGCCGTTCGCGTCCCGCAGGTGAATTCAATGTTTCCAACCTCTCTCTCTCCTCCCGGCCTGCCTCCCTCTCTGATCCGCCCCTCCGCTAGAACAAAAGACCCGGGATGATTCCCGTCACGCTCGCCCCTTTTGTCCTCTCCTCCAACTCCCCCCACATCTCCTCCTCCTCAGATCCCCGGGGGGAGGGAATAGGGTGGGAGTGCGTGGTGAGCGATATCGCCTCCTCCCGTTTCTCAAGACTCGGGCCGCCAACCGGGGCTCCACCCACCCCGAGGAATATCATCATTCTTCGGGTGGGGGCTCTCGATAGACCAGTGCCCCCGGGGATGACTACATTCGCGCGCGGGCTTGAATCCACCCCCCCTTCTGTACATTCACCCCTTCTCTTGTTCCCCTCCCCCACCTGCAACCTCTGCGCCTATTTCCCACAAGCCTCGTAATACATAACGCCGCTCGCGAAAATTTCAAAATTCCTACCGACCTGGGTATGAGGACTGACCTCAAAGGCCATCTCCCTTGTATACAATGTTATACTTACAGGTTGTATGCCTGGAGTATGTTTCGTGAGGCTATAAGTTGCGAGTGGCATGACTGCAACTTTTAGCTTGGCAACAGATGCGTGATACTTGTCAAATGAAAAACATGAACACGTATGTTTCCAGTCGTAACGGATGAAACGACCTTCAACTCAGTAATAATAAATCGGTGAGTTATATACGTGACTGGGAAAGTGTGATTGGGTTGAATTGGTGAACTTTAAACCTGATCCCTTATCGGAATACAGCCCCATTCAATTCCAGCCGAAATTATATTGAGGAAAGAAAAAATATGGGAATGAAGTATATAATTAGGGAAACTCAGCTAAAAGGAGACATAAGATTAATTGCGATGATAATCAGGCGATTTGGATAGTAGTGCAAAAACTGGGAATGGAGGGAATGGACGTGAAGATTTTGCACTACAAAATGATAATCGAACAGACGCCTCCAAAGTTGCGGAGCAGATTTGAGTTAGGGACATGTGTAGGAGAGTAACATTCAAAATGAAATATCCCAGTGTTTGCCCCGAAACCAATTTTGAACGAACTGATGTCTCATAAATTTGATTACCGGCCACAAGAAACGGAAATACATGGGCAATATTTTATTGATGGGAGAAAAACGCTCTGAATCGATTCCCTCACAAATCTCAAGGAACATATTAATCACGAGGAAAATCGTTATCAGCTATGAGTGGTGTGCGGGAACACTTCCTAAAGATTGGATGCAGCGCACTGGAGACAGTGGTGCTCCTTTCGTTGATGAAGAATGAAAAGTCGTACGCCATAGGGGATAACTTGTCCGGCGGTGTAACAAGACAATTCAGAGGAGGATGGAGGGTTGGAAGGTGGATGGTGGGAGGTGAGTGCGGCTCGATGAGGGGACGGCCCGCGCGCGAATGGCGGAGATGTTAATGTGCTTTTCCGCTCCCCGCCGGGAGAAAGCGGTCCCACCGCCCCCCCCGAATAAAGGCGCACGCACGAGAGACAGGGGGTCGCGCAGCATCGTCCCTTGGAAGGCGGCACCGGAAGACGTGGATACGTAATCCATCGTGCGTTTGTGCGTGGAGGGGGGCCGAAATGAGAAAGAGACCCCCGGGTGAGGGAAGAGCGAGGGTACACAGAATAGGGAACACGGCACGCGTGCCTCAGAAAATGAGATTTGTCGCGTGGGCGGCGGGGGAGAGAGGGGAGATTCCGATTGGGGGATGGAGAGGAAGTTCCCGGAGCGGGATCCGGGACGGGCGATCGGAAACGCACCTACGCTTACGCGACGCGGTGGTCAGGTTTCCTCGGGAAATAGCACAAGGGGGAAGAGGCGCATGCATAACTAGAGGATGGGAAGGAGATCGTCGGAGGGATTATCGTAATTTCGCCTTCGACGGAGTCAATGCAAGTCTCGAGCGTCGGATATCCGAGACGGTCTCCGTTCTTGGGGAGGGAGTGCGATTGGGAGGATGCATTTATATACTTCGCAGAGGGATTTAATGATCAACTCCCAGCCATGAGGAAACGAGCCTCCGTGCCTCCATGCTGAGATGCACACACCGCAGAGGGACGGTTACTGTCCATGCCGGATGGCAAGAGCTCTCATCACTTCGTCTTCGATGGTCTTAAATCCTTTTAGAATCGGGAGATGAATAAATTACTCTCAAAGATTACTCGCTACAAGATGAGGTCGATATTTTAGACTTTTCAGCTGTAAACACTTTTCATAGTCGAGAGATAAATATTTAATACTTCTTTTGGAATATGCCCATAGTAGTGTCTACATTTATTCATAAATCATCTTTAAAAAAATTCAAATATATTAACAATATACATTTTTAGGTCTTATATTGTCATATTGATATAAAAAATTTATAATAGTACTATATGTGTGTGTGTGTATATATATATATATATATATATATATATATATATATATATATATATATATATATATATATATAGCGGTTAAGAGCATCCGTCCGGCAAGTGGAAAGATCCGAGGTTCGAGTCCCGGTCAAGGAAATATTTTTACTCTTGTGATCCGTTCGATTCCGCCTTCCCCACCTTTATTGTGTTCGTCCTTTATATGTGTTCCTATCCCTTTTCCTTATATCTGTTTCTGTATATATGAGTATTTATTCGCCGTTTGGCGGGATTTCGTGTTTGAATATATATATATATATATATATATATATATATATATATATATATATATATATATATATATATATATGGTAATCACTCATTAAATGGTGATGGTTGTAAATGCAAGCATCAAGAACGTGATATTTCCTCCCGTGTAATGCAAATGTAATGCCTCTAATCTGCTTCCCTTTCAAATGCGATAGGGATATTATTGATCGACATGTTATAAATATATATTCAAAGTTAAATTATAATTTTTAACACAAGTTTATTATCGTTGATTAATTAAATTACTGGGACTTATTAAATAACTGATTTACACTTAACAAATCATGTAACGATGGATTAGGTTGAGATGTAGATGTAGATGAAGGTTAAGATGCCTGTTATTAAATAATTTCGTGTTTACTCATTCACAAATTCTATTATCTAAAAGCTCATAGAAAGTATTGCAATATGTCAGGCGGCTAAAAAGAATCAAATTATACTATTAGCACTCCAAACATTTCAATTGAAACGACATTTCGAGGATGCATGATAATTCAGTCTTTCCACAAGACCTCTAAATGATGATTCGGTTTCAAGTACGAAATGACCAAATCTGAATGGGTATCACGCCGTAATTATTACTTGAATACTTAGTATGCGATGGATTCGATTTAATAAATATCCCCATTAACATGAGAATGTACTAACCATCGGTACGGATGGAAATGTATGCAATTCACTGCACCACCACCCATGATTTTATGAACTCCGAATACCTAATTTCGTGGCGTAAAACCACCGGGCGATCACGTTTTCCAACCCGCACAAACTAGTTCCGCGGACGGCATTAGTTCTGCCCCGACGAGTGCCACCGCTCATCCACCGCCTTCAAGCCCCCCCCACCCTCAACTCCCTACCCACCCCCCTTGTGGACTATGGGGCTTCGCGGTCGCCATGGTCGCGTTGCATTGCATTCCGCGAGGATCGCCTTTCTGCCTGGAGACGGGAACTTAGACCACTGGAGTGACCGCGGTCTTGGCGACCGACAAACTACCCCTCTCTCCCTCCCCTCGCCATTCCCGTCTTGGGCCCCGCATCGTTTTCCCTCGCCGAAAACCACCGGTGACCTCCTAGGCCACCCCACACCCTCAACTCCCGTCACGACCCCAGAAAGAAGGTGGTGGCCAACGGTTGAAAATAAGAAGGGAGGCGGGTACAACAAGTGTGCACCCTGCGGCCGGCAAACTACACCCACCCTTGACTTTCCGCACCCCTTCCAATCCCCCCGACCCACCCGCAGACAGTGGTCCATTGGGAGTTGTGTTTCGGATTGAGCCGCCCACTCCGGGGCTTCGGGGTTTTGCGGCACCGCCCCCGCCGGCGGTCGTGCTACGCCTTCCACGACGCAACAGATGGGTGGAGGGGGACGGCGGCGGTGGTTTTCGCGCGGGGATGTGGGTGGAGGGGAGGGGTGAGAGGGGTGGAATCCGGCTGTTTGCCCGTGGGAGTCGACCAAGGGGGTCCCGCACCGGATTTCGGTGGGGAAGGGGGGATAGCGAGGAGTCCCTCCAGCCAGTCGAGATTGAGATACGCTCGCTTCATCACGGACGATTATGAGTATATCTTCGGGGCGACGGCATATACAAATGAGTCGTCTTTTTTTTTTAAATAGCTCCCGCAAGCTTCCATGAAATATGGGGCTCGGCCTGGCGCAAATAATAACCTTACAATCGCAAGCGAGAAAGCAGAGAGTTACTCGGTCTGCCCGAGGTACACAACCTGATGAAAGAGAGATAGAGCGATAACGGCAACGTATTTATTCTATTTATTAGGTCTGCAAGCACACGAGGTGTCGTTCTCGAGGATTTTTTTCCCTCCCTCAAGTCGTGAGAAGAGTCTAGTTTCTCCGCAAGAGTCGAAATGCGAAGGCTATGAAAGGAAATCTCCCACACGCACTCGCGAAAAGAAGGTGAACTTCCGTCTCGGCGACGAGATAGAATAAAAATAAGTACCTATAAGGAGCTCCCACGAAACGAGGGCGTATTATGATTTTAAATTCATATCGTATGACTTCGAAGGGGAAGATTTACGATTTTTACCAGAGTTTTCCGATCGAAGAAAATGCCCGGAGCACTATCGGGCCGTAATCGTCACGTCACCCCTTACAACCCCTAATTTACGTCTCCTGCAGCCGTCCATGCAGTTCGGCTCACGAGCAAGAGAAGATATAATATAAAAATACCCCCGGGGACGGATTTCAGAGCTGGAAAAATCTTCCAGTCGGACGTTTTCCGTGGCGCGGAGTGGGACTGCAGGAGGAGTGGATGGATGAAAGGGGAAGAGAGAAGAGTGGATGGCGAAGGAAGGAGGTGGAGGCACGGCCAAGAATGGAGGAAGAAAGGCGGAGGAGGAGGGGAGGGCACGGATTGAAGAAGGAACGAGCGATAGGAGGAAAAAAAGCATCATCCGCCGATGGAATGACATAAATAAAAAGGTCCGAGTAACGGCACGCCTTCGTCTGCAAATGGAATCGAAAGAGGGAAGGATTTCAAATTGGAATGCAGCACACAGCGGACGACAACTGCGGCGCGTTGACAGGAAGGGGGGAAGTGAAGAGTGGGAGAGGAATGGGGAGGGGACTAAAAAAAGATCGCCAGCCTCTGCTCTTGTAGACCTGCGGAAGGTCCTCATGCTTCCATCGTTCAAAGAGGGACGCAAGGGAAAAATCTAAGAATCGTTGCCGAATTTATGTCTTGCTCGCTTGAATGACGCAAATTCACCAGATTACCCTTTCCAATAGAAATCACATAGTACTCGTGTCACTGTACATATTAATACAAGTATCAAATTGAGCACAATAATGTCTGAAATCCTATGTGAAATAAAAGATATTATATGTATACAAAGGTGTATATTACTGGTGTTCTACTGCTTAAGGAAGGCTTTGCTGGAAAAATATTGAACAAGGATATATTTTGTTGCCTCCCCAAACATATCACAACTTGACGTTGACATCCGACCCTAAAATACAAAGCATCTCTGAAGTGTCTCTTCAATTCCGCATACTTCCTTCCTCCCTTTATACGTCTATGCTTATCCTATTCCTATCCACTCTACCCATTACATATATATGCATGTACATATATATATACACACACACATATATACACTATATATATGTGTATGTATATATATGAATATGTGTATATATATATATATATATATATATATATATATATATATATATACACACACATATATATTTATGTAAATGCTGGTAAGTTAAGTAGAAAAAACATCTAAAAATGTTATAAACTAATAAAATAACTCCAATACATGTAATAAATTAAACTAAAACTATAACATAGCGGACAAGGATTGAAATTATATGTTTAAACAAGTCGATTATAAAACTCGGATAAAGCAAGAGCCTTTTTCTCGGGTAAGATTGAAAATCTGTGTGAAATGTTGGCAAACCGTACATATCCCTTGGCTTACTTAGCTTACCACAATCAAAAAGCCATTACTACAATAAAACCAAGAAAGTATTTTCCAACTCCCAATAAGCTGAATTGAGAGCGTTCGCGAGTCGTAAATATAGTATTCTACGGGTACAGGAATGACACACATCAACTAAAGCTGATTGATAAAAACTTAATGTTTACTACTTAATGTGTTAGAGTTTATATTGAATACTTCTTACCTTGTCAATGTCTTCTGCTGGTGAGAAGAGCACGGGAGGCTTCCCCAGATCGGCCATTGCATAAAACTCCGACCTTTCGCACACCGGATGGTACAGTTCGTCCATCTTTTTCCGTCCCGTTGCCGTCATCTTCCTCTTTGCAGCTCTGCGCTCTTCGTCTCTGGTCTTCCTCTCGGCACCCTACCATTAAATTAGAAGTAGACATGAGAAATGAACTAAATATTTCATATGAGTGTATGGTAATCTAATAAATTTTGACAATATGAAGCTACAGACAAGGGGTAAGGGGTACATACATGACAGATTATATTAAATAATGGCTTATTTACTCGTACACATACCTAGTATAAGAAAGATGGCGTGAAAATAGAATAAAACGACAAAGAATTCATGAAAATATAGGAGAACAAGAAAAATTCCTCTACTACGCAGAAATTATCAAACACTAATGCTTCCAGAAAAGAAGACAAAGAGGATTTGAGAATGAGATTTTCATCTCTCATTCCTGGGCTGCGTTGTGGTGTGGTGCGATGCGTAATTATAGTTCTATATAAACCTTAAACCCTTCACGCCTCTCCTTAAAATACAAAAGTACATGCCCAGCCATGTTTACGCATCCCTCTGAAATATATGTAAAGCCGATTGATAACCTGAAAGTTAAAATCTAAGTTTCTAAACTCTACTCGTACAGTGCATGACTACGCGGAAAGTCTGTCGGAGCTTGAAAAGGAGGTTGACGTCCAGAGTTCGATACAAATTACTACTCTTAAATTAATTACAGTTTTAACAATGCTTACAATGCAGATAAAAATTAAATATTAATAAAAATATATTGTGCAAATAATACACCAAGAAAATTATTCAAATTAACAATTTAAGAGTGAGTGATAAAGTCATGGCAATTTTGGAAACTCCTAAGGTTCCATGGTAAGGAGGTATAACGAGAGATATATTTTTTGCGAATATCTCTCTAGAAACTTGGCAAATATTCTAGATGGGTTGAGTGTATAATAGAAAGACCACAAACGTTATATCAATGCTCAATTTTTAAGACAATTCGATTAGCAAGACAAGAGATTTGAGCTTTGCTTGAGCAAATACTCTCTCAGAACTAAGCTTCTTTAGCGTTTTCAATGTGCCGGGAGTTTTCGCATAGCTTCTCAGCCTCTTCTCACGAGTGTTGCCTCAATGCCTTAATTCTATCTCAATTAACATTATCTGCATCTGACTCAAATAGTTACTCTTGAGCATATTTCAGGAATACTGGACTTCATTGACCAATAATATCATTGGAACACCAGAATACGCGAATGCTTTCGACTTTTGCGCGGGAATTTTATGTTCGATTGAGTTTAGCTACACGGTAATTTGTGACTAGTTCAGGATCTTCAATTCATTAGCCAATCGCTTTAGAGCTATCGAACGTATTCGCAAGACAGATGTTAACTTAAAAGAGTTGAGCAAAGAGAAAAACATTCGTCGGAAACGAGACAGCCACTCTCAAAGAAACCGACTTATAACTAAACGCTATCCTGAAAAAAGGTTAAAGAGAAGTAAACAATTTTTCCTACCCCCGCAAGTTCGAAATGGCAGCTAAAAAAATCCATTAACAAACGAAATACGAAATACATAACATGTTCATCTTGGAGACTTAATGGCGACTATTTCACATTGCCACTGTGGCCATTAAATTCCGTTTTTTTTCTTTCTCTTTCGGCCTACGAGGTTTTTTATTGCAGGTTTTCAATATTTCAAAGGCCTAATTCCACTCGGTCGTAAAAAGATGCGGACGAGCCTCCCCGTCTTCTCCTCTCTCTCTCCCTCCCTCTTTCTCTTTCCATCCCTTCGCGGCTTCAATGGAAGCAATAAAGCGATACCTCGTCGTCTCTCTCCCTCATGCAATGCCGTGGGGAGACGCGCCGGTGGAAAGGCCCTCCACCTCCCCTTACGACCTCCACCAACCCCGGGTCCATTTCACGCTCTCACCCTTCCCTTCCTCGGCCCCGGCTCCTCGAATATATAGCGTCCCCGACTTGTCTGTACCGTTTGCGATGACATGCCCCCTCCCCCCCCGGGGTCCCATCATCCGGTAGGCGCGACTCGAGATTCTCCGGGGGAAGACTCCTCGCGCCGAGCGGGTCGGTCATGTGAGCACAGGAGTGTGCCGCGACGTACCGGTGCCCTACGCGGAGTTCGGCCGTTATCCGCAGCCCTCCCTTATCCGACGCATCCTCGAGGGGTGACAGGGGGGGGGGGGAAGGAGGGGGAGGAGTGAACGACGAATGAAGAGGAAGGATCGTCCGAAGGCAGCCGTGAAAAACATGGGAGTTTTCTGGAACTGTTTTAGGCAATCCATCGCGTCGTTTTGTTGCGTGGGAAGAAAGAAAATCCTCCATTAGACGAAACGGAAGCGCTTCCTGCGAGTTAGATAAAATGGTTTCATTTTCAAGTGACCGATGCCAGATACTTACTACCAACCATTCCCGTTAGATAATTCCCTTATCCTCGTTTCCTTTTCTTCCTATACCTATCGCTTGCCTACATTTTTTACCACGGTCGGTCATAGTGGAACATGTCAAATATACCAGGAAGAATTTTCAAATTTTTTCTTCATTCTTTGAAAGAATGGCTTCATTCTCGTAGGCCATTAGACGAACATCTGCTGATAACATGGTTGATAGGATCTCGAGGCAAATGGCAGAACCTACATGTGCTCTGGTGCTTCTTGACTTTAAAACTACTCCGATGAATAATAAACGTCGCATAAATGAATGCAGCTTTCCTTCATTCATCACAGCTGTTTTCTTTTCATATTATAAATGGACGTTCTTTATGCAGACAAAAACCAACGCAATGGAAGATATTGGGCACCTGACTCATGTAAAGTGTTAAAAGCATCGGCTACTGCGTTATGCATGCAACTGTATTGCTATCAAATTTATGATCACGAGGATAGGTCTCCTGGGCTCTTAAGACTTGCGCATTCGGTTCCGCTTATGTCATTAATATATTGGAATATGACTGCTATTAAACTTGATTTGCTAGGCCTTAGGTATGATCTCATCTGTGCAAGACAGCATTTGAGAAACAAAACTTAAGACACTTAAAGGAGTAAGCGTTATTTTACTATAGAAGGCCACTCAAAAATGAACTTTTTTCGGATTAAAATCGCTCTCTTTCAACACTTAAGAGATCGCAAAACCATTAAAATGGCCAAACAAATATTTTTTTATTTGTGAAAAATGTTGAAGTATTTAATGATCAATGAAAGACAGATGGAGGCAGTTCTATTACAAATAAAGAGACCAATTTTATTCATTGCTATCGTTCAGTTATATTTAAATATTTTTGATACAAAATTTGGCAGGAAATAGGAATTTATATGGTCGTTTAATTATAATTAACACGCAGTAAACACATATCTATGCGAATTAATCCGTTGAAATTAATGCTGCTATAATTTTTTCTGCTTGTAAACCAAAACTGTTAACGGTAAATAATTGTTAATGCCAAGGCTAGGTTAATGGTTAGGTAAAATAGGTCCATGAACTTTTGTTAAATTGATTTTAATTTAGTACTGCACTTATTTCAAACTTAACGGTGCAAAATGCTATTGCAGTATAACGATATAAAAAGGCAAATCTTGTTTTCTTTAATATGTGACAAAAGAATGTTTCCCATTACAAAATGAGATATCTGAAGGTTTTTGAGGGAAAATGACCTGACATCACCAGTGTATATAATTTTTCCGTTTGAGTATATTCAACAAGGCCAAAATAAAATACATTTTCTTATTGCTTAATAAATTTAAGGATGTGAAAGGCAAAATTCTTATTTGTGTCTGGTAACACTTTAAACTTCTCATATTTTGGCCACGGAAACGAGCAAACCCTCATCTGCAAAGCAACTGGCTGAGAAGTGGTTTGAGAGGAAACTTCCCCAGAAGAATTGGGAAGAGGGCCTTTCTAACTTATTGCAAATCGTTTTTGTGAATTCACTCTCGGAAATCTCGGGAAGGCATCGACGGTAGGTGGTGCGTTATCTTTAATCTCGAATGACCCCTCTCCCCCCAACCGCCACACCTTTCCCCGAACTCCTCTCCACCCCGTCAGGACCATCCGCCAAAGGGGTTAATGATCGCACGTGGAAATCCATCTTCAATAAAGAGGTCCATAACTGTTTGATCGGATCTTTAATTTTACGCCCACCTCTCTCCATATCTTTTCCTCTCCCCCCTCCTCCCCACACCCCTTCATCCCTGCACACTCTCCTCCCAGTCCACACCCGAGCTTCCCACAACCCTGCCCACCACACGACACCCACCAGTTTCCCTCCTCCCTACACCCTTCCTGGCCGAAAAGAATCGCTGTCTACAAGGAACACGCACCGCAAGCACGACCCGCTCTGCCGCCAGGGGAGGCGGTGATGTGGCGCGGGGGGATGCTGGCGGGGGGAATGGGTGAGGAGACGAAGAAGGGAGAATAAGGGGAGGGGAAGGAGCGTGAAGGAGGAGTGGGGAGAGGTGGAGGAGCAGGAGGATGAGCACGAAGGCGACTGGTCCGTGCGCGGAACCCGCTGCCCAATGGCGGATCGTGACCTGATTGCCCTGTTGCCGAAGGAAAAACGGTAAAAACTCTCGCGCTGGACCTCTCTCCTCCTCCGCTCCCCTTCCACCTCCATTCCCTCTCCCCTAACCCCCCTCTCGCTCCTAGGTCGGTATGCAATCCCTCCTCTTTTCACTCGAAAACCCGAGTGCTTCCGCGGCGTGATGAAAAGTGCGGTGGTGCCCTTGCGGACGGCGAGACTGGAGAGGGTGGGAATTGTTGGCGGTGGCCGTGCGAGTCGCGGATGGGAAGAGTGTTCAGCGATTTCCCTAGCGTCGACCGCAGGGCATTTTGATGATCCTCTCCCCTCCGCTTTAGTTACCTAGGAGGGGCAGACGGCACACGCGTTCTACCCTGGATGAACCCAAGCGGCCCCCTACCATGCAAATTTAATTAAGCCCCGTCACCCTGAGAGGTTTTCCACGCACGTGCTGAAATCGTGACTGTTTGAATTCGTTTGCATGATTTTTTGCATCGGTAATTTTGGGATTTGTGTACCGCATTCCTCCACCGCGACTGATGCGCTGCGTGGTTGCCTCTCACCAAAGGAATTCTTCTTCCTTGTATCTAAAATATATACGTTTTCGGTTTCTTAAAACTTTCAAACTGTCTTAAAACATTTAAGAAAAACATTATTGAGAAATATCAAGTTTGGTAGGCTACATTATAAAGGCGTAGAGATGTTACGATGGCATAGTAATAATAAGGAAGCTGCCTAAGAATTCATCGACTATTTATTAATAAAAATACTAAAAGCTTGCAAAATTGATGCTGTAGTATTGGAAAAAATTACGCCAAAACTTTCATGGAATCATAATTTACTATTTCTTCAATAAAGATGGCTTTGCGAATGTTTGAAAAACCTATTAAGCCTCATAGCACAGCGCAAACCGAGCCGCGCTGCGTAACTATAAATTATGATATCATTAGAAGTTGAGCATATTTTTTTCCAAAACTATAACATCATAACTCCGATGACAATTCCTAAAAGTTATTACGAGGTTGACATTTCAATAAAGCTGGTATCTTAATGAAGCTATTGTTTTCATTCGCCTGAAATGATCTTCGATGGCAAATAAGTGGTTCTTAATCTTCAAAACTCATTCCGTAACATTTTATCCCCAACGAAGGATCGTTGATTGGCTTTTATTGCCTCACGCCTCCTCGAATATAATTTATATTGCCCTTAAACCTTTTTCGCATCTCTTTGAATACTCTGAGCGCACTACCATCACCTTTAAATCACCTTAGCCGATCGCCATTTAACAAACCTGGGGAGATAAGTCGCCGCGATAGCAAAGTTCAATAGCGTGTTTCGGTCTTCTACGCCGGCTAACGACGAAAACTAAGGTGCATTTTTATTGCAGAAGGCGAAGAGTGGTAATGGCACAACTTTTATGTTCCAGCAGTTCGTCTGTCAATTAACGCGTGTTTCGTTGGCGCTCCCACTGCGTCTCCGGGGCAAATGGCACCACAGGGAGAGAAAGATAGATAGAGAGAGAGAACGACGCCTTGGCGCGCCGCAGAGGGTCTGCGCGAGTCTGTCGGGCGAGTTGCAGCGTGCGGCAGGATACGTGACCGCCTTTGTAGGGGATTTCAGCTGATAATAAAACTGGTTTCATGGGCGCGCATTTGAATGCTTTGAATGAAACATTTTACCAAGGAGTGAACGGAATCCCGAGAGCACACGCTCAAGAGCATGGATCCAAAATTGTTTCTCGCTGCTTGAAGGTGAGATAATTTTTTTCTTTTCCTGTTTCTTCTCACAACGAGATAATACTTGTATTCGTGTCGAAACATCTTCGGAAGATGTTTAAGAAGGGAACATTCGCAAAGAATGTAGAAAAAATTGATAGCCGTGCTTTCAACTCCATAAAAAAACTGTTACATACTATGATTCTGTAATTTTTATAAATGGGCGTTTGTCGTTAACTGCCGTCGGTGCTCTAAAGGGAAAGGAAGGAAGCAATCTTCATCTTACTTTAAGTTTCCTAAAAATATTCTTGCGAGTGTCAGATAATAGTTATGCGGCTAAAAGATTTAGAATTTTACGAAATCTACTTGCGAAAATTCTGGAAAATATTTGTACTTTTATTCATGCTCTTTTGAGAACAGAAAACACAATATTATAAAACGGAGTCAATTGAAATAGCGATATTTAGCAGTGCTTTTATTTATAAATATTTAAAATTGACAGCTTGGCCTTTCATTGTTTCTACCTGAAACAAACGAAATATGAGTACTTTTAGACAACTTTAGCAAAGAAAAGTTTTAATAAGATAAAGTCGTAAAGAAAAAAGCGCGCCAAGTAACTCAGCTGTATATTTCTTTTGAATTAAGGCGTTATCTTTTCCTTTTCAATATGCGCACACACACACACACTGACAACGACGTGGAAAAGTTTTTAGAATAGTTTTCATGGATTTTCTAATTTCCTTTCAAGAAACATAAAAATGTTTAAAAGAATAGGCTAGTACGAATCCAATACTATCAAAAGGAAATTCATTTTACCTCATCTCATCCTAAAATCTCATTTAATTCATCGTCGATTTAATTAGATTAGTATTTTCCCACAAAAAACAATCCCTATTATTAATTAATGTCTATCCGGAGTACCCGATTGGACGTAAAAATACGTGAACACAGAAAGTTGACGTAACTTTAAGATAATAATTCCTATATTGCGCTTAAACGTGCTTTCTATTAAAAACCTTTGCAGAAAAGTACAAATTAAGCTTTATTCATTCAAAATAAATGGCCACAAATTACAGCATACCACCTTAAGGCATTCAAGATTTTTATGCTGGTTTCATGTTCTTTGGCTATATTTACGTTCTAGAATAATAGCAAGTCGGTACTTCATAGATCGTATTCAGTCACGCTTGCCAGATCAATTACTTGCCTTCACAGCTGCGATAACCTATTCCAATTGAGCTTTATGCAAAGTCAGGCCTATGCAAGCAATAATGACACGTTTAATGCAATTACATTCATACCTTGGCTACTCCCATTTGAAATCAAAATGCATTACTCAAGAGCCTTGGTTTCATTGAAGATTACCCGAAAAAGGAAAACCTCAAACAGGATAGACAATCCCTCTTGTATACAACAAGAAAATCTATTTTCAAATAGATCAAAGAGGTAATTGAAGCTGCAATTTCTTGATTTTAAGGAAAATATTGAAAAAAGTGGTCTCCTCTGATGCACAACAACCAAAAATAAAGTTATCCACATCGCATCACTCAATAAACAGTCTATAATACATTACTGAAACTTCGTGTGGATATTTTTGAAGAAAAAGAAAACTTCTCCTGAGAGCAGATCGAGTGGATGTCTCATGGATTCGACACTCCCAACTTATCACGTGGAGATTAACTCAACGCGCTGTGCAGCCCTCCGTTTTTTTCCCGAATGTGATTTCTCGCTCGCCGAGAGCATTGGGCCCGATTAGACGGGCTCCTGCGGCGCTCAGTGGGATTTGAGGAGAAGGGGGCGGGGGGGAGCGGGAGAGGAGGAGGAGGTCGTCCCGTGATAGAAAGAGAAGCGATCCGAAAACGTCCGGTATTATTTTTTTCGCCCGTGATTCATGTAACCCATTTGGGGCTGCCACCGCCGAATAAGGAAGGCGAGAGAACGAAGAGGGGGTGGGGAGGGAGGGGAAAAAGAAGGGATTGCAGGTGGGAGGCAGAGAAGAGCGAGGGGCGAGGCAGAATCAGCAGGAGGGAGGGTCGAAAGGCATGGGATGATGATGCCCCGGTAGCGAAAAGGTATGGTGGGAGGGCGGGGAGAGGGAGGGTGAAGGTAGGGGAGGATCCAAAGGAGGACGCGGGACACTAGAGGTGGTCGCGGCTGAGGAAGAGGCAAGGGCGGCGGGAGGGAAAGGGGCGGTCGGTGGAACCCGGAAGTGGCTCTCGCATTATTTATGGGCGTGTGTGTGTGTAGGGGGAGGGGGTGGGGGGTGGTGACGGGCCGGTGGGGGGGAGGAGGAGGGCTCTTTTTTTGTCGCGATTCCCTCGGAGGGAGATATTTTTGGAAATCGTGAGACCCTCAACCGCCTCCGCACCTCTCAGAAAGCGGTCGCCGCTGTCACACAAGATAAGGAGAGAGGGAGAGAGGCTTTATTAATATATTGCGCATGCAGTTGCTGCCAGAGGTGGGCGTAAAAATTTACCGCGGGGGAGGAAGGTTGTGGACAACTTCACTGTTGGGAACACGCTCGCAATGTACATAAAAGTTTGAGTAAAACGGATGACGTTACCTGTCTTTTTAATAGTTTTAAATGCAACCGTAGGAATGTTTAATACTTGAGGGCTTGAGAGGAAAAGCCGTGAGGTTAACTGAACAAATGGAAGATCGACTCCACCGTTGGTTGCATAGATTCGTCAATACCGTTGCGCACTTCATTGAAAAAAGTTGTGCGCCCTCGCATTTACGTACAAACTAATTTGCATGTCACGAATGTAACTGGATCAGAATGTTCCTAAGCAGAGAAAAGTATTTGGGGCTCGTAATAATGATACTATGGCAAAATATTGCTGGATTTTCAACCAACTGTGATTTCTGCACCTGGCGAAAGGTTTCATTGCTGTTCTGTATTATGTTTTCATCTATCGATAATCTGTGTACGTGAATTCTACTCAAAATTGCACAAACTGAAAATATGCCCTAAATTCAGGTTTTACCTAATTTGAGACGTCAAGTCTAGATTTCTGTAGGCGACTGCAGTTGAAGTGGATTGGAAACTCTCAGGGAGGTTGGCTGAACAAAGGCTAAAATCATTTATTTCTTAGCTCCGTACGGAATTGATTTATCGTCATTTCAAAATTATGATCTACTTTACTAAAATACAAATCACCGCGGTAGAACCCGTTGTCACTGGAGAACATGAAAACCATTGTTTGGTTACGAGCCTCTATTTCTCCCTCATGATTTATTTGCCGCGCTGGAATTTATTAATTTATGATCCCCGGGTTTGTTGCTCATTTTCGTTTTACTACCATCCAAGTAAACGTATATATCCTTTTGACGGGTCTATGAACCCCACCGGGTCGGCGCGTATCCCGCTGTGCTCGCCATCTCCGGAGCAAGAGACTCATCTCCCCCCTCGTCATCGGCTGCCTCCTCCTGCTCCTCCGCCCAAACACCGTGAATGGAGCGTTCAATCTCAACACATGTCACTCGACTCGGGGTTTGGCCTGTGAGTCCGGCGATTTTCACGCCCTGGAACTCCCGTGACAAGCTCCGGCTGGCACCGGGTTGGGGAATAGGATTCAGGAAATGTAATATGACGGGTGGGCAGGGTGATGGCCGAGGGGAGAAGAGAACAAGGATTGAAGGGAGAGAGAGAGAGATAGAAGTGGAGGTCGCTAGCTTTTGGCTCGGACCGGAGCTTTTGAAAGGACGCACCGACAAAGGGATTCTAAGACGTGTGACCTTTTCTCCAGTGCGTCGCTGAAATAATCCGACAGCCCTTTCTCTCTCTCTTCGTACTGTTCCTTTCGTATCTCTTTTCAATCCTCTCCCATTTCGTCTTCTTCTCTCTATCCATGCCTCAGTTTTCATCTCGCTTCCTCCCTTCCGTTCCTTACGCTGTCTCTCCCACGAGATTTCTCGCTCCCTCCCTCTTGACGCTCATCGTCTATGAAATCTGCCCTTTTGTTGGGCTGTCATCGTCAAGAGAAGAAAAGTAATCGCTTCAATCAAGAGTTTTTCAGTTAATTTTTAAATCTAATCTCTTCTTTCCAGAATTAGTACGGCGGTCCGTCTTATCGGGAGGCCCAATCGCGAATAATCGCAATTCACACAAGAGAAATATTTCACAGAAAAACGCAATGCGAACTAAACGGCCCTCATAAAGTTGGCAAAAGACTGCTTTAAATGAAGGAACTCGTTTTAAAGTGAAAATATTGCCACCAATCCGAAAGAAAAAAAAATAATTGTTACGATCTTAATCGTGTGCTTTTAGGGGCGTAAGAAAATGAAGGGCTTAGGATGTTTTCAATGCATGAACATTACTCCGAAAAAAATGGAGAAATTGTTGCATAAAAAATATAAGCATACGAATGCCAGATTATGAAGAGGCAGTCCCTAATTCAAGCCACAATAGTACTGTTTTTATTTCAGTTTGACAGTTTTGATCTAGGCATTCTCCATTCTTTGAAAATTCCCTACTTTGAAACACGCATCTCTGTTCCAATCGTCTATGATAATTACCTTTGATTTCTTCGCCTATCTCTAATATTTTTTCTTCGTATCCACTTGCAAGCATTGCAATTTTCACTGTCCCGGGGCAACAATACTACTGACACCATAGCGCCAACAAAGCAGAAATAACAGAAAAAGTCCGCGTTCAGTTTAACCTGAGGTTCTCAATTTTTGTGCGCGCGGACTCTAAAGGACTCTAATTCGGCTGTTCACCCAAGTTTCGTTTGAAACCACCAAAAGTGTTTCACAACTATTCATTCTTCCCATCCCGAAAGGTGGAGCTGCTTTCGAGGTCGCCTCACGAAAGATGGCATCTCCTCTCGGTCGTCTCGCCTCTCAGCTCCGTTGCGTAACGCCAAACTTGACTCTCCTATGCCTGTCAACTCAACGGATTTGTTTAAAAGACCCGCAGTCGGCCTCTCTCAAAACTTAGCTACCGACAACGACATGGAAATTCAAACGGAGCTCAAGCCCTTTACAGCTTTCTAAGACCGTGCATGTCGTATACATGTCTTGCCTTACGATATGGATGAATTCTGTAATACCATCCTTTCCTTAGTGGTTCTTCTGTGATTATAAAATTCCGGTCTAAGGGAATTGGAGTTTTAAAGCTCACAAACAACCCTGAGTTCACTCTTCTAGACATAAAACTACCATTACTTCCATTTCCACGTGATCTCTAATCTGAGAATCAGGCTTGCTGCAAATGTAAAAACAGATTTCTTCAAACGCAAAGATATTTTTCGAGCCATAACCATATTTCATTTTAAAAACCTCATTCCGAGATTTATAGATTGGTTTTTATTATCGCTTAGATGATGAAATATGACATGGGAAGATCGTAACCCGAAAAATGTAACGGGAGAAAATGAGAAATTTCATAAAAACACCAACTACATGAAATCGTGGGGAATATCAATCATAGTCCCCACGTGACCCTTGTACTAATAGGTTACATTTTTTTACATAAGACGCCTGCGTTTGCTCATGTTTTAGAATTTCATCAATGATATTTAGAGCCAGTACTAGCGCAACAACTTGAAAGAAGGAAGCTAAAACTGGGCTTATCAGTTGCACGTGCACATTGATATAAGGTATTTTTAAACAAACACACTGGTATAAGATAATGAAGACTATGTATACGAAGAACATTGGAATCAAATGCAATAAATGAAAAGAAATACATGAATACTGTCCATTGCATTGTAAATATACGAACGTGTACTCAAGATATTATTCTTTAAATATCAGACCACTCCGTGATAAAAGTATGCGTGTCCCATATAACTTAAACATTGTGAAATCACCTGGCGTTGAGGAAAGATAAAAAAACTACTTAAATTAAAATTTGTTGACTCGCAACAATAATTCACCACGCTTGAGAACGGAAGGGTGGTTTCCCTTCACTTTGAACTTTCTTATAATTTATATACGATAATCGCTCTTGAATAAGCTGAAATGAGTTAAATAATCACAAGCAGCATAAAATTCCCGATTTATGTGTGAGACAACTTGCTATAAACATAGAAAACAATGCATAAGGCAGACTGGCATCCAAATTTTGTCCCTGCGATCAGGATTCGTATAGATTTCGTGAAATGGAGTTCTATCTTTCGCTTTTTCGTCAACGGATTGAATTACCAACACTTCTATAGGAGGACTCTAATAAAAGGGTCTTTTAGAAAGAGTTTATGAGCAAACAAAGGCCAAAATGGAGAGGATATGAGGTCAAGAAGGAAGCTGCAAAATCCTCTCAGCTAGAAAATGCGGCTTTTCTCTTTTGAAGTTTGAACTCGCCCTCTGACGGTAGGATCGTGGAGGTAGTATGAGCAAGAGAGGAGGACTTTTTTTTTCAAGGTTTAGGAAGCTCATGCGCGAATACCTCCGAGGCGGTTGAATTTATGAGTCATCTCTCGTTCGATCAAGGGGATCCTGGATTCTTTTAAGACTCCACTTTACGGCGGGGTTAGGGAGAGAGGGGTTAAATTGGAAATGACCGTGGATGGGGGAGAGCGGAAGGGTAAGGGAAGGTTTATGGAAACGAGGAGCGGGGGATGGAAGAAAAAAAATGAACGACCCAGAATGTAAACGGCGTGCATACGGAGGAAAACCGAACGGGAACGGCGATGACGCGGGAGTGGAGAGATTGCGCGGAATGGATTGGGGAACGATGTGACGAAGTGGAAAAAGGGATGCAATGAAACGGGAGGAGGGAGCCATCAAGGGGGGGTGAACACGAAAATGAACGAGGGGAAGCCAATCGGGGAAGAAACATAGGGAGAGAGATGACACCTGACGTCATGGAAGCGGGGTGAAAAACTTGCCAAAAAGCCCTTTCCACCCGAATACACATGAAACGTCTTTACTCACCAAACCCAGAAGCCTTCAGCTGGTTACATGACCTCGCGGCGAAACCAGTTAAAATCGTGATTAAACCGCTACCACCAAGTCATTTTCGCAGGAAGGGTCTTATTTTCAACTCTTTGTGACTCTAAGCCACAAAATACGAGAGACCCTTCAACCCTCACCAAAGATTAAAAACATTTTAGATAGTTGCAAATTGAATGAATCGCACAATGAGTCTTCGGTAGGAAAATAAATACAGTAAAAATTATTTTCATTTGGGGGTAAATCCTTTGTTATATGATGACGTCCTGGGTCCTAACTTGTTTGTCTTCCATAAGAATCCGGTCCTGCGGGAAATGGAATTTGTGACTAGCGTAATGTGCATGGTGATATAGCGGATATTTTTTTTGCCACAACTCAGAAGTCTGTTGTTGTATTCATCTTTTTTTGGTTTCCTGGAGGGAAATTGCGAATTGTAAAGTCTGAGGAATGGTCAAAAGGGGGGGGGGAGAGAAGCGTGGTGGTTTGAATTAGTATAATCCTTGTGAGTAAAATGCAAAGACTTGGGAAGTGGTATGGAGAGCTGTAAACGAGAGGAAAAGAGAAACAAATGAAAAGGAGTAGTTAGTTTAATGGAGAGGAAGAACGAGCGTTTTATGGGGTCTCTTGACCTTATGCCCCTTCACCACAGAGAGCGCGGGGAACGAGAAAAAGGGGTCCATTGGAGCGACGAGGGCTTGAGCTGGAGGGAGCGGATCGAAGTATATTTAAAGAAGCCTGAAAGACATAAATAACTTCGCGATAAATTTTTTTGGGCAGCCATTGATCATTTTATTCCATTTTACAAAAAAGAAATATATTCCAGATTTTGGTGACTCAAAGGATTAGATCGTATAACGTCTTCAAACATAATTAACTAATAACAGAACATTTATACCGGCAACGAGACTCGAAACCCCGATATCTGGGTTAATAGGCTTCCAAATAACTACAGGAGAGTGAAATTGGCAACTGGCAATAACATATAGAAGCACTCACTATTCGAACTGCGGAGGAAATGGCCAGGAGAAGGAATAAACGACTTGGATGAGGGTCTGGAAAGATTAATGAATTAAAATGGATACTGGGCGAGATAAATGCTTATAATGTTTGAAAATGACGCTCCTAGTAGATAGAGAGGCAGAGAATGAGTTTAGAATTTTATTTATTCAAGATTTAAGAAGAGATTTTCGTCCAAAACAATATACAAAACGCAAAGATGTACCAGTATTTGAAAATTGTCCCTGATTATTTCTTAACTTAAAATAATAATTTTCGGGAAGTCCATACAGGAAACATGCTCTATAACTAAATTTAAGGAAAACGCCTGATGTGGAATTTAAAAAATATTTTTCGATAGTTATGGTCTGAAACCTTAACTTTATACCAGATTACTATGAACTTAAGAATAATTAATCTATTTATTTATCAAGTGCTACAGAAAGTAATAGTTGAAGAGTTATGGTGGAAAGTAAAAAAATAAATGATGAGTATTTCATCATGAAAATATTTAGAGAATCAAAATTTCAAAATAGGGACTGGTGCAAAGATAAATTTAGAAATTTTTGTTCGCTATATACTGAATAGATACGTGCTTGTTCCCAGTAACCACTTTGGTATAAATGACATCGCAGTATATGGAATTAATATTCCCAGAATGAATGATAGTGTGTGATTTTGACATCACGTTAGTGACACAAAATACCTCCGGGTCCGAAAACAGAAATGCAGATTAAATGGCACGATAGCCATGAAAAGCCAAGGAATCTACTGACCAACTTTAGTTTTAAACATGAACCGTTTAACGCTATAGACCGTAAAAATGGCCGTTAATTTTATACGAAAACGATTTTTGTAAATTTTATTTTAAAATAGGAAAATAAGTGCTGTCCAATTTAGAGCGCTGGTAGCAAAACACTATTTTATTTTTTCGTGTCCCCCTCTCCTTTTCCTTCCCCTCTTCCCCACGCCCCCTCGTCAAGTTTTGAGGTAAGAAAGAGATAGCCGCCAAGAGGACGGTCGAAAAAGGAAAATTCAGGCGAAATTGAGGTCAGAATGTCCCCTTCTGCGACCGAGCCATAAATTTAACCCCGCCACAAAACGAGGGAGGGGAGAAAAAAGGCCGCGGCGAAGGATAAACAATGAGGAAACCAAAGGGGGAGCTGGCACCCCTGCGGGCGGGAAGAGCGTGGGGAGGAAGGGGGGCGGAGGGAGACGGAGTATGGCGCCAAGCAGATAGCGCGGACATTTCGAAGAAGGATTGACCGCAGTTTTGGGAATCAAGAAAGAATTACCCAAGGAAAGCTCCATTCTAATTTCCTCCACATCAAGTGTTCCTATTTACCGCAAATTAACAATATGCATTATTTTGCCTATTATCGATGCCTATGCTCGTATTGAAAAATTTCGGAGAATGGGAAATACCTACTATCAAGACTGGATCTGATTTTAAAATTTACCACAAGTGATTTTTTTTTGTAGTTCTGGTAGCCGCCCTTTGTAGGCCTATTCAACATTTACTTAGTCCATGCAATATTGACGCGTCAACGCTTATCTCTGTGACCATCATAGAGTATCATTGTTCATTCCCTCTCATAAAAAATTTACAACTACTATACGTTTATCTGGGATAATTTTGATACAGAAAAAGAGAAATATCACTTAGTGTCATTTTTTTCCTGCCGTCAAATGAGCTATGTAAATGTACTTGCTGTTTGGTCAGATAAACGCCATTGTTAGAGGCAGGTTTGGGCAGAATCAGAATGATAAGAAGAGGAACTGCAGGAAAACCCTCGGGCACATTAGGCGCAACCTAAGAATGCCACCACAAAGGTCTCTCTCGAAGTTAGGACGCACGAAGTAAGAACCCAAAACAAAAACGATAAAATCTGAGATAGAATAGGGTTGAGGAGATGGGTGGAACAAAAACTGAACCACCTCTTCGCCCGAGGAAATATAGTACATACACGGGATCGCGTCCCTGTCGTAAAAGCAAACATGGGAAAGATGGGAGCGAGCGGGTTAATGTTATTCCAATAATGGATTATATTGGTTAAGGTGAGGGGCGAAGGACGTGGCGGGGAAGGAGACTAAAAGGGGGTCGGGCGGTGCCAGCGAAAGATTTTCGGGGACGGGGGTGTGGGGGAAGAGGTAGCAGGAAGGTAAGGGGGGGGCAGAGGGAGAGGTAGCGAGGCGAAAGCATTCCGGAGGTTGGGCGGAGAGCGCTCCGTGTATCATTCCGCCTCTGGGGCCGGGAGGTCGGCCAGTTGGCGGTCTCTCCGCGGACATCTTCGCCAGAGGAGGTGGTGTGTGTGCGTGCTCTTGGAGTGGGACGAGGGTAGGAGGAGGGACGGGGGGAAGCGGGCGAGCAGTAGGGGAGGGGGGGATGTGGTCAACGGAGGTTTGTCAGGCGCTCAAAGTGGGAGGAGAGACCCGTTATTTTCAGGACAGACCGGCAGAACTTCCCTCCACATGAGCACATACACACGCACCCACCTCGCTCCTCCTCCTCCTCTCGCTTCTCTCCCCCTTCCTATCCTCCTCTCCCTTTTCCTCCCTCCCTTCCGTCCCACTTAAATCTGCCATACTACATCCCCCTCCTCCCTCCCGTTCCGCTCTTCCCAGGCGTCTTCCTTCCGAAAAGGGAGAGAGGTGGATCGGGAAGGGGTGGAGGAGAGAGGGAGAGAGATGAGGTGGGCGACGACGCTGGCTTTAAAGGAGGACGTGGCGTTGCGGGATAGGCAAGCGGCGTGCAAATGCGAAACAAACAACGCTCTCTTCGCCTCGACTCTTTGTTCTCTCTCCCTCCCTTCCCTCACCTCTCTTCGGACCAATCCGTGACTTTTTAGGTGCCGGCGTCCACCATTTTCAACTTCCCAAATCCCTCCAATCAGTAATCGTCTCGTAGTATTTAAGGCGAGCAAAAGGGATGCATTTTTCGGCAACTAATGAGTCCTATTTCTATTCATTCCATTAAAACCTTGGTCGAACTACATTCGATTTGATAACACACACAATCGTTTCTATGTACACATTACTTTACGGCTTGCAATTGCACTTTGTGACCAATTTCGGTTCAAATCGGAGCAGACAGAATGTTGCAAACAATGCATGGGAATCAATATTCACAGTATTGTTTCGCCCCTTTCCCCCGAATGCGTTAATTTGCTCGTAAGTGTAAAGAAACGATAATGGTGATTCAAGAAAGTTCCGACAACATGACTGTGCAATGATCACAAAATACACTTGAGGCTAATATCCCTAATTGCTTAAAGGTATCTGAAAGTTTTTGAAGCTAAGTTTCACCTAATGGATCCAGCTCGACCAATGCTGTTAATAAAGTGACGATAAAGATTTATTATTTGTATATGTCAACATTAGATGATTTCCGGCGGCATTTCTAAGGCATGCAATTAATTTTCATTTGGTTCCATTGCACGTTTCAGAAAGAGCTTTATTCACCGAACGTAAGCCTTTCCTGACACGCCGTTGTGGAGTGATCGGAGTTCTGGATGAGCATGTCGAAGGTCATAATTTGTAACAAATATTGCCAGAGGCGTTTTTCCCGCTCACGATTCGTCTTTGCACGGCGATCACTTCAAGGACGGGGCATCTTTCATAAGGACCATAAAACGGGTTGAGACTTAATGGCATTATGTAAATTCCAAGCTAAATCTGGCCGATAGTTCCCATTACGGCTCGCCCTCGGGAAACTAAGATGACAACCGGTGACTTGACTGAAAGTGAAAATAGCGAACCCGTATTTATATTAACTATGGTTAAACGCAAAAGGAAAAAAACAAATTGAATTGTAGGATTTGAATAAGATAGGCATTTACCTTGAAGTAGCGACTTGGTAGCCGAAAGACGAGGATATTCGGTATATGGCAAGAGATACCGGCTTAATATTTTTAAGATGGTTTTGTATCAAATGACCATAGGTGGGGGAGATTTGAACGCTCAATTTCCCTGGGAAAACGTATGCGGTACGGGAAAGGGGCTGCCTCAATACAGTTGATGTGTTTTTACGTTTGTCCCAGGGCAGAGCGTGGGACCCAACAAACGTAGTTTCAGGTTGCTAGTTGTGGTTGCAGGTCAACCTTTCATTTTATCTTACAGATCGTGACATAAAAGTATTAACTTTTTCGATGTAGATTTGACCAAACATACCAAATTATTCAATGTGCATACTTCTGCTTGTAATCTCTGATCCCAGAACTCAGTGGTAAGCTGCAGGCGACTCAGAAAATGGAACTGCCACCCGTAAACTAAATGCTGGTGAATTTCGCATTCTCTAGATCTAACTTCAAAGTGAGCGGTCCACTCAACAAAAATCATTTACCTAGAGCCTCATTATTCAGGTTTCCTATCTACAAATTACCCATACATAAATAGCTGCTTATCTTGACAAAGGTTAGCCAATGCCACGGACATTTATTTTCATCTATTCTACGCACGATTTTAATTCTGGTACCAATTTATATAAAACACGCATAAAATCTCCCTAAATGTATGACGAATAACGAGAATAGCACTCGGTTGTCTATTTTTTATACTATTCTGTTCATGTTAACTTTCGCATTTTGACTAAAAATTCTCGTGAAAAAATCCTTGAATTTTTTTTCATTTTCCCTTTGAAAGTGCCGCCTGAGCAATCAGCATCTGGTTCTACAAGCGTCGAGAGATCGTATTCTTCTCCACTCTAATATTAATTTGCTCTCATTTGGGGCAGGCGCGTCCCATGATGTCGCTGGGGTGATGAGCAAACCCGCCCGGCCCCTCCCACGCCCACCACCCTTGCCCCAAGCCCTCCTACTCCGCCCCCCCCCCCGCTTCCCGACCCGCCCTACTTCTTCTCCGTCTCCTCATCATCCAGTCCCTCTCTCTCTCTCTCTCTCTCCCACTCCTGCTTCGTCCCGGAGATCCCACAGCCACGTGGTCACGCACAATGCTCTCCACTCGTGGGAGAGGAGAAATTATAGTGGTAAAGCATTAGGTCCCACGAATCACACCCGAGTGATAAGTGGAAGGAACGCGGTAGCAATACTTCCCGTCCCTCGGTGATCCATAATTTTTTGAGGCGCGGAGTAGGTCACGTGCTCATGAAGCCCTCTGTAATAACCAATTATTTGCGAGAACGGAGGAAAGCTTCCTTCCTTATCTACCGGCGACACGTACAGGGTGCAAATTACGTTTCCCGGGAAAAACGGATTCGAAGTTTACGCAATAGGGAATGTTTTCCTCCGCAAAAAATTCCCACTATGCTATAAGAAACGCAATTCTCAGAAGTAGAGCAGTTCATTATTAACGTTGTGATCGTATTATTACTGTCGATAGGCAATAATTCCAAGGAAAATCCCGCGAGGAAATCATATTATGGATACAATGAAGTTCAGTGTGCATACATTCGCGGTGAAAATAGATCTTTAAGCTAATGGAAACAAGTTTAAGCACAGTATATGGAAAATAGCATGGTTATTCCCGTTTCATGATTCATTATTTTAAAGCAATTGGCACTGAAATTGGAAATGGGGATCGCAGGAAGTAATGAGTTGCGAAATAAAATGGAGAAACTCTAGCTAATCAATGAAAGTAATTATCCAGTCAAAGATTAATTTCAGTCGTATCTAATTCGCAATAGTTCTCCAGTCAATTATTATAACCTATCGCTACGCTCATGCGCATGCCCTTCCCATTTCGCCATTTGACTCCTACCCTTTGAAAAGTTAAGACTGATCAAATGAATCCGCCTCCCCACACATTGCAAATTTCCCAGCGGTGATTCCGTGGGGCATGAGAGTGCGGTGTCAAGAATTTCAATTTGCTGCGGCTTTGTCGAGGGTTCAAAACCACTTTTCCGTGGGTGGTAAACGAGGAAATCCGATAGGAGAGAAAGGAAGTGGAGTGGGATGTCCTCCGGATGGGGAGGAAGGGAGGATTAGGAGTCGAGTAGGGATTTGGGCTTGAGGGACGATACAGAAAAAAATAGGACGAAAGATTAGCGACGGGGAGAGGGAAGGAGAATGGGGAAAGATTGTGGCGGGCACTGGGATTCAATTGTGAGGACAGGATGACCAAAAATCCACATAAAAAATCGAATCGTTCTAAAAGAAAGTTTCTTTTAAAATCTCTCTTAAAAGTTTTTGCTGCTTCCCTGTGAATATCTCTCCTATAAATGCCCTCCATGAAGTATGCATGTACTTCGTGGAGGCCATTGAACTTGAACTCTTTAGTACGCATGTAACGAGTTGTTACAGGGAAGAGGAAATTTATGGCGTCAATAAAGGGAGAGATGTAAATTTTCAGAGGAATATTTATTTAAGCAAATAAATATTATTCTCAAATGAAGGCTTTTTTTTGCAATACTTAAGGGCATAAATTTTCATCCAGAATAACATGTAGAGTGTGATAGCAACATTTTGACCGCCCACTTATGGTAGATCATTTCCTTGAGCCAATATCAACGGTATTAAAGAGAAGACGTGATCGTTTCTCTCTCTCCCCAACTTCCCCTTTGATACCTGCTATATTACCTCCAAAAGCAGTCGGGAAGCTATCTTAAGAGGCGGTCACAAAAATCCTTGGACGATGATTAAATGAAATGTGCATGGTGGAAGAGCGCGGCCGGATCGTGGCGGGGGTTCGACGATAATTGCTCGGGTCACTCTCGAAAGTTGGACGGCGGGTGAGAGGACGGGGGCAGGGGAGGGCGTTGTGCGCCCCGCGGGTCGGCGGGAAGGAGCGAGGGCGCGTGAAAAGCGAACTTCTGAGACGTGGGAGTGAGTGAGTGCAGCCACGCCGACAGACTGATTATCCCCCACACCTTCTCCACCCCTTCCCTCTACATCCTACCCCTTGACGGTATCAACCTCGCGAGCTCCCCCTGATGGTTGATTTCGCGAAGGAAACGCGGCGCTTGGGTGGCGCATGCGAGGGGCGGAGGAAGGGGATGGTGAGGGCGAAGAGTTAGGAGGCCTCGTGGGGGGGGGGTGAGGGAGGTGCGGAAGGGATGGTGGAGGTTGGGCAGGGAAGGAAGGAGGTCCGGCAGCGGGTGCTGGTTGGAGGTGAGGGGGCAGAGAGAAGAGGGGAGAGAGGGCGGGGGATGGCGAAGTTGAGTGGAAGGGTGTAGGTTGGGCGGTAGGTTCAGCGACCCGAATGAACCTGACACTGTTGGATTTCTTCTTCTACCTCCCGGCCCCTCTTCCACTCCTTCCCCTCCTCCTCCGCCCCGTTTCCCTCCCACGGCGCTCCTCCTCCTCACCCTCCTCCACCTTCTTCACACTCGCTCACCACCTATCTTGGGCCCCGAGACTCCGCCCATCGCTCCTCGCCCAGCTCGCCCACCACCCCCCCCTCCCTCACTCGCAAACCTCGAATTTCCATCCTATCCCAATTCCTTCGAATTTTACTCAAAAAAGTGTGTGAGCGGAAAAAATCACCGGAGCCAAACCCCTTTATCAGAGGACGTAATTCTCTACCGTCGGACGCTGCAATCTTTTGTTGTCTTGTTCTTTTTATGTCTTCTCTCATCCCTTCCACTTCTTTGACTCGCCCACCGTCCACCTCACCCTCTCCCCTTCTCTCTCCTCCTCCCAATCCGACTCTCTCCCACTCTCTCTCTCTCTCGTTCTTTCTCCGGGATAGTTCTCAAATGCGTTCCAAGAGTATTGTTTCCCCTAAGATGCGGAACGACCTCTGCAAACCCCGAAAATCGAGAAACATATACTTCGCTGTCCGAGAAGTCTTGCCGGAAGTCGGGCTAATGTTTATTTTTCCTGGAAGTCCTGCGCTTTTTCTCGTAGCCAGCGGCTTCAGGTTTCGGCTTTTATCGACCAATTATTTTTAATAACAGTCTTGGGATATTTTGTTCTATGACCTGGATATTTTTCGGTGAAAAACACCTTTGAGCTCCCGAGTCGGTGTTTTTTCTTACCTTTTTGAAAACGAGATGACAAGAAAATTGAGTTTTTTCCTCAAAAATGATTACGCTACGAGCTATTCTTTTTGTTCACTTCCAGGATCTCCGGGATCCACCGCTATTCCCACGCCTCTTTGCATTACACGTTCACAGCGCCAGTTTCAACTTAAGTCGAGCGGTGCAAGTTTTCGCATTCCGATAAATCATTCAATTTAATAAAAAACGATGAAAAGTTTTTGTTGTGACTCTACCTTAAGTTTTGATTTTTTCCGAGGGCCTTTGAAAATCTAAAACCACATCTTTTCTGCAAAGAATTATCTGATAAAGAAATATAATAACCATTCACCTCGAATATACCTACTTTAATTTTCATCCCAGGTCTCAAAAATATTATATACTTAACGACCAAATATGCTAAGCTTGGCAACAGAATGTTCGACGAACCTTTTAGAAACTTAAAAGTTGATTAGCTAAGCAAAGAAGCATGGTACTGAGGTATTCCACAAGAAAAATTGAGGAACCGTTTAAATTTTACAAGATGTGGGTTCGAACGTTTAGGTTGGCAGAGGCGGTGTGACAGGCGATAAATAGGCGAGAGTGTGGGGCCGTTAGACTCGCAAGCCGTCCACAGACGCACGATTTCGTCATCGAGTACGGAACGTAGGTCGCCGAACGCGCAAAAAAATACACAGGCGCAAACATCGTGCAACGGTAATCGAGGGATGAGCTATGGCGAAGGCAAAATGTATTGCGACCGGCGGTTGTAAATCTCGAGAGAGAGAGAGAGGGAGGGAGGAAGGGGGAGGGAAAGGTGGAAGGATGGACTCGGAGGGGGTAGAAATGGACGCGAGGGTTGGACGCTAGGTGGAGAGCTTTAAGGAAGGGGTAGAGGGAGAAAGCGGGAAAGAAGGAGAGAGAAATGGAATAAAGAAGATCGGAATGGAACGTGAATCAGAGAAGGATGTAGCGGGCAGTGGAAGGAACGGGAGAGAAATGCGAGCGAGTGAAGCACGAATGAGGGGATAAGATGACGTTATGAGGGGATTAATGAGGATGAGAGTGATTGAGGTGGCCAGAGGACGGACGTAGGGACAACGAGGATGGGGTGTCGGTGGATGAGGAGCACGATAAAGAAGGGAGGGCCCAGGGGGATGAGGGATGACTCCAAGGGAAGGGGAGACCCAAGGAGGAAACAAGCGACTCAGGGAAGAGAGATGAGGACAAAGGAATGCTTTTGAGAAGGGGCGAATCAAATGGAGGATTAGGATCCTAAAAGGAAATGGGGGAAGTAATTTCCAAAGTGACGTTAATACTGAGGAAAAAAGTCGAAGAAATGTCTCATGATCAGGAAACTACAATTCGCCGTTACATTCTTTTTTCAATTACGCGTATGATCTTAACTGTGGTGGGGCTTCATAGAATAAACCAAGGTTGTTTTGACTAATGCCGCGGAGCTATTTAACTGAAAAATAAATCGAAACATACAGGTATGCATACATACTGCATGCATAATTCCTGGGAATCGTTGAGTCATCGTGGTACCAATGGTGAAATAAATCAAAGGATTGGTGAAAATTTTTATCGGTATCGTCAACCCCTGCATCTCAGTCAATATTTTTACATTTGTTATTTCATCTCTCCAATTTCACCCGTGATAATATTGCTGAAACATTTATGATAAAATCGCTGATACCCTGAAGAGAAAAATGTGACTCAATTTCAATTTAAAATCAGTCGAACGACTCAACCAAAACTCAAAGAGACCCACTTAGCTGGACATTGAATTAGAATCGTTTCAATAAAATTTCTAGCATAACGTTTTCAACCTTTTAACTGAATCTTGACTGACGGGATATGATAAACACAGCGCGATCTACATGCTGAACCAGCTTGTTTAGTTCTCATATTAGCAAAAAAAAGATGATGTTGCCTCTCCAATAACGGTGACGATGTTTTATTTAATTAATCCGCATCGCTGGTTTAGTTTGGATATACCCGAGGCCGAAGGGTAGGCGAAGGTAGGGGAGACACTCTTTGACACCAAGAGCGATCGACTAATGATACGGGGGCGAAAAGACGAATTCTTAGGGTTCAAGCGGCTTGGAGGGCAGGGGGGGATATCCGTAAAGGCGGGAGAGGGGAAAAGGTGAATGGAGGGGAAACCCTCTCGTTACCGCAGAACTCCTCCGAGAATTTTTCAAGTCCTCCTCGCCGTTTCACGTTACGGCCCTCTAATGAGGGTGTGGTGACGGAGGTGTGGAGGGGAGGATACCTCAGAATGGGAGGGAACTCGCCCTTTCCCTCCTCCCGCCAACGCCTCGGCGTCTTCCGCGCTCTCCGGAGGCGTCCCTTCGAAAGACGAGGATGTGGGAAGGGCTGGAGGGAAAAAGGACGGCGACTTCTCTCTAGTCTTCTCGCTTCCTGCTTCTCTCTCGCCATCCATTCTCTACCTTTACCTCTCCCACACTGGCACCTCAACCTCTCCCCAAAACGAACCGCTTTAATGCCCCTTGTTTCTTAACCAAGAGCTCCTTGTTCCCTGTCTACGACTCTTGTCTTCCATGAGAGCGGCATCGGTAATCGCTTATCACGCCCCCGAAAAAAAAACATTTCCTCCCCCACCCCTCCTTCCTCCCTACTCTAAGTTTGATTTTCTCCCAGCCTCTCATTTTATCTCACCCGCTATCACCCCCATCGTCCCTGCACTTAAGAATCTCTCGGCCGGAATGCTATCCTCTGGGCAGCTGCTTTCCCTCACGCTCTCTCCCCACTCATTTCTTCACACCCTCCCACTCCCTCTATCCTGCGGAGTGGCCCTCGATCGCTTCGAGTCCACCGTCAAGAGCAGCTCAGAAGTTTCCTCGAAATATTTCCGGTGGGACACAATGGATTTCTCTCGCCTCTTAGCGGGAATGATGAGATATGCGCTAGCAGCTCGCTAGATTCGATAAGAATTTTTACGGTTCCTTCGCCCTGTTGAAGCATTTCGATGGGGGTCAACGAGTTTATGTTTATGAGATTGCATTAAACCTTATCTGAATTAAATCAGGTGCCTTTTATAATATTTCCCCGAAGAACTCCTGTGTAATATGAAATATAACTCATGGTAATAAACTTCTCACGGCCTGTAATCTGTAAAATCAAATTTATCACCACTGTGCAACCAAAGAGAAATGAAATGTGGCTTAATAATTTACTTAATTCATACTTTTCTCAATTGTTTGGGAGAGGATTACGTGGTCCTAGAGATTTATATTGCAATGGAAACGTTGCAAATTATGCGCTTAATAATCCATTCGATTAATTATGGAGCTGAAAAATCACTTTCTGTACACTTGCCCTGTAAAACAATAGATATATACTTGCTATTGTTTAGATTTTGTTGAAAAGAAAACTTGAACATTGAGGAGGGCCGTTGATTTACCGATGTAATTTGGTTTGATACTTGAGCAAAATTTGGAAGAGAGAAGTGTTGGCTGACCTCCCCTTCATTACATCGCAATTTTCGTTAAAAAATAAAAGCCATGGCAATTAAACCTATTTGCTTAGGGAAGGTAAAATATAAAAATGGAATACGTGAATTTGTATAATTCCTTCACTAATGTGGATAAACTACGTGGAAAGGACGAAGGAACAAATTATAGCCTACTGTTGCAAACGAAGTACGTTATTTACAAACCACGGCGCTGAAAATGAATTTTCAGTGAAAGCCAGCTTAGTTTGAATATCGATCAATCGGTTATAAAATACGATTTTACCTAAAATAGTAGAATAAAAGTTAATTTTGGTGATCTGGTGGTTCAAATCAGACAGCGCGATGAAAAAACGGAGGCCATTCAGCTAAAGGGTAACACAGTGTCCTATTCCCCATAAAGGATTCAGGCCTGGACACGTAAATAAAAGTTACCGGTTAGAACGTTACCTGCCAGACTAACTAGGTAACGTGTATAGCCTCCTGGTATGCCATATAATCAGTGAACATATGAATTAAAATTGGTAATAACAAAAACGCTGCGCTTACCTATAACCGATTGGTGACCAAGGTAAGTCCTTCAGAGTAATTTTTATAATTGCTTCGTTTGGTCGAAGAGAAAAGTTAAGAGTGTTTCTTTTTAGCACAAGGAAAGTGAACAAAAAGTTAGCTATTAACAAAAATGTCATCAGGCGTTAAGCTTTCAAAGATAGGATAAAATCCAATAATTTCTGTATAAACGCGCACTTAAATCTGAAAGGAATTGGCCATTTAGAGTGAGAGAGATTATGCAAATCTATTTCAATTAGAATGCAATCTGCTGTGAAAGGCGATACATCGAGTGTGAAAGGGAGAAAAAAAAGAAGTAATGAGTAGGTATGCATCGTACTGTGGGAATTTCAATTACATTTTCAGAGGCGCAAAAGAGTTTTCTGAGGAGTTGAAGTGATACGTGGAATAAGACGATTTCCCCCAAGGGAGGCAACTTCATCCTCCATCCTCTCTTTCGCGTTGAGTAGCACTCCCACCGTATTCCTTCGCAATTGCTCATCCTCTTATGGTCATGCGCACGTGGTCATTCCACACTGCCCATGCTCCTCCATGACTCCCCTTTCATTTCCCTCAACTCCCTGGCCCCTTGACCCCGAGGAAGCAACCTTTAAGCGAACGATTTCACCGCCTCCGGTTAGCAGTGTTTCACTCGAGACGACCTCCCTCCCTCGAGCGCTTACCCATCTGGCCCTTCGTTCCCTTTTTCGCCACTCCCCAATTTCGTTCACTGGCTAGCTCAACATATTGGTCTCATTGCGGATTCCAAATTGGCGTCGGACCACCTTTCTTTCCATTGAATGCACGCATTCGGCTTTGGAGAAAGGGAAGGAATCAAAGCAAGGAGGGCTTGCTGTAAAGAGCCCGTCCGTGCTTTCACCATTGACGAAAATGAAATCCAAAATCCAAAACGTTAATGAAGCGGAGTGCAACGGAATATTTTTTCCCTACCAGAAACCGATCTGCAATTTCGCAAACCCCTCCCAAACGAGTCTTTGTCTCGGAAGTGAACTGGCAGACTCATTTGGCGCCAAGGTGGCAGGTTTTGACGATTGGGTTTTAATTTGGCAAAAGATACTTTGCGTTAATTATTTCCCTGGCGATTTCGGAGATTTTATCCGAAGCATTTGGAAGAGGCGAGGCAATGGACTGTGGATTGGCGCGAACGTGCAAGAGTTTCCTTCGACAGTCGCCGTGCGGAATTTCCCGATGGGCCCGCGAATTGATGGCCTCTCTCTCTGGGACTAAGGACGATATTGCTAAGGCTTCCTCTTTCAGCCTTTCAGCGAGTGTGAAAATGAGCGCAGTCCATGTATGAAGATCCAGTTACGTGGACCGGAAATAAAAAAATGCTAGTATCAAGAGTTTCAAGGGGCAATCGGGAGAGCGTCAAAATACGGAGACGACCATAAAATCCGATGGAATTCTAAGGTGGAGTGCGGCTTGCGTTTAGGGTCTTGACGCCTTATAGGAGCCGTGTATGCCAAACTTTATGACTTTTAGCATCGCCCACGCGGTACATTAAAGTGAACGGGACCGCTACGCGTCGTAGAGAGCGAACTGGCGAAACAATAAAAAAATCTCCGAAGTGGGTTTTTCGCGCGGTATTACGCAAGTTCAATAAGGAAAAACATTCTCTCGCGCGGGAATGTTTGTCGGGTTAACTGTGCCCATGATTGAGTGAATTATTTACAAGTAAAAACTTTTTCAACTTGGATCTAAGGCTTTGTAAGCAGCACCATTTGAATATACCGCATACTATTTATTTTTACCGTCAAACTCCAGTTTCACCGGAGAAATTGAGATGTAAAATGTTTATTTATCATTCATAAATTAAAATAATTTTTATTCTCCGGAAACGAGAAGGTACATTCCTTGGAATGGCCGTTTTGAACTTAAGTCTAGTACATCTTATTCATGAGGGTGGATACATTGGAACTCAAGCCTCCATTTTCAACGCGTCCGGTCGAAAAAGAATCACTTTGAATGAAACGGATTCATTAAACTTGAACCATTTGAAACGGTTTTAGATTCGTTGACGTCTTCCTTCAGATGACCAATTTCTCTTAGAGTATGACAACAAAAGCATCTGATTTGAACGCAGCAGACCCACGAGAAAGAGATCATTACTAAATGGTCCTATTTATTAAAAAAAATTGAGGTTACGTCAAATTGACTTATCACTTTCAGTATCGAGAAAATGGATTTCCAGACAGGTTTTTTCCTAACCCTTTATCTTAAAGAGAGAAACTGTTCTCCCACCCCTCCTCCCTCCTGACCGTGGAGTTGGTTCTGAGCACCGTTTTATCACGCCGTGAAGCTAATAGATAAAACCTATACGGTTTCCGACTAAAGTGATTTGCATGATACGATTGCAAAGATCTCTTGAAATGTTATCGTGCGTTATAGTGCAAAAAAAATTCGAATAGGAATGAAAGGTGTCACGGAAGAGATGCCTACACGCGAGAGGTAGTCGGGGAGGGTTGGTGAGCGAGGGAGGGGCGCAGGGATGGGAGGGGAGAGAGGGACGTGATAAAAGCAGGGGGAGAGGAGGAGGCAGCGAAGAGGGCCTCGGGGGCACTCTGGATGCTGAGGGAGGCAGTGGCAGAAGGGGTGTGAAGTGCGGGGAATGGGACTGGAGAGTACGGGAGGGAGAGAGACGTGTGCACGGTTTGTAAGAAGGGGGCGCTTTTGAGTACGCGTGTGTGTGAGCCCCCGGAACGTCAGTTTTTGACGCTCGTAGGATTTGAGCAGTAGAGAGAAGAGAGAGAGAAAGGAGATGGGAGAGAAGACAGGGACGAGGGGATTGAGAAGAGAGTTCTGGCAGGTGAAGTGACGGCGAGGAGGAAGAGGAGGGGGCTCGGGAGAGAAGAGGATTAAGGAGAGGAGGATGGGGATGTGGGAGCCAGTGGAAGGCGGAGTGGTTAGGGGAATAGAAGATGGGGAGAGAGGGAGGGAGAGAGATTGGGAAGTCACCGTTTTGAAGTGTGCGTGCGAGTTAGGGGTGAGGAGAAGAGGAGGTGGCGGTGGGATGTGGAGGGAGGTATGAGTGAGAGAGAGATACGTGGGAACCATGAGAACGCCTGCACTAGGAGGAGAAAATATCGCGCGGTGGGACTACCGGTGGAAGGAGGGAACGGTTCTTTAGAGAGGAGGCTGTGGAAAATTAATGGGTTATGTAAGATAGGAATATGGTGAAGTGGACATTTATTAGTGGAAGGAATGCAAAAGAGTCACCTTAACGTATTCCGATGGCGTGATAGCGGACTGAGTGCCAGCAATTATTTGATTCGTACAAGATAAAGCTTTCCGCAGTATTGACTTAACTCTTCTCCCGTAAAGAGAATACCCTGAAAAATTGATTCAATTTGAAACTTTACGATCGAGAGTGAATTCTGAAGTATTTCCGAAGCATCATCTTTTATTTACTTTCGTCTCGGTAAAATCCTTGGTCAAAAAAAAGGTGATGTCTGCCTCTTTCCGGTTTTATGACCGCCTTCCATGAAACAAACAGCGGAAAAGTGTAATACATTCTTGGGGGAAAATTTATAGAGCAGATTATTTTTCGGTGGCCATTTTCAAGAGCAAAATTGAGGGACGTGGAATTCAATACTCTCTCTCTCTCTGACGAAATTAATACTCCTGGTTAAAAACGGCGACTCCAGTGAATAATTGGCCGATTACGACGAAGGTTATTTTTTTGTCTCAAGCCAAGAACTTTTTAACTCCGATCGAATTGCGCATCGGTTGATGGAAACTGCTCTCTTTATTCAGGAGAGGAGGAGGAAATGGGAGTGCATGGTGGTGACGTTTTAAGGCAACACTAAAAAGAAAAGAAGATAGGGAAGGGGAGCAAGGGGCTCAGTCGGGTGGAGTAATAATATTTCGGGGTGCCGCCGGCGGAAGGAGGGAATGGACGCGTCTTGCCGGGAAAGATTCGGACGGACGGGGAATTGGGAAAGAGGGGGTGGGGGGTGGGGTGGGAAGTGGACAGGGAAAGAGTTTAAATTAACCGAGCCTAGATGGGATGGAAATCGAAATTCGGATGCAAAGAGGGCGGAAATGAAGTAAAGAGTGGGGTGGGAGTTGGGGTAGTCTGGAAACAAGATGAATTTTGAAACGGAATTAATGAAAAGTTTCCCTCTTGATTGGTTGCCTCCAAACAGACTGCTGAATTAAAAATAAGCGACAAGCGAATTCTTCAAGTTAAAAGAGCGATGAAAGGTTAATCGAGAGAGCGGACGCATAACTGATGTCGAAATAAAGATATTTTCTTATCTACAAACTGTGACGGTTGCGAGCTCGCAATCTTGATCTAGTGCATGGAATGGAAAGTTTGGCCAAATCCGAAGTTTTAATCGCAAAGAAAACAAATGAAACGGATATCGTAAACTATAGTTGACTGAACGGTAGAAGGAATTATTAACTTTCCACCGCGGACTTTTCCGATTGTGATCGACGCATTAAAGCTCTTAACGTTTCTAAATTACGTTTCTCTGATTACTATATGCATATTAACGGGTCGAAAAATATTTTTAAATATGTTCAAATAATTTCAAATATTTTGACGCGAATGATATTCCATGAATTTCACAAATTTATACGCTACCGTGTTATATATGTACCCTTGAACGTTACCCACGGTCTTTCATCTGATGTCAAGTTGACGGGTGAGCTACAGATAGGTACAGCTAATCTCAAGTAACATTCCTACGGCGTGTGAAATTCACAAATTCAGGGTAAGGCAATAGTTCCTTTTCCTGTGTAGCTTGCAGTTTTGGAGTACCTTTTGACGCCTGTAAAATTAATTAGGCTGGGTTTAGCCAGGTGGTAATTAGAGCTTAGAAATCTCCGCTCGACCGATGAACCCATCATAATCCTACTCCATCACCTAAACTACATCACACAAAAGAAAACCAGCAGCCTATTGAGTTTTGTAATTTTTTGCTGTCAAAACATTAGCAAATTAATGAAAACTAGAGTGCAAGTACATGAAAACATAAAATTTCACTCGGATAACGCGCACGTTTGACTACGTGATATGCTTAAGCGGGATATAGCATGTTAGAAAACAAGTGAAAATGATTACATAAATTGATTCACTGACGTCTAAAACAAAATCAACTTAGAAAGTGCGCCAATATCGATTCTTAAGCCCCCTAGGAATAAACTATGTTACCATAAAGCTTTTACTTTGAAAGTTTCTCCTTATTCACACGAAACATGGCAGCTGTCATTAAACTTTTAACGGATTTAAACGCACACGTGACGGGAGGGAGACAGGTGGCCAGTCACCAGTCGTATGATAAAGCCGCTAAAATATTCACTGGTCGTTCTAGCACACAAGAGTACAAGAATTAATTCATCAGGGTGACTGTTTATAAAATGTAGATTTTAGAGATAAAAGTGGGTACCTTTGTGGCGTGGAGAGTTCTGATCATTCGCGATGGGCGCCGGGGATATAGACAAAGGTTTCGAGCATCGGGGGGGAAGGGTGGAGAGGGTCGTGAGTGGGCCAATATGAATGCCGAACGATGGCGGAATGGGGGAGGTGAAGGGACGCAAAAAATGTGGTCGATTAACGGTGGTGCGGACTGAAGTGCATCGGAAAATAGTGAAAGGGGGAGGGGGAGATGAGGGTCGAAACGGGCGAATGGGAGAAGCGAGGCCGGGAGATGGATCGCGGGCCGATCCGAAGGAGAAGGGGATGGAGTTGGGAGTCGCCCCGCAAAGAGAGGATTTAGGGGGAGGGCGGTTGGGAGAGGGCGGCGGGAGTGGGAGGAGGGAATGGGAGTGAAACGGGTTGGGAGGGAGGAATGGACACGGCGGGAATGGTCCGAGGGGAATGGGCGAGGTGACGGACCTTTCGGGATGAGACTTGGAATGGGATGGATTTTTTGAATGGATAAGTCGTGTAAGCTGTCAGGCACTTGACATTTTCACGCAGTCCGTAGTTAGTTGGCCCGAGGCCCGGAAGATCCACGGGGAGAAGGGAAGGAAACCCCCCCGATGGGAGGGAAGGCGGAAGAATGGCATGGAAATGAGAGGAGGAAGAGTTGGGAGGAAGAGGTGGGAGGAAGAAGATGCAGAATGCCAACCAGCCTTGGCGTGGGGGGCAGAAATGGGAATGCTTCACTCTGCCGCCGTGTTAAATCCTCGGACAAAGATCGTTCTCGTTCGGTGAAAAGTATGCTGGGGTAAGATTATTAAGTTGAATTTTGCTTGTGCGTAGAGACGCAGGCAAATGGAAACGCGTTTGTAACTGATTTAATGCCACAATTCTTTCAGGAAAAGACATCCACGTTTCATGAGAAATTGCGCCTATTTGATAAATGCAAAGATATCATATATGAGTATACTCATCTACATTACCCCTAAATGTAGGAATTTGTTTAGTTTTCGAATTATCTATGAGTGGTTCGAGTTTATGAGAAAATGGTATCACTGTGATGGTGTTTATTGCACCATCCCAATCCGGTGTTTTATCCTATTTCCCACGCTGCTTGTTAGAAATTTATTCAAAAGTGGTATGAAACCATTGACTTACTTTATTTGTGCCGTGACTTCTGGATATGGTTAGTGCCAACATATCGTTTATCAAGTACGCACAATGAATGGAAAGTAGAGGAACATTCTTCCCAATTTTTCAGTTCTGAGGAAGAGGTCATGATATGAAACCGTGAGAGGGAGAACTGGATTAAGAGGAGCACGTGCGATGGGTGTGACGGCTGGACGGGAGTGTATGTATAGGCCATGTTGGATACTCGGGGCATTCTAAATTGGCCACGGCTCTAGAGAGGAAGATGGCTCCATCAAAATGAAAGCGCCCTTGTGGATGCATGAATAAACGAATTTCATCAATCACTAGTCCCTTTCACGAATACTCTCCAAGTGAGAGCCAATTTATTTCGGAGAGTATCTTTTGAATTAATTGTAATCTTCACCGACCCATATTGAGTTATATATGTTTGGTTGCAGTTAAAAGGACAGGGGTTAAACAAAAGAAATTATCCTCACACACTTCTCAAGTTTCTTAAGCACTCTGGAAGTAAATGTAGAGGCGTAATAATTACTCATGCGTGAAAATAAAACTGAGGGTAAGGATTTTAAACCCCCGCCTAACAAAATAATTTTTCATTCGAGCAATCAAAACACACTTCATAGATTCAAAATGTCAGAGGGGATAAAATATAATGAGTACATGAAGCCGATTGCGAGCGTGGTATAGCAGGTACTTCTGAGAAACCTGGGAGGACAACAAATCCGCTCTTTCAGTTAGGAAGGGAGAATTAGAAACTCTCACTCTAGGAGCAATTAAGGATGGGAGTACATTCTGTCTCCTTATTACCAGGATGCAGAAGATTTCAGCACTTGATGGAGTGAGGCTAAAATCCTATCCATGACGAGAAGGGACTAGAATACACTTAGCTACTGCAAAATAAAAATAAATTGCTTACCTTATCGCAGAACACCTTGATCTGGCAATAACCTCTGTGATACACGCTGCTCTCTCTTGGATCTTCGTACGTGTCAATCTGCAGGTGAAGTGGAAGGCCCTGTAAATAGATAATATGATTGATATAACGATAATGCAAGAAAGAAAATAAAATATTATTCGAGCCAAGACAAGGAGAAATCGCCAGCAGTTATCACACCATTAAGTCGAAGTGACCAGCTATATAAAATAATGCAATGGAACACCTGAAACGTGTGAGAATTATTTGCCAACTATGAATGTGAAAATAAAGCCACGGTGATTGATATCAATCGCTTTCCCAAGTACAAACTTCACTTAGCGATCCTAGTACACCAATATATTCAGCATCCTTAACTAAAAACTACGCCGGAGAATTTCCATTCGCCGCTTTTACAACATAAGGATATCTCTTATTCAAAAGCCGCGATTTGTTCATGGGAAGCTTCTTCTTCGAAATATAGAGCGTGAAATGAATAATAGTATATTCATTTAACACCCATAATTTTCAAGTCATATGCCTCTTCCAAGAGACACCCAATTATAATACTCCCGGATGATAATGAAGAATTATACTTAAGTGAATAGACATTTAAAAGGACACAAACTTATACAACAATTTGAAATCACCTTCAATCTCTATTTTCATATCTTATGATAATCCATTATATTATAAAATAATACATTATCCTACCCAAAATCAGATTGGCTAACGTGCATTTCTGCAACAAATTTTAATGTGACCTAAATAATTAATCTTCGAGATTGAAAACAACAAGGAAACCTCTCTTACTCCGCATAAAAATGAAGGATGAGGCTTTGGATGAGGCTAGAATCTATTGAATAAATAAATGGGGACATAGATGAAATTACAATCCCTAGAAGCAACAATAGTAATTGTTCGGGAGCACTGTATTCAGCCAAAAATAAAATGTATTTCCTAAGACGAGCTTTCCTGAGACGCGCTTTCCTAAGACGTGCACAAAATTCTCCATTTCCGCGGTTGAGGAACCTCATAACAATAACTTAAAACCGACGGACGCAGCGCTTTTGTGACCAGGAACACTGAGAAAAATGGCACGAAACCAAAAAAGACCATCGGGATGTCCACTACGAGAGGAGCATAAAGCGAAGGAACCGGGTGGAAATGAAAGAGAAGAGACCGTCACACGCAGTGGACAGCACTGACCCCATCCCTCTCCCTCGCGAAGCAGTGAGTGCGTAATGATGAACTCGTTAATTGGTTTGATGAGGCGGGAACCGCTCTCTCGGCGTCCAACGCCACCCAGTCGCTATACTTAGTGTGGTACGCGGCGACGAGTGTCAGTCGGGAGGGACAGCATCGGGACGAAGGGGCGGCATGAGGGGTTACAAGGGATTGAAGAGCAAGAAGCTGACCCTCGTCACTTCCCCACGCCATTTCTATTGCGTTCATACGCACGCGACTGCGGTAGCAGAGCGTGCTCTGACCTCGGACTTGTGAAAAAGCAGCGGATGGGTGCGCGCGATAATGAATGACACGTCAACGTACACGTAAACATCTCTCAAGTTCCAACATTATTTATGCAGTAATTGATGAAAGCAAATCCTTATTCCTACACCTCTAAGATGCAAATGTGCTTAGGACGTGCAGTCATCCTGGTGGTGTTAATGAATAGACGCACGAAAAGCTGTTTTGGTTCTGGAGTAGGACGAAGATAAATTATTCCACCGATCTAAAATTATGTCGGAATTCATTGGACGAGATTGAATCTTCCTTTATCCAGCCAATTGGCAAGGGATGCAAAGAAATCATCTTAACGGGATACATCAGTTCGGTCATTAAGCAGGCTGAATGATAAGACATGAACGAGGTACCGACAAGTTACTTAAATCGAGAGAAAAGCTGCAACATTACTTTATACAATTTGTGTACGCTGATAAAATATCTTAAAAATATAAGCAGTAATAAATATGCATTTACTAAAAGTCATGTGTGGAGATGAAGAGAAACTCTGACCACTTAGTGCTACGGTTTTCACTTCCCATTACTTGCAGGACGCCATTATTGAAGCGAGAGAAATTATAACTTAACCTATATTTTATTTTTTAAGTTTACAAGTGTCTCTTTCAAGTATCTCCATACTTTTATTATGCCTGTAGATGTCACTCGATCGCATTCGCACTCAAGATGGCATTTCATGCTAAGGCGAGAGGGTCGAGGCGTGAGGGCGCCGGTCAGGGTCCGGAAGAGACGCAGAACAGGACGGAGATATGAGGAGGAGGCAGGGGTAGGGGTTTGGATATGGAGGGAGTGGTTTGTGGAGGGGATAGACCTACACGTTCCATCTCGCCACCCACGTGTGTCAAACCATAACCCGCTTCCTTGCGACGCTTTCGCACGTGCAAAGGCGACACAGGGCGTGTGGTGGTGTTTCGTTGGCACCGCTCACGTATCAGTCGGCTACCGAGTGAAACTTATCGGGGAGGTGATTGCGAGATTCAATTTAAGAGCGAAGGGTCCACAACCTTATCGAGCGGTGCTCCGCATGAGACGTTGAGAGGATTAAACGCACCGCTGATAAATTTACGAGTGGCATGTCTCTCACGAGTCATTTTATTCAGCATCCTTCTGTTATTTTTTTTCACTAGCTTTTCGGTTAAATAAAATTGACACGAATGAACAATTAGGAATTGATTATCAGCGGAAGATGCTACCCATCCAAATACAGAGGCTAATCGTCCAAAGTTTACATATATTGCTACAGACTTGTAGGAAGAATAAATATGAAACTCTGAAATGATGTCAGAGAACAATACACCCATGCCCCTAAAAAAGGTTATCAATATTTAAATGTGGAATTTAATGTGGCTGTATGAAAAATTCAAGTGAGATGTTGAGATAAACCTATATCTAGCTGCATCAATATGGGGTTCAAAAACACTGCCAAATATTTCCTTCAATTACAGTGATAACTATGAAACACAAAAGATATTCGTTTTGCTTCCGTAAATACAAATTAGTAACCAGAAAAGCTTAGGAACCCATCCACGACTATCAGCACGGAATATTTATGGAATGAAATCCCTCATTGCTGTAATTCTGTGAAAAAAATGCCTTTTAGTAACCTTATGGTAATCTTAAACCATATTTGTGATTGTACCCAGGAAAACCACACTTCCATGGAAAATTAATATGAAATTCTAAAGGGTAGCGTTTCGGTTGAGCGATTGACACGGCTCGAGTATTATTTTCATAAAAGAACGAAGAGGTACCCATTCCCACGAGAACTGCTAATCACATAACACTGTCATTAATGCGGAAGGGAGAATATGAAATTTCTTTTAAGAGGTAAACCCATAACAGAAACAAAATCTTTGGACTAATTAGCCATATACGTACTTTCACTAATCCATCTCGGGTAATTATCTCGGTTTTCTCATGCAAAACTCAGCCCTTCTCGAGAAATGAACTAAGGCGCGACCATTGTATTGAAATTAACAAAAATGACCAGTACCTAAAACAGAAGAACACAGAGAAGGTCATGCGCCAAAAGTTTCCAGCTGGCAAAAGTGGAAGAGCTCCAGGAAAAATGAGCAGGTAGGTATTTGATTTTCATTGGTGTAGAGAGAAAACCCTTGGATTCTCTCAAAATTTCCACCAATACGAACGTCAGAAGCCCGAAATCGACGGTCTACACCAACCCGAAATGTATTCTCGGATATTCGGGCCTGGTACAGAATTTGAGAGAGTGAGGGAGATGGAAGAGAGGGTGCCTTTAAAGTTGTGGCGGGTGGCAAGAGGGGCCAAATAATCCACAAGTGGTTCCCGGAAAGAGGAGCGGAACCACGCCTTCGATGGGCAACGGTCGCTCGGGAAGTGAGACCGTGCGCGTTGTTGTATAGAGTCATCACGCCGGGCACAAGTGGGGCCGCGGCCGTAAAAATGGAGTCTGGCGGCAGAAGCCTCTAGGTTGGGTAGTGCGTCTCTTCTTTCTTTTTTAGACCCATCCCCTCCCGTGGGTCCTTTTTAACTCTCTCTTGACGATCATTATATGGGAGGGGTGGGTAGGTCCTCCTCCCAAATAATTGGAATGGGGATGCGGAGAAAACGGTGGCAGGGGATGGGCGGAGGAGAGGAGAACGGGGAGAGGAGAGGGAGGGGTAGTAGAGGAGGGGAAGAGGAGGAAGAGAGTAGAGAGGAAAGAGAAAGCTAATAGTTGCGATTGAAGAGAGTGAGTGGGTGAGAAATGGATTTTTTAGACCACTTGTATTTTTAGAAAATTTCAAACCCTGCGGTATCTCATTCCAGATTATAGTTTAGACGATCGTATCATGGTACACGTGATGCTATTCTTGAAACGATGAAAAAAATCGGTTGGAACGATGTTGAAACCAGGATTTTATTGATGTAAAATTTCAAGATGCGATTCTTTCTTCACACCACGCAGTTTTTAGCAATTTTCTATGCGATTATACACACCAATTTCACCGAAAAAAGAAAATAGGAAATCATTTGATTGGCATTTGACATTTTGTTAAACGAATCGAATAGGGCCGTTAAAGGGAGTAGCTGGGGTGCTGGTGGCAACACGGGATAACCTAGGATTTTGAAGTGAGAGGATCTAAGACCTTAAATGTTCCAGAGATGACTCTAAACTTTTTATATGGGCCCCGCAGCATCAATAATTCATGGAAAAGCAAGTAGCCTGCCTAATATCTATAAATTTCAATCCCAGCATTCGGCTCCCCTATTGACAGCGGGACCTATATCCGTGAACCGAAACCCAACAAAAAAAAGTGGAGTAGAGTACGTGATTTACTTTCGCATGCTAAACCTTGCTATGCATACCATCGTGAGATTGACTGCGTTTATGGTATTCATTAGGTTCAGTTGCCGGTCGACATGGAGTTTACATGCCGGCGGCCTCCACCTCCCAATCCTTATAGAACCGATGTTTTCAGAGGAGACCGATCGATGGGAAAGGCGGAGGGGAGAAGGACCAAGAAGGTAATGGGAGCGTTAGAACGGGGAAGAAGTTAGAATATTCAGAGCAAAGTGAGGGGCACCCAATGGAGGAATGCACATGGAGGCGAGAGCACGGCTCGGTAGAGGTGGAGGATTTTTCTTCTGGTGAAAAGCGGGCGCAAAGAGTTGAATGGTCGGAGAAAGAGGAAGAGAAAAGTCCGAGGGGAGGATGGGGTAAAAGGGGGTGGTTGAGTGAAGGGGTAGGGTGATTTGATGAGGAAAGAGGGCGGAGATACACACAGGAGGAGAAAGAGAGAGGATAAGGAGAGGGCACCCTTTCGTTCTCTCCCCCGAGGCGTTCACCGGTACCGGATGCTGGGCTTCAAAACGATTACTTTTCCGCGACATTCATGGACCAGTAAAGTAGGGGGCGGTGGAAGGAATATGGGGGACGTGTAAATTTATGTTCGCGAAGCGAAATGTGTTCTCTCCTCCCGAGTAAAGCCTCTCGCCCTCCAACCTCGCCCCGCAAGCCGAAAGCGGACGTCGAGAGGCGATCGGATCACTGGAGTACATCTTCCTTCCCCTCGACCGAATGGCTGGACCAGTTTTCGTCGACTAAGCTCACTCTTTTCTCCTCCTAACGAGTCAAAAAAGCAGGAGAGAGAGAAAAAAATGTAAACTAAGCTTAATAGCGGAGAACAAACAAGCCGACGAAAGTGAAGGAGATTTCCTCGGAAGAGAGTAGCGACCTGGAAAGAATCTTAGAGTGGGAAAAGAAGGGAGATGAGCGATTTACGCGAAGGCTTTAAGGAAACGAGGAGAAACCTAAAAGCCTTTTCGGCTCTGAAAGGATAAATGAACGAAGAAAAAAGGGAAGAGGCAACGGGATTTGGTGATGACAGCAAGTACACCTCCCCGGTGTTTTGCGAGGAATTCTCCCCAGCGTGGCCCCTAAAGTCTTCCAAGACCTTAATTACATTTTATGCGATTTTCGGAAACAAAATGCTCGATAACTTTTAAGAATAGCTTCAAATAAAAAATACTACGGTCTAAGGTCAAATTTTGCATTTTGGATAACTATTGTTGAATAAATAAATGATGAATACTACATTCACGGAATATGATCATAAAGTTCCTACAAAATGATCACAAAGTTCCGGTCATCCGACTCTTGAAAAGCATAAAAACTCTTGAACAGCATGAAAAAGAAGTAAAACATGAGTTGAAATTTATACACTGCGAGTTAATTACTGCTTTCCGAATTTATTTTTCGTTACATTTCAGTTTTTAATAACGGTATAAATCTTTATTCATTCCCTCTGAGCAATTAATCCGAGCTAGTCGAGAATATTTTAGTTATTTCAATCAATTCTCATTCACTTCTACGCACTCCTTGTTCACATACTTTGGCATGAATAACGTCTTTCATATATCTTCTAATATTAATCCTTTTTCTCCATTAAAAATTTCAAACTTGTCTTCGAGTGAGCTCTTGCAGGACTATGTATAAATTTCTTTACATTTTTTCATGACACCATATTTATGCTATGACACTTATCCCATTTTGTGGATTTCAACTAAACCCTTGATTGGACTCAAAATTATCTTTGGATTTATTACTTTGGTTTTAGTTACGCACAAATAACGTAAATGGAAAGAGAAAAACACTACGCACGTATTAACTGTTCCCTTCCTATCATTTTATCATTTTAACACTATAATTTCATTCTAAGCTTTTCTTATAAATTGAATGCGAAAAAAGTAAAAAAGGGAAAAAACAATTATAATGGAAAATAATAATAATGCTGGCAATTGATATTAAAATATTAAAAGGACGGTAAAAAAACAAGAATAGTAGGAGAGAAAAAATTATAAAAATAACGTATACATGGAGGAGACAGAAAAAAAGGAGCGTAATGGTTTTGGTTAAATGAACAGTTTTACTACCGCGAAGAAAGAGACAGGGCTATATATATGGCCATATATATTTTGGCGTTTCACCCCGAGGGCCTTTCTCCAATCGTAAACATCGACCGATGATTCCATGTAGATGAGATCCCATCACCTTCACAAGAGGGAATGAAGTTTGGGTAGGAATGGGTGTAATTAGTGAAACGTGGGAGGATGAGGGAAGCTGCGAATGAGAAAATAGAACCGGGGGAGAGGGAAGAAGTTGCAGGAGTGCCATAGGAGAGAAAAATATTTCTTCAGAGAAAAGGAGACAAGGCAGAGGTGGAGGAGAAGGAAGATTGGCTGTTTGATGAATCAAGCTGAAAATAGACGTCTGACTTCTTAGCAACAGAAATATGTGTTTTACAAATGTACTTGTACTAGTAGTAAGTGGTCTTTTACATTGAAATATTTAATCGGAGAACAAATATTTTCAATTTACTTATTATTTAGACAGCCATTCATTAATGATTTCTTCTTTCGGAATGTTCAATATTGTAATGGAAATCGTTTGGTACTGGCAAACGAAATGATTAATTTCATTGAAAGTTTTTGCTGTAGAATTATTCCATGACAAGAAAGCAGTCATAGATTAGGCTCAACGCATGAAAGAAAATTAATATGCATCCGCCAGAACTTTATAGATTTCCATAAATGCAATAAATATAAGTTTCTTAATCCTTCAAGCGTTTCGGGCCAAAAGAGATAAATAATTGTCCATCTGTTAGGTAAATATATTACATAATTTGAGTTCTATAATTAGAGGAAAAGATCCATGAGTTTGCAATCCAAGGGCTACTTAATAAGTAAAAACATTCAAATCATGGACCTCAATTAGCTAGTTGAGTTAGCAGTGGGAAAATAATAGCGATAAGATTGCGGATCATTATTTCCGGTTCTAATCCAATTTTAATGAATTTTAGGAAAGGAACCTCACTCTTTCGGTAGAAGGATATACAACTGTCCTGTGAACTCCCCAAAGGATACTTAACCCATGTGGAGTCATTGAACTTTATTCTAATGATACTACCATGTACGGTTGAGGTTTTATCTCCTTCTCGAGGAAGTCAATCGGTAACACAAAAACATATAAATGTAAAGCCCTATGATGGCGAAAAATGAATACAACGACGTAATAAAAATTACGGCTTATTGTAGTACTTCCTTCGCCTTCTTGCCTTTTTACTTAATCAGAACTTGGGCGTCGAGGGTATGTATTGAACTTTGTACTAAAAGCCATAAAGAAGTCTTGGCACTACGGGGTCAGCGTCGTTAGGGAGAATCCAGGAAAGGACTTACGACAGATGAACACTTCTGTTCCAGATGGGAAGTGTGAGACGCAGGCCCGAACTAGGCGTCCGCATTCTCTTTTGTAGGCTCATAGCAAAGCAGTCAAAAAAAGAGAAAATGTTTCAAAGGTGGTTAAGAAAACTCCTAAAACTACCTGAAGGGGAATGTGGCAACCAAACTCGACCGACACGCTCCGTTTCACAAACCTCTCGCCTGTTGGAATCTCCCCATGGGGAGACCTCAACGCCGGAATGGCAAAGTCGTAAAATTACGACCTCGTCTGGCAAAGGAGACACCGGGGTTCTTAGGTCCATAACTTGGTCTTCTCCCTATAACTTCCACATCCCATCTCAAAGCCAGTGGTATCCATTTCCTCTAGTTATCTATTGAGTTATGAGAAATCTGAATGTATGGTCAACGACAAAAAGTTTTCATATGTTCACGCATATAAGCTTGCTTCATATATTCACAGAGATATACTACGCTTATTTTTATAAACGAACGAAATGTAGAAGGAATTTTTTGGTTTATTAATATTTACAAATTTCTGAAATATTTTGAGGAAAATACTCTTAAATTTCTTTTGTGAATGGTGTAATAAATACTCATCTGAACCATTAGAAAAAGCCAATAATTATTTTATCGGATAACGGTAGTGTCATCATACGACTTTGGCTTAACAAAAAATATTCTATTTACGTTGCCTTGCAGTCAATATTTGCATAAAAGTCATCTTAAATACGTATAGTCATGGTAATGCATGTGTGCACCATGAAAGTGCTAGTATCGAATTTCCATTTTAGATCGACTTATAATTTCTTGTAAGATATATTCAATAATCTTAGATTTTTTTCAACGACACGATTGCAAATAGCATACATGATAATTGCTATTCTAGTTTTTAGAAACATTTGTATCAATAATTCACTTAAACGTTTACATCTTTTAGAGAGAAATCATGATAATTACTTTTTTTATTACGTAGTATCATTAAATATTTTATGAGCATGAAACTACTCTTCCTGGTTATTTAGACTTTAAATGCCATTGTTTCTTAGAAAATACATTATTGCCAATAATTAAGTAGGATTTTTTCTCCTATCACGCTCTTCATCAATTCACCAAAATCCCGTCCCTTGCTGTCACTTACGTTTACGCCACGGTTTCGAAACCTACCAGTTACCTGCAAGGTGACATTCAATGTTCCATTCTGTTAATCACATCAACATACTTTCAACTTAATAACTAACCTATACGCTCCATTTTTGCTGGATTTGCGTAGCTCCATTTAAATGCCATTATATCGTATTAATGATTCCACGATTTATGGACATTTATTTCATTTCTCTTGTTACGCAAACTCTTATTTATTCTACTACGCCTTCCATCTTTCTTCTCCACAGTATTCTCCTTCAGCATTTGTCCTCCTCTTATGGCTTTCCCTATCCCTCTTTCATAGCCTCTCTCTTGCCCTCCTTTCAAGGGATCTGTGACCCTATGGTGTGTAATCCCAGTCACAAAGACCGGGACCTCTTTCCACTACAATACCTCATAATCGCATGAATATTCCTCATATATTCCGCCTATTCCTATACATATGTATGTATATTGTATACTTCCGCTCTGCGTGATCTTTTCTCAGCAGGACTGAAATATAGTTAACAGAGGAGTGGGGCAGGTCGCACACTGGAAATTTTCATAGGAATAGGAATGTGAACGTGAACTCTGGTTGGGTATTTAAAAAAAATATAATGGGAGGGCTTTGAAGCAAACAACAATGGCTCCTTTACTGAATGGAAATTTGTTTGAATAAGACTGCTACCAAAAAGATTGCTTGCAATTTCATCTCGCTTGTGCTGGATAATAGTGAGGCTGGAGTCGTTATGCGGATTCTATTTCAGTCTAGGAAATAACTACCACACCCATTATCCCAGTAAACATCCTCGTCATATGTGAAAAATGGAAAAGTCAAAATAAAGCTTTGCGCCGCATTACCTTTAAATCGACATTTTGTAAATGAAACTTTCATATTACTGGTAGAAGACACTCGGGGATCCATTTCAACCTCCTCCCCACTCATCTTAACACGTGGAAATAAATGTAAGATTTCACGGACACGATCATATTTTTCGGACGGCACGATTCTCATTCGTAGGAAGCGAGGATGTGCCTGGCGCCTCCCTCCGCCTTGGCCGCGCACAATGATGGCGAGTAAAGGGAAAAATGGATTGGCTGCGCAAGAGAAGCGTGGGAAACAGTTCTGCGCGAGAATAAAAATAAATTACTGTGGAAGAGAGATGCCAGCAAGATTCCGTCACATGAGCGTAACGGTTTGGGAGAAAACTCGACGACATAATTTAGATTTTCGTTGTTGAGACAGCCTGAGAATCTCCTGCCATGTAACCAAAAACCAGGAATTACTAACAGTCACAATTGAGTCATTTAGGACAGTCGAGAACTTTGCAATTAAGTTATCACGAATTGATAACTAGCATCCGGATAAGTGCATTTATGTACAAAAATGAAATTCACGTTGAAGTTATTAACAATGCAGTGACGTGAAAATATTCCCATGGCATTATGGTCAGATATGCCTCCATGCTTAGTTTTTTGAGTTGGCGCAAAGTATAAAAAGTCTACGTGATATTTATTCCAATATAATACCCGGACTCCATCATACTTTCCCTTCATTACATATAAAATTACTTAGCGATATACACATCACTATTTCTGCAATTTATTGGTCCATGTAATGCATTCGCTGAGGAGGAAATAAACGTAAAATAAGAAGCCATGAAAAGTAAATTATACAAGGTTTACTGCGATTTCTTCTCTATTTACAACCCAAAAACGTATACTTGCGCGGCAAGCGTCACAGGCCCTCGAACCTGATTTAAGTTGCCGACATGGGCGAGACGAAAGGATTTTTTTCTTATCGGTTCAAAGGACCAGAGGTTTGGGATTCTTGATCGTCGGCTGAAAATTTTGCCACCCACGCCACTCGAGAGTGAGCAGTCTTGTCCACCTCCCATCCCACGCCTGCCCTCCCGCACCCCCGTCACTCTCCATCACTCTTCGCCACCCCACTCACCCCCCCTCCCTCGGTTTCCATCTCGCCAAACTGCTCTTCGAACTGTCAGGTTGATCGATTTTAATTAGCGAAGCCTGGCCGCCCGACGCCCGATGGGGTCTTACTCCACACCCTCCTTCCTGCACGGAAAATTCGGGCGAGGGCGGAAAGGGACGTATGTCATGATCACATCGAGTATATATTTGGAGCCCCGTACATGTGGGCGTCACGACTAGGTACGCCCTGATTTCGCCTTACCAGGAGTGAACTCCGATGTCGCATGGTCAATGTTAATGTGAGTTGTTCATGACTTCTACTTGTGTGAGAAAGTAAACGGCATGCACTAAAGGAGTAAATGTTTTTGCTCCAAATTCTTATTTAGATTTCAAGATGGATCGGACGGTACTATCAGAACATTTTGGATATAAATTCTGCTTAGAGTGACTGAGATGTGAATAAACAATGTTGGAAGTTCTCTACTGTGTAAAATACTTTTTTGCTCGCCTCTATTAAATGTTATATCACATTATACTGGAAGAATATACAGTAGAGTAAACGAAGAGGGGGAGTGACTACATGCTAACTTTAAAAAACTTGTTTGAACAATTGAACGAATAGTCTATGAAAAATGCAGTCTACACGAGAAAATAGGTACTAACTCCAATTAAGTAATCTCAACTGCTACTTTTCATTGAATTTAAAAGTATTAAAGGCTTAAACTATTGCAAATAATGGAATATTATTTTTTGAAGTTGATATGTTTTGGTATAATAAGGTGGACTGATTATTGTAATCCATTTTTGGGCCGAAGGATCCCAGTTCCAATTCGAATTGTATCTTTTGGTAACCTCCACGTTAAAGATAAGGAGAAATGATGGCTGAATCAAGGTGATCTACTTTAGCCTCGAAGAACGGAAGGGAGGCGCTAAATTGGTGCAACCTGATATATCAAAGTCAATTTTTATTCTGTATTTAAAAGCCGCAATGTCCGGTGAATGTCAACAGTAAGGAGAGCGCCTAATATTTTATTTCTGGTGTGGAGAGGCAGGCGGCAACTCCGAAACAACCAACACCAATCTTGCCCGGGGACTCTTGTATGTATGTCCCATCCAGTCTTCATCGAACCGCCCGTCACCTTCTGCCCAGCTAGACGTCCCTCCCTTTCGCCTCTCGCTTCCCTTTCGGCACCGCACGACACAGCCCCCCCTGACACCACAGAAGCCTACTCTCCCCTAAAACCACGCGGCCTCTTGCGGCGGAGAAGCATAAGAAAAAAAATGAACGAGGCGATTCCTTATCCCTCAAACAGCCCATACTCTCCCCCTATCCCTCAGGAATAAAGAGTAAAGAAAATAAATCATTGCATCCACTCGATCCTCCCCCTCTCATCACCGAAAGAGAGCCGCAATGCCCACTCCTCTTGGAGGCTTAGGCCCGCTGGGAATGTGCGTATTCGTTCACACGTAAGGTCTTCCCGTCCCAAACTCAGACCTTGGAAAGACTCGCACGCCAAAAACGGGCGCACGGCACTCCGTCCGCTGCGCCTTAAAATCATTCCCCGGATTCCCCTCTCCTCGTTCGTTATCTATCTCACAAGTCCTTCCGATGCACGGATCGAGTTTCAGCGCGGTGCACTTGGTGTTTCGCGGTCGCCACGCCAGGCGCGAAAGTCACTTCTTCTATTTCAAGATTGAGTCCAATTTTTGACTTCGACAACACCACGACGGTTGGCATGGAAATCAGTTCGCTTCAAGAGGGTGAAAGTCACAATTTTCATAAAATATCTTGACGGAGCAACAGGTTAAATGACAGTGAATGAGCGAGAAAGTCACTGCAGTGATCGCTGCCCCACGCATGAAATTGATAGATTTTTTGGAATAACTTATCATGCTCAGGAATAATAGAATTTCTGAAAGTAAAACTACACTATAAAAAGTTACACATAAGATAATTTGAAGCTAGTCACTTACTTTTACACCCTTTTGACTGCTAAAATCCGTGCTCAGGCACTGCACAGCAACATTTATCTGGAATTAAAAGATAAAATAGTATTAGTTTTACCAACCTATTATTGAAAAATCAAGTCCAAAAAATAAATGATACATAAGATAGTGAATATAGGTATTGGAATATAAAGTAAAGACAAAACTTCATTTGTAATTGATATTTCAAATGAAGACAGACACCTACGTTCACTAAAAACAAGGAAGTAGACAGGAATTTGGGAACACTATTTTAACCTAGTGAAACCAATGTCCTTGGGTATTATTTTCAAAATATAAGATATATTATCGCCGCGGTCGATTCATCCAATTACAAACTTATCATTTCAGATTTTGATACTGATACGATTGTCGTAATTCCACACAGACTTAATAACAGGCTCAGAATGAATTTTTTTTCATAGGACGTGTCTGCTCTGGTGAATAACGCGCGAGTTTCTTTCGTCTTACAACGGCCATAAACACCAATTACGGACAGACTAACGCCCATAAATTGGCGAATGCTGTTGGTGTGCCTTTGGGCCTTCCCCATTTCCACCGAGAAGAAGAAAGCAGGGGAGAGTAGATGAAGAGGTTTCTTTAATTCCAACTCCCCCCTCCTCACTCACCCATCACTCCTCCCTCCCCATTCCCTCCGCCCTGACCCGACGACTACTGGCCTCCCAATCCCACCCGACTCGCCCCAATCCCAACCCTACTCCGCCCTCCCCCCCGAGTTAACCTCGCTCCCATGCCCTCCTCGCCCCTCCTTTTCTTTTCCATTATCGGTCCCTTCGTTAAGGTGAGTCCTCCTCGTAACTCTTTCCCTTTCTCTCCTTCCCCCGACCTCTTCGGCCGCCCCTTCTAACCCATCCCTCTCCTCCTCCTACGGATCCAACCCCGTCCCTCGCACCCCCCAAAAAGCCATTCAATCCCTCCTTATCTATCCCACTCGAGGAGTCCACCTTTTGTTCTGTCCATCTTCCGTAACCCGCTTAATACCACACGTTCTCTCCTACTTTCTTCCTGATCGAAGTAATACGCGCTTCGTCGGCGTCCGTTTCCTTCCCCGCACTCTCTCACCTCTCTTTCCCCCCGTTTCCCATCGGACCGACTCGCGGCACGCCGTTGATATCTCGCATCTCTAAATCATTATATTCATCGTCAGTCCAGCCTCCGCCCATCCGCCCTCCCGCACATTTATTGGATTTTACTCGCTCCATTGTGTGAAAGTGCTGCGAGAGGGTAACTTCTTTTGTTTTTCGTCCTCTTCGATTTTCCGGATGACCTTTAGATTAAACTGATCGATTCGGATTCGACCCCTGGGATCAAGCGATTGTGTGGAGGGGAAGGAGAGGAGGGAGATGGAGAGACCGTTTTCTGGCTTTTCCTCGGAGGCGGAGCACGTGCTAAAAAAATGTTTTGATTGCATTCTTGAGCGAATGGTAGATGTTAAAATTTCCTTGAGACACAGAAATGTATATTTACTCTCCCTCTGTATCCGTCAAATGTGCAATCGGTTTTGAAATACCCTGACGTGAGGTATTTTGGAAGGTGAGAGCGTGATGGGAGAATTTCCGTGACTGGAAGGCATCCCCTACGACAAATATGCATGCCTCATCTGTAAGGAAGAGTTCCTAAATGTGTACTTATGAACAGAAGCGTTTTTAAACATTCGGCGAACATCGGATCACCGTCAGCGTCTTATTTGTTCATTTTTGTCAAAAAACTGCATTGATGATACCAGCCAAGCTTTAGTTTAAATGAAGAAGCAATAAATAGAATTTAATTTGTAGCTGAACGAATAAAACCTCCGACTTCAATTCGAACATTTTTCCAAAAAGAGAAATGCACTCTGCCACTTAAAAATTCGGTAACGCAGTTCCCCTTTCCGCCATCTCATTTTCCTTCGTTTAGCATACTTTTAAGATTCCTTCTCTTCACACTAACTTAACTCATCATCTCATTTCATTTAATAACACGCTCCTCCATCTTCTCCTCAGTGCTTCGTTGGCGCCATGGTTTCCTCCGTTCTCATCCTTATCCTCCTCTCACATTAACCCATCTTCATCATAACTGAACCCATATTAATTATTTCCTTATCTCCAATTTGATCGACCTTTCCACTCCCTCACTCAGTTATTGGGTTACCTCCTCCACGATTGGTTTTTAGCTTTATTTTATTCCTTCCTTTACTCGCACACGCACACACATGTACAAATGTATCTTTACAGGCCTGTATACTACGCACACGCACGTTGGTTGTTATTCTTATTATTATTCCTCGCTTTAAGTTTTTCATTTTTCTGCATTTAGCCCTTCAGCTATTCTTTCATTTCCGCTACTTCCAATTCCCGTTCTCATTTTTTCGCTGTTTCTCCTTTATCTCCGATTTTTATCAACCCCTCCCTCACTGCTCTATTTCATATTGTCCACTACAGCGCGCCACTACTCATCCAATCCCTTTATCCTCTTCCCAAACTGAAAACAAAATATTAGGCCGCGGATGGAGACTTACCCTTCCCTCATTTTCTTCATTTGCGCTCTCATTTTTCTTCCTTTTTTTCCCTCTACAACTTAAATGAATACAGGATCTCATTCCGTTTTTCCCGACCTGCACCCCCTCCCACCTCCCTTCCCGTCTGACTTACACCCGCCGGCTCTCCCATTCTCCACCCCCGTCTTACCCTTTTTCAAAAACCCATCAAGGGAACCGACTTCCTCCTGCCCCTCATCCTATTGGGTATCTGCCCACCCTCCCTCCTCCCGTTTCCACCCCCCGCTCTATCGCCACAATCTCAAGACCCCCCCCCTCTCCTCGTCCCCTTCTTCCAACTCACTACTCCTCCGGGAACCTCCACTTCCGACCATCTACCCATCTCTTCGACTCCATCAACTCCCCCAAAAAATATCCTCCCCAACACGTGATCTCCCGCGAATGCTCTACCTCCTACCCCACCACGGCAGATCCCATCATCATCATCTTTCTCGCTCCTTCGCCCTCACTCCGTCTCTCCCCTTCCCTCCCTCCCTCTCATCCTTCGCCCGCAAGACCTCAGTCGAGTGCCCGTCGTCTGTGGGGCGCCCGCTCATTTCGTATTTTACATGCCCTCGCTGGACCTCTTCCTTTCGTTCACCCTCTCCAAAACATTTTTCCTCATTCCTCCACCTTCGAAATAAATTGCACCCATTTAGTTAATTTACTGTTTTTCACAGGTCTAAGATGATTGTAGTAAGCATCCTTTTTTTAATAATTTTTATAAAGTATGGGCGCGAAGCTCGCATTTATGGATAGATTGGTGCGGTGTCTTCTTCAGTGAAACTGGTAAACCTTTGGCGAATTCCGCTCAAAGGATACAGTGCACCACACAAGAAATGTTCCAATCATTCACCTAACAGCTATATTAATGTACCAGCATACTGAAGCCTTTTTTGTTGAATATTATGTAATGTTACCTATTTGAATCGAGTTCCAAAATTAAAGTAATTATGCGTTGGTGCTTCCCCCAGTTAAATACTTGTATGCATATAATCTATATAATGCGGACATACTGCTTTTGTAAATTAGTTCACGGGCGTATGCCTTTATAATCGATGCTAGGTACTCGCATATATTGGAATATTCTAGAACAATACCAACGCTAAAACTTTGCTTTTCATGAATACGTATACAAATATATTTAATGCTCTAAGGGGACTACGAAACAAAATACTCATGAAAATCTCTTTCCTCCTCCCCCTCTCTCACTCCCTTACCTACAACCTCCGACAACATCCTCCCCCAAGACAGTGAACGAACATGGAAGACCGCTTTCTTAGCTTTTGTGTTTGTTCTACGTCTCCAGGGCGCAGAGAAGGGGAACCCGCTTGAACATAAAAACTCACACGCACGCAAGTTAATTTTTTATCCAAAATTTTTTATTATTATTTCGATGGCAAAGGGAGAGAATAGTCATGGAGTGGGGAGTAGGGGATTGTGAGTAATTAGGGGTAGGGAGAGAGAGAACGAGAGAGAGAGAGATAGAGAGAGGCGGCAGGAGACGGGGTGGAAGGAGTGATCTCCGTTCTCGTGTGATAGGGATGTGTGTGCGCCCGCGCGTACTTACGCTGTGCATGTGGAATTGTGTGTGGATGTGTGAGCGTGCATCATCATCGCGAGGTCAAGAGATATTTTTTCCCAAGACCTTCGCTTTTGGAAGCTGCTCTCAGTGGCCTTTTAATTCCCACGGCATTAAAGAGTAAGAGGGGGGGGGAGAGAGAGAGCAGGGAGTGAGAGAGAGATTTGACGAATTTCCCTTTCCTTATTAGTGATGTGGAAGGGAGGCCATTCACGTCGTTTAATACGTGCTGACAGTCTGAAGGCAATGGTTATTGATTGAGGTGGGATACCGCCCCCTGCGTGTGTCAGTAACCTTTGCGCCAAAACACGAAATTGAAGGGTTGGTACTGGACGTTTCCTAAATCAAAACGACGTTTTTCGAAACGCGCGCTATTTTTTTCTCTTCGCTCTCTCCCTGTTGTCAAGATTTATAGAACATATTAAGCAACCATTTAGCTCCCATACATCGTTATAATTGGTTAAAATAAGTTAAAATAAGAAAAATATTTCCCAAAGGAACCTAACAGAAAAATTGATGGATTTGATGGCGTTCTCCGTTTTCCTAAATAGTAGTAAATTGCAGGCTGACGCATGGGTCCTTATTTTCAAACGAAAGTTTTTCAACTTACCTTGGCGCTGCTCTCCATAGGATTCCAGTAGACTGCGATGGCATTGTGGGCTACCTCCTCAATGCACCCGATGAGGCCGACGCTGTTTTTGGTGTCTGCGAAAAGAGAGGACGGGAAGTATGGTATTATATGGAACAATGGATGACAGAATGGGTGCAGCTAACATCATGGGAAACTCTGAGATAAATTTATGCAAATTATGTCCAAGCTTACTCTCATTAATTACATACACTCAACGTACATCGAGCTCGATGCAGACTCACCTCAAAACCAAGTCCATTAGCTGCTTGCAAATAAAGAGAAAGTATTTAATGAGGAACATTTCGGAAGTTGAAACATAACATCAATAAGTAATCACTTCATCAAACCTTTTATAGGTGCCGGAGTACCTTAAGGATGAAATTTCTCTACCTCCCGATTCCTTGTCCCTTCGTCAAAATTTTAAAGAGCAACTTATTATCAACTTTCTTGGCACCTTTATATATATCAGGAGGATGTATTCTCTTAACATGACCAAGCAGGCGGCTAAAACAACTAGCAAATAAAATATATGCTTCCGCAAAGTAGGTAGTTAATAATGAAATTAACTAATAATGCCAAGAAGCAAGCGATTGAATCAAAATCTCTCTGGCGATATCAAGAAAACAAGCCTAAGGCATGGATTTTCACAACTTGATCATGATATTGCATATCAGATGGTTCAGTTTATAGAAAAGTACGTCAACTATTTTGTTTTATATGTTTGATTTTGTTATGAGTTCTTTTACATTTATAATGAGAAATTTATACTTCCGGATTCCAGAATAAATACGGTGAAATCATTGCAATATGAACGGATTATTTTAGAAATCGCTTTCAGAGGGATTTGTGTGACGTCCATTACGCCTCACATATCAAAGAAACATACAAATTAATAAATGTGGTCTGGCGAAAGTGTCGAATAACCATCGTATGAGAATATTTCCGAGTCTGTGAAAACAAATGGCTTCTAAATGTTTGGCTTTTTTTTCTTGGAACACTGAACAACTTCTCTCCAATTCACCCTCTCTCGCAGAGTGCAAGAGGTAGAAGTGGAAATTTTCATCCCGGAGGGAAGAGGTATTCTGGCCACCCACGTGGGCACTTCGAGTAGACAGATGTCCCTTAAACTCACATTTGAAACATCTTTACACACCGCATAGATCTTCCGCGTATTCCTCATCAACAAACCATTTGAATCTTATGGCTGCATTCATTACCTTTACGCATCCGTATACAAGAGTATTCCAGAAGAGCACATTAAAAATAATATATGCATATGCAGGCCCAATATATGAACGGAAAACGGGCAGCAACACTCGATGACTTCTCCTTCCCGCTTCCTATTTTGTTCGATCTCATCTAATCTAAATTTTTCTAAAATTCTCACACCCTTCAGAAAAAAACGAGCAGAAAGATATACAAGTGACCTCTAATCTTATGGAAATTTTGTTTATGGAGAGTGAAAGAAGAAGCAATGGCGAAAAGTAGAGATGCAAAACAATATTTTGGAAGGTAAAGTGAAAAGGGAAAATCATGGGTGTGCATTAATTGGGAAGAGTAACAGTGTGCCATAACCTCTCAGCATTTCAGAAGAGTCTAACTTTAAAAATCTTTTAATAATTAAATTTCTCATGGAAACACATTTCAAAGGGACTTTGATTTATCAACTACATTACAGAATAATTGGCAAACCCTTAAGCACTCTCAATGGCTTGCCAATGGTTTGCTTACGAGAGAGAAAAGAATTTGCGACTGAAATACGGAAAATTTGGTATCCTATGCTGCGTTAGGTCGCACTCATTTCCCTGCCCCTTACACACGCACGTTACTAACCACACACGCATTTTGCCATCAATTATGCTCATTTATTGTCTGATAAAAAGCGAATTTAAATAAACCCAATCATATGCACTGAAAACAATTTCGAACTGTGACTCAAGGAAGTGATAGTGGTTCCACGAGACTTTTTCCTGTTACATCCACGGGACCCAAAATGGAGACGCAGACCTCTGTCCGACAACCTGACAATGCCCATGATGTTATAAAAATGTAGAAAAGCGTCCGCATGTGAAAAACGTGTGAAGATTCCAAGAAATGAATGGTTCATTAAAGGCACAGAGAACGTACCTATTCCAAATTAGTTAAGGGGTTAGGGAATGCTACAGTGAAAGGGAGAGAAGGGTGTCGAGATGGCAGCGGAGGGAAGTGGGGGAGGGGAGAAATGAGTGTAGGGAGGTGGTGGGAGAGGGAAACGTGGGGAGGTGGGAGAGACCGCGGCGGCACGAGAGCGGATGGTGACGGAGAGATTTCGTGTCTAGCGGGCATCATTCGCAGGGTGGCGCGGTGGAGGAGGGAGGCGGGGGGAGGAGGGGGGAATGGTGGCAGAGGGGACTTTTAACATCAGCCGAGGGCTTTCTCGATCCATCAAGATGTTGAGGAGTCATGCGTATCGGCGGGAAATGTATGGTGCTGCGTGGCTGCAATTGCGATGAAATATGAATGAATGCGCGGTGATGGTCGAGGAAAATGTCGGTTGTGGGGAGGGTTTGACTGAAACCGGAGGGGGTGGCGGGAGGTTTATTCGCGATGATAGGCGAGGAGACAGGCGGATCCAAGCGAAAATTAATGTCGTCCTGCTCTCTAGTCACGTGTCGCACCTTCTCTCCCCCCCCCCCACGAGAGATTATTTGGATTTAACGTGTATCCATCCCCGTTCCAAGGTATCGTGAACTCTGAAATAAGAAAGGTATGGCCTGGGAAATTTTCACTTTGCGCATAAAAAACCGTCAATGAATGATTCGAAGAATTAACTCCGAAGGCCCGAAAATTTTCTCCAGCGATGCACAACGAATCTTATCCCCCTTCTTCGGGTTAATCGTTTTGCCAGAATCCATTTAACCGTGCAACATCCTCTACTCATTTTGGCACAACTTTAAGAACGCGAGAAAATGGCAATGCCGAAGAAAAACTCTTTCAACACAACTGAATTTGTTGATTTAGCTGACTTTCTTGCGCTTCCCAGCTAGCTTTGCTCACACGGGGATTCCTCAAAATTCAATATTGAATTTAGTGGTAGATATGAAGGCCGTGGAGATTGTATTACCAAAGTTCGACGAAGGGTGGGATTTAAGAAGCTGGGGCTCCACGAAATCATGTTTAAACCCAACTGGCACCGTGTATTACTCGACCTCAAATCCTCATTTAAGATTAGCGGTGAGAGATGACCGAATTATTGACAGCAAATCGTTGTGTGTAATCTTAAAGGTGGAAATTGCGTGGTCTTTATGCAGTCGGGTGAGTTCTTGGCCCGAGGCTCTCCTAATCAGTCGCACTTTTTAAAAATACCCTTCAATCCTCCAGACACGCCCTGCCACTTATGCGTCTGAACCCTTTTACCGTCGCTCCGGGCGCCACGCCCTCTCCAGGCCCATTACTTTTACGCATCGGCCCATTCCTCATCCCACACCCCCCCCTCCTCGTCTCCTCCCATCTCTTCCCACCCCGACGTGATCTTCCAGGGCTTGACGGCATCCTCCGGCTCCTCCTCCTCGTTCAATTCTGCGTGACCCCTTCTGTTGGAGGGAAGAAAAGGGGGGAGGGACACTGGCCGCCGTTATGGGATATTGAATTTGAATTTTTCCAGAACGCAGTGCTGGGCAGTAATTTCCCTCCCCACCGAAAACGGAAACGCAATATGAGTATATGAAATGTTCTAGGTGAGGAGTGATTACGGGAAGTGACGAGACTAAAGATACGACTACTTTCCTGTCTTCAGTGAAACATTCCCGGCCTAGTGGACGACGCATTTTTTCTGGTTTATTGTACCATGAAAATTATATCAAGATTACAAGTTCAGTTAAACTGAAAATTTTTCCATCCATGTAGGCTTATCAAAATCATGAAGCGCTCTCTTGAAGTCAGAGGCCATAGATTTTTTTTTATTTTTCCATCACGTTCGGATTTTAATTAAGCCCAAGTTTGTTGCCTCTAATGCCGTTATTCTTGAGTTGTTAATACTTGGCAGGTGCAAGCACTCAAGAGTTTTTACTGAGATGCCAAATAACTTCAACTCCGACTAGAGCACGATTCCATATGAACTTTGCACATTAAACGAAGCTGGTGCGTAGGAAGATAACGACTGTTTCCCAACCAACGGAGACTGATAATGAGCGAGGTGGATGAAATTATTAGTTTTAACTTTCGACGAAGACAGAAAAGTCAACGTATTGCCAATTTCCCGAAAAATACACTCGCGTAACGCGTAATGCGACGGGGGAAAGCGACAAATGGCCACATCGGCCGGAAATCGTCCATCGAATGCACCTCAGTGCCGCCCATTCCCACCTCTTTCGGCCCCTGCCTACCCTTTGTCACACGACACCCGACTACGGAGCCAGAAACCCTCGCTCCCCTTTAACAGCGTAAGACTGTTTCATGGAAAATTTGTGTGAACCCTCATTATTTGCTTTCTCCTGCCTTGGGATCGCGTGCTTGGGCGTCCGTGATTCCTCCACGGGTGGCCATCCTGCAGGGGAAACTTCTTCGGCCCCGCCGAGGGGGGTCCCTCTGCCTCGTCCGAGCGGCCGTAAGAAACAGCAGGTGTACCAACCGTACGAGAGAAGGGGCGGGGAAAGAAAGGAAGAAACGACACAACCGAAGGGTTGGAAGGGCGTTTCTGGGGCTCATAAACAACGAAATTGCGACGGGTTGAAGGGAAGAGGACTCCCGGGAAGGGAATTGAGATATTGTCATTTCTCAGTCAGCTGTGTGGCCCAGAGAGGCGTCTGCGTTAGCCGACCGCGAGCCGACAACTACGGCCGTCTGGGCCACGGTCAGAGTGGGCTGGGATCGCCTTAGCAAAACTGATTTGGTTTGCATTTAGTGCAACAAGCAGTGTAAGGGATGGTCTCTCACTGTTAATTCAACAAGTCAAGGGAGTGGAGGGAAAGGACGTCGTTTAGAAAAAAGTGCCCTCATGCGGATGGTATCCCTCCACTATTCCAGCTCGTCTCTCCCTAATGGCCACCTGAGGATATTAATGGAGTAATTTAAACCCTCATGAGCTGATGGATGCAAATGGACGTCCTTCTCGCTGCCATCTTCCCTCTTTGCCGGTCCGACGGGAGGAAATAGAAATCAAAAGGCAGGCGTCGTCTCGGTGCACGATGATTTGCATCGTTAACAAGTACGCGTTGCTCACGATGGAGACGGCAGTTAAGGGAAAAGAAGTGGCTCATTCCAAGAGGTATCAAAATATTGGCGTACGGCGAATGTGGAGAAAAAGGATTCGGGAGAGTTATGCCCGTTGTCTGCCGTATATATCACCCGGCAATGCTTGGAGATTCGCAAATAAGGAGCCTAATTGCTATCTTCAACCTCCCTTTCGCATTAGCTACATTACTAGCGGTGGGAATGCTGTAACAAACTCATTCATGGCTTTCGGTTGAATTAGCCTTTCTCGGACGCGCTTTGGGATACACTTGTAAGCGCTTTTCTCACGCAGAGTTTGTTATATGGACTTGGAGCATACATTTCGGAAGAGAGATTAACGCACCTATATCATTTCCCACATCAATAATTAAGATTTGGTAATCGAATATAAATATAATTCTTTAATTAATTATGAAGGCATGATATAGCCTTTCCTCAGTAAAAAGTATCTTAAAGCATACGCTCGTATCCGATGAGGATTTCTCAAGTCAGTGAGGATATATAAAGGAATCACGCCCTCGTTACAATAGAAATAACAAATGCCGATGAAGTTAAAAATTTCAAGGTAAGTTACAAAGCAGATATTTGTAAATAGCGTCTAATAAGAAATATTGATAGAAATGACGTCCTTGAACATGTTACCAGAGGATATTAATTAGACATAGGTTCCTTAGTTCATTCAGGTAAGGATTTCATAGAGACACGCATGCCAATTTGCCTGCACTTAACAGCGTTTTTCTTCTTCTTTATTTTCACTAAAAACATCTATATGCATTCAAATTATTCATTGCGCTGAATACTATCGTAAATACCAAGATAGTTGATAAAATATGATGCGAGCTGGTATATATCCCCAGTGTCAGGGAAATAATCACTACCTGACGATAAATATACACATTAAAAGTAAGCACTCATACCTATCCACATGAGATTTGTTTTCTGCCATGCATGGACGAGGGAATCTCCTGCTTTAACAGTCATTTAAGCACACTTGGGAACAAGCGTCGGACTATTCTCTGGCTACGAAATTTGCTTCCTTGGATATTTTAGGTTTTAAATGAAAATCTACGTCAGATGAAAAATTGCTACAGAGCTGGGAGGCATTATTTTGACCTCAGAATTACCAACGGCCCGGATTTCTGCTCAACCACATGTGGTTAACCAGATAACCACCGCTTTGCTACTTATAAGTCTTAAAATTTCTCGCGACGTTTACTTCAAACTATAAATCTCTGAAGTGGTGGCCGAAGCATGATTTATATATCTCCCTCCCCCTTTAATCAGAGGGTTGGCACTCTTGCAATCATCCAGCTTCCTCAAGCACCCGTTTACCTCCCACTTTTTGCTACCTCCGGGGACTGGCATTGTAGAGAAGAAGAGGAAAAGAGATAATATAAAAGAAGAGATGCACAAGGCTTGAGGAATGAATCGAGAGAATTATGCGACCCAACGCAATTAGATAAGGTTCCAGGATTTTTTCTACCTTAGTACCATTTGGATCAATTTTCCAAACATTATTCTGCGGTCCAAAGAGAAGCAGGAAAGTAAAAGGGCTCTTCAGCATTTCCGTTGGTCAGTAATAGATCTGATACATTATCCTCTCAAGAGAAGCTCATAAACATCGCAACTGAAGATCAGGGGAATATTAAATGATAAGAAAACATGATTCACGTGTTTACTTTAAGACACTTGAGGGTTAACCATGGAAGGTTTTCGTCGGGAAAGCAATTGAAATCATTCCACCATTGAAGTCTCTATAGGGCTGATTTTAATGATGAAGTACCATTAAAATTACCCATTATGATATTTTTCCAAGTGACGTTCAAGCAATATTTACAATTTCTAATCAGGCAAAAATCCCTTTTTCTAACAAAAATTGCATTAAAACATTAATTTCCCGCAGCTTCTTTTTAATCTCGTTCTATACATGCATGCAATTATATCCAGTGTACAAATTATTACGTGCATATTAAATAGTTGATCCGCAATTTTTTACGAAAATTTCCAAAAAAGTTTGAGTTTATACGATATTTTAAAATTGTTTCATCGAACGCAGCAGCAATTAATCCTCCAGGAAGTCTTTGGCTTTCTGCATTCAATTATGAAAATTCCTCGTCAAGGTGTTCATTATTCCGTATTTAACGCATGAATACGAGAGGTCCATGGATTTGACCCTGAGGCGGAATGGTCCCGTCCGCTCTGTCCCCGCCACTACTCCTTTGCCGATACCCCTCACGTCCCCCACCATGAACCCTCTCTACCATCCACCCCGTTTAACTCCCTTTCCACTCCTACCACGCGCGTTTTACTCCGACACATTTCTTCCCTTGCTCCCGTTCCACGTAATCGCCTCCAATCTAAACCCTTTCCTCAATCCAGCTTCTTCTATTCCCTTTTTATCCCCCCACCCCCCTTTGTCTATGCCCCTCCCCCGGCCTCCTCTCCCTCCCTCATCCACCCTCCCTTCGCTACCCTAATAACCGCAATCACCTCCTCCTCGCTCAATCCCCCCGCGACCCCGGCTCGCCCGCCTCCCGCCGACCACCCTATCCATCTCTCCAACCCCAGTAATTACAACCGATCATTTTGGAGGAGATGAAGATCGAACCTTCTTCTTCTCCCTCCACGTCAATTACATCGACGCTTTTGTGTTTTTTACATCTCCTTTTTCCACGTGTGGCCTTTTTCGATATGCAGCCGCGGTTTAATAGCGATGATTGGAGGTTGCTCGCATGTATGGCGGATATATAGAGAGGTGGGAGTGCGCGCGGGGTGGCGGGTGGTTTGGGAGAGGGAGTGGTTAGAGTGGGGAGGGAATAGAGAAGGGGAATCGCGAGAGAGAGGAGTAGGACGGATTGGAGACGAGGGAATAGGCCGGGGGGGGGGGATTGAGGAAGGATACGTAGTGAGGATGAAAGATTAGGAGGGGGGGACAGGGGGCATAATAGACCTGGGAATGCGCCGTGCGATTTCAAGGCGCCTTTTGCTGTAGCACCGCACTTCCGTAAGTCTTCTTTGGCAATCGGTCCTACGTATACGCCTACATCACATAATGCGAGTCACCACTTGGTTTCATGGGTCTTAGAACACCAGCTTTTAATAACAGAATCGTTGGAAAAGAGGTAACATATGGCACAAAGGGCTTTATATGAAAACCGCTTGGGTGGTTAACCTTGGATATAATGTAATGAGAGTGAATGAAGCATGAGTATTTTGATTCTTTCTAATTGCTCGGGGAAACAATTTCTCATAAGTGTCCGAGTCATCCAAACTTTAAAATCCATCGCGTGGTCTTATTAATTCGATTCATCTGTAGAATTTTCAATGCTGGTACAGCCCATAGGTACCTTAATCAAGAGGTTTGATACACACTTTTGAATTGTTAGGCTTTGGGAAAAGTTTACAGGAGCATTTACTTCTACGAACGTCATCGTTTAAAAAGAATGAGTAGAACGTTTAACTCATTTGTTTGCATTTTCGCTTGTTTTTCTCATTTTTTACCTGGTGACAGATCGGTGACCTTGAAACATGACAACAATCGTATGTTAAAACCTGAAATAATTTTCAAAACAGCTGGACGAGGCAGCAAGAGATTACGGCGGGCGATTCCCGAGAGGGGGCTCCTCCAGATGCCGGTGACAGATTTACAGACACCGTCATGCTTTTCACTGGGAGCGCGTCTTTCACTTCCCTGGCTCTACGCAAACCGTAGCGGACCGCTTACAGTCTCTCGTGAGCACAAAGAACCCATGTGGTCTACTATGAAAATCTAGCGGTGCGTGGATCGTCTTTTTCCGCTTCTACATTTTTAAATTTGATCTCTTTGACGGTCCCTTACTCGCAGTGTGGGGAATTTTTTTCTCTGTCGAGCGTTACGGAATAGGAACACCGTATACAAGGATAGCCAAGCTAAGGAAAGTTACTTTTGTCCTTTTCAATGAGAAGAGTTAGTGTACGAATGACGGTAGCTAACTTACGCTAAATAAATTTAAAAAAATGTCATTCAAGTGACTAAACATAAAATGTTTGGCATTATAGGGAATTTTCTAGTATTCTTAGTGGTTATATTGATCCTAATACTAACGTGCTAACTAAATTATATACATTGGTTTACTTGTTTGGGTCGAGTTTGGAGAGTGGCCAAAACTGCAGTGGCTACTCGTGACTTTCCATCACACTAGCGGACTTAAACGTGGTAGGAATAATAAATCCATTAGATTGGGAAAATCTTGCAACTCGAAATAGAGGCTTTGTTTAATCCATTATTCCTGGTGACACGTTGAAAAATTGTCTTTAAAAACCTACAGGTTCTGTATAACTGTACCTGTATAACCTACCTGCGTATCATGGTATTGAAATTCATTTAGTGAAATTAAATGTAACAATATGAAAACAGCTATTCCAAAATAATCAACTTGAAGTACGATTTTTCGAGTGCTGCCAATAACAAGGATTTAAAGAAAACGTATACAACTAAAATATTTAGGAATAGTTTTGAATATAACTTTTGCTGGAAATCAGTTATAGAGTAACTGACGATTACCTTTTAAACATTTTTAGCACAATGTCATATGCGTCCAAGTTGTCGCTGGGTTTGTAATTGAAGTGCGTAAATAAGTTGGTTTACTGATATGCTTAAATACATGTAATAAACGAAAAATCAAAGTTATTTGTTGCAAGAAGACCACCATTTTCTGTTAATTGAGAAAGCTCTCACATTATTCGAATGAATATTTTTCATTTAGCATATTCAATTTACCATTGATGAATGAAAATATCCAAAATAAAGTACCCATAAATCTTGGGAAGATATAATCGTGGAAAAAATAAAGTGTGCGTCTTATTTGGAAGAATCACGGCAGAGCAGAGGCATTTTTATTAGGACCGTGCAAGCCCCGTGGTGGAGGATAAATCTATGCTTCCAGGAGTCCTTCTCAATGCCGCGCCGTCTCTCTCTTTCTCTCTCCTCTCCGCCCCCCGTCGTCCACTATTCTCTTCAACACTGTGCTCCTTTCACGAGTGAATTATAATTTCAGGTCTCTTGAGCTAATCTTTGAGATTAGTCCTAGAGAACGGACCTCTTCCCCTCCTTTGCTGGCCCAGAAGGTCTACGTTTCGTTATCTCCGGCGTCAAGAAATGAACGCTCGATCCGGAGGAGACTAGGGAAGGTGAGGAGGAGAGAGAGGAGGTGGAGCTCGATGTGAGAAAGGAGGAATGGAAGAAATACGCTGAGGAGAGGAGTACAAAGTCTTCGCCTAGTATGTAACGGGCAGATACTTTGAAAATAAGTGTGTTTCTCAAAATTCGACGTCATAAGAGGAAGATTGAAAGTGTAATAAACAATGTCAGAAGAGTATTTCTTTTCAGTTTCGAACTTGGAGAGGGCCTGGAAAATGTCATGAAAAAGCTAAAGTGGTATTTGCATGGTGAAGATCATATCTATTTATCTCATTAGTTAAATCAATGAGAGCACCGTGAAGGGTTTTGATGCATATGTATACCCATCAGGGTAGATATACGTAAGTCGAAATGCATTGAAATAATTCTCAGTCTTAATTTTGCGCATTAATAGAAAATAATTACAAACTTCGATGAAAAAAATACACTTTAAGTGTTAATTTACGGTATGCGGTAGTTTTTTTTTTTTTTTAAGTTCTGAGTTTCACCAGAATTGTCGTTTGCATGACCATTATCATAATACTGCCATATACTCGTACAATTTGTGCGATTTTATTACTACACCTATATTAAAATGCACTTAATTTTCAGGAAAAATTATTAGCATAATCAAACCAAGTACACCGATTAAACATGCCTGTCCTCGAATCGCAAAAAAATCGTCTGGCTTACCCCCACTGGTAAATTTGCTTGACTTAGTAAAATAATAGAAGAAGAGATAAGCGCACTAGTAGGGTCATATCGACGAAAATATGGACAACATTTGCAGCCGGACATGATACTTTGTGAAACAATAAGCATTAATTGAAAGGACAATGAGAGTATTAGAGGAGTAAAGATGGAAAGAGGGATCTTAAAGGAAGAAACACACCCCGCAGCTCTATGGGAGAGAAATAGGAGGATGAATGTGGGAGTGAGAGAGAAAGAGGACGGAGAGGAAGGAGGAGGGGGGATGCACGGGAGGTTAAATGAGAGGGTAGAGAGGGAGAGGCTAAAGATGGAGGGAGGGAGTAGAGAAAGGAGGAAACGTGAGAGAGGCTAGGTGGGCGGGAGAGAGGCGGGCTCGCGGGCGAGGGGGAGGGAGAGAGGCCCGGCGGTCGGCGTTTAGGCTCGCCCATCGATCACTCGCGACATCTCCCTCTTAAACACGGGATTCGCTTCCAGAGCGCGCGGAGACGCATTCATAAATTCAACGCTTGGACGGTTTTCGCCGCTTGAGCCCACGTCCACGGGAGGGAGAGAACGGTGGGGGTGGGGGCAAAGACGGAGAAGGGAGAGGGCGACGGACGGTGGGGGGAGAGGGGGGGAGAAATAGAGAGAGAGAAGTCGCGTTATAATTGAGTTTCGGGATTGCCCTTAGGAGTGCCCTGTGCTGCTCCCCACCATGCCCTATCATTATTCCCCGCTCGCGCCCACCGTCCCCCCTTCACCTCCCGTCCCATTCCGCAGTCCCCTGCTCCCATCCGCCTCCCGCGACCGAAAGGGGGAAGGGAGTGGAGAGATGGGAGCCTTTTGTGGCTGAATTAATGGAAGATCTCCGGCTGCCTTCAAAATTAGAGGGATTATGCGAGGTGCGTGCCGGTGTGTTCGAGGGTTGAACTACGTGTGTGTATGTATGTGCGTGTGGTTGCGCATGCGGGCGTACTGTTTCGGAGTCGGGGGATCGAAGGGTGAGTGGAGGAGGAGCGGCGGGGTACGATCTAATAAAGGATTGCTTCCGACGCGGAGTGGAGACGCTCCTTTTCCTCTGAGAGTTCCATCCGCCGATGGTGATTTCGTACGCGGCGGCCTGAGCCCGCGGGACGGGGAAGCAGAGCTTCGGGCGGATTTCCCCTGCTCCGCATAACTGTGCCAAAAATGTGTAATGCGATGGTTTGAGAGTGGAACGAAATAAAATGCTTCCTGGCCATGCTTTCTCGGTGGAGAAAATATTACTTAGATAAATTTCGATGGAAAAAATAAAAGTAAAAAAAAAAACGAGCCGAGGGAAATATTTCCTCCTCCGGGGTGTTTTTTCCTCATACCTTCCGTGACCGTTTAGTTTTCAGCAATCCAAGCCTCGTCGGCCACTAGCGCTGGAGTGGACATGCAAATTTCGATATGTCGCAATAAACTACCGGGCCAATCATAAATAACATCGACATCGAAATGTTACCACATATCTCAGGTGAAGGAGAGCATTAATAGCACCATTTCATTCTGTCCAACAACCGCTTAAAAATTTCATCTTTTGTAATTTAGTTTCATAGATAGCCGCGATAGAAATCCCGAGGAATACGATTAAATATGAGATTAAATTCCATATATATATATATATATATATATATATATATATATATATATATATATATATATATATATATATATATCTTCGAAATGGAACGCTCTTCGGCTCTGAATTCGGATTCTGAATACGACAGCCGAGCGGTCGAAACGTCAAATAACATATTGTGCGTGTCCTTTCTTTGTATCTCTATATTATAAAAATCTACATCGGTGTTTTTATATATTTATATATATATATATATATATATATATATATATATAAATAATTAATATATATATATGCTTACACGTCTTTTCAATCCGAATGACTTTAAGAAATGCAAATGTGATCCCTAGAAACACTCACGAACGCATTCTTCATTCCACTAACGAACGAATCCTTCCATCGGAAAACAGGCCGTAGTGGGCATGGAGCTTGGAAAGTTAGCGTTTTAACATGTAAGTGCTAACACATAAAAACAAGGCGGGAGTTTCTCGTGCTCACTACGACTCGAAGAAGGATAGGTTTGTGCAGGGAAGAAAATGGGTGGGGAATAGTGCGAGGCTCGAAACCTTTTTTGGTAAAGTGAACACTAAAACTTTATCTTCCACGCTCCCCACTGTCACCACGGTCCCTTCACGCCGCACGCACAGTTCTTCACGCCGCGAGGGTTAAGCGCCCCCTCGGGGAACGTGGGGCGTCGGGTGTAGGGGGAGGAGGGCCAAGGGGGCGTGCGGAGGGTCTCCGAAGAGGGGGGAGAGAGGGGTGTAAGTGGGAGGGCGGGTCGGGGGATCGTGTGAGGGAGGTAAAGAGAGACGGTGGGACGGGGAAGGACTCGAGAGGAAGAATGATAACAACAAAAAAAAAAGAAGAGGAAGGCTTTCCACCTGTAACTCTATACTTGGTGTCGGTATTTCATTTCTCCTTCCCCTTCCTTTACCGAAGTCCCTCCTAACTCTACACACACAGACACACACCTTTCGCCCTCCCACGCCCTGCCTCTCCTACACCCTTCCCTCCCTTCGAAAGGATTGTCCTTTTCGTCCCCTCATAACCCTTTTCTGACTTTTCCCTTCACTCTCTCTCCTCTTACCACGCCACTTACCCGACACTTCCGCCGTCCCTGCCATGGCCCTACCCTTGCCTCTCTCCGCCAGAACTTTCCCCATTCCATTTGCAATGACTCCTTTTCGTGCGTACCCCGCGCCTTCTCTGCGCCCTTCCAACACTCTTCTTCCTATCACTTTCTCCTCCCCCATCTCCTTCGTTGCCCGACTTTCACTCCGCCTCTGCGGTCGACTTCGCGATTTCCAATGGCTTCCGCATAATATCCGTGTTCCAGATGAATTTTATACTTTGACCACATTCATGACCGCCCAGTTTTAATTTTTTGAATGTGACACTTAATATCATCATGGTCCCATTTCGATGAATACCGGTTCGAAGTGTATAGAACGAAGAGTTCGAGGAGATACTCTCCCCTGACGGCGGATGCGGCTGTACACAACTAATGATCTTTCACGGTTGGTACTCTATCTCTAAAGACAATGGTGTTTGCGGAGATTCCTCGGTCAACTTAAATATTATCATACGTTTTTGGCAACAAAATCATTTTTACTCAAAAGGTGGGCCTGGGAACAGTCAAAGGAAGAGGCACCCTTCACGCAAGTATCATAGACGGGAAAGTATTAAAACATATCCAACCCCCTTTTCGACCTAGGAAATGCAGAGGCACTAGAGCGCAGGTAAGCGTGAGGCATGGTAGGGAGATAAAATATCAAGGGAGGAAGCAGAAGGGTATGCATGCACGCATATGTTGTTTACTTATAAAAAACTAATAAAAATACGATAGGGAGACCAGCAGTTTGAGAAAGTATGATGCGTGAAGGAAGCACACGTAATGCAACAGATAAGTCAGGGGACATTGCTTTCGGAATATTACAGGACAAACCACAAGTCATACCTATTCCGTATAGGTACAAGTATGGGAATTCTAAGCGCTTAGGAGTCAATTTTTGTGTCAAAATGTTATTGGGGATTATGGGAATTATGCCATGCCATATTTTGACAAAATAAAAGTACTTTTTAAGCACTCTAATTACTTTGCTATTTTACATGGTCACAAATGGCAGTACGCCCACCATTTTGTATCAATAGTTTCGGAAAAATTGCCAAGAAACTCCACGAATTAGTTATCATATAAAGTTAATTCTGTTCCTTCGGTTATTGTTGGTTGATCCTTGACACGCACGGCTATATTTTCCAATCTCTTCCAAAAACATTTTCACCACGCGTGCGTGCAAGCCATCGCCGTGCATCCCGAAAATGCAACTCCCGCGCCCTCCGTTCCCTCATTCATTATCACCACGACGGGAACCGCAACACACGACCGCAAAATAAAGTTTAATGTTTCACTCGAAGTCCCACGGGTAAATTTGGCCAAGTGATGAAGGTGGATAAAGAAACCCCAGGAGAGAGAGAGCTCTCTCGACTTCTACCATCCATCCCCTCGGAAGCAGAGCATGCCGTTCTCATGGCTCCCGATTGTTGCAAACGAAAAAAAAATCAAAATCATTGCAGTCGGGTGCCCTCCGTGTTTCGCCCCACCTTTCTCC